>NC_092820.1:124107452-124474952 GCF_023375885.2 Dermacentor andersoni
AGAACCTAGCTTCCAATCTTTGGGTCTGCCTCCATTCTCTTTGCTGTAACGCAGAAGCTCCAACTTGGTGGGGAAGCATCGAAGTCCGGTGGGGCGAAGATACGGAGGGGCACATCTTCGCAGCGGAAGTCTCCGATGCGAAACTTGGCCTTCCTATCCGTTAGAAAAGAGCTGACGTAGCAGTGGAATCTGGAACCGAGACCCAGGTCCGAAGTGGTGTTGACGGTGGAGGTGCGGAGCACGTTGTCGAAAACCTTCCCGGGGTCCATGCCAAGCAGAACTTTGACGTCTCTGGAATGGCCGTCCACGAACTGATGCTTGATTAGTTTCATGGCATCCTGCGTCGAGAGCCTGGCGTCGATGCCGGTCATGTTGTAGGTGTAAACTTCGTTGTCTTCGAGGCACCCGTGAAGCCTGTTGAGGACAAAGCGCTCCATGGTCTTGCCGACGAAGGACGTTAGAGAAATCGGCTTGAGGTCCTCGATGTTCGGGGCCTTGCCGGGCTTGGAAATGAGCCTCGTGCAGGCTGTCTTCCATTCTGCCGGAGCAACGCCAATCTTCCAGGACTCGTTGACCTTGTCGGTCAGAAAGATGATCGACGGCTCATCGAGGTTTCTCAACATTCTGTTGGTGACTATGCCCGGACCCGGCGCAGACTTGCGGTTGAGCACCAAGATGAACGAGAAGAAAGAAAACTGAGGGGCACGACTTTTGCTAGTCAAATCATAAGAAGGTAAGAAAGAATGGTACGAAGGACAGCATAGGGGAAAATATTTGTAGTTCTTAATTGAAATAAAGTAATGATAAATAAGTGGCAATGAAAGTGGACGGAAAGAAATTGTAGGGACAGAAGGCCCACAAATAATTGCCATTTAGTTATGACGTGACTACGCTGATGTTGTGGCTGCCATCGTCGAGCCTATATGCCTAATGGCGCTAGTCGAGTTTCTTTTTCCACCGTGGGGCTCTACGAGTACTGTCCACTACATGGCACCCCCTAGTGATGAAGGCACTACCGTTCAGCGGTTTAAGTTGTTGAGATGGCACTGCTAGAGTCTAGATGAGCTGGCTTCAAGCGCTCAATCGGAATTGCGTCATTGCGTCCGCTGACAAGATGTGTGAAAAACTTGGCGTCACGCTTGAAGACTTTGAAAGCACCGTCGTAAGGAGCTTGTAAGAAGCACGAGTAGCCTCGTGGCGGATAAATATGTGACTGCTATGAAAGATGGGTTCACGTAAACATTTCTGCAGTCGTTACGAAGCGTCGGTGGTATAACAGTGGTCATTGTAATGCGAAGGTGCTCGGCGTAAGATTGTAGCTCAGCAGATGACGGTTCCGAGGTGAATAACTCACCGGATATGTGAAGTGTCGTGTCGAAAACGAGTTCCGCTGAGGAACACTGTGCATCTGCCTTCAGAGCTGTGGGAAGACCTAGTAGAACCAAAGGCCGGCGCTCTGTTCATGTAATCATGGAGTCACGGGCACGAAGTGCTGATTTCAGTTGACGGTGGAAGCATTCTACCATGCCATTGGAACTTGGGTGACAGAAAACCGACTGAGCTGCTTCGCCACATGACGCAACTCCTGCGAACCACTCCATCTTCAACAGACTCTAAAATCCCTCAGGAGCTCTTCTTAAAGCGTCTACCGAACAAGGTATGCATCATTTTATGTGCCTCACCTACTACGACGTCTGTCGAGGCCTTAACGACGATGGCAGACTAGATTATGGATTCTTTCCATCCTGCGATATCCGCTGTTGACCGTTGTAATGTACCCGTGACGACACGGCCCCAGTTACAGCACTTTTGAAGTACCCGACAGTTCAAGCGCACACCTTGCTGCGCAAGTAGAGGAACTAACTAACCAGTTTACTGCCTTACGCTTTTGTGCGAATAACCATCAGCAGCGGTCGCATGTCCAACACGTGTCACGCCCTCCATCTTCCTTTATTTGTTGGTCTCCCGCCAGATGTGGCACTCGCGCATGGCAGTGCCATCGGCCTTGCAACTTTCCGGGCAATGGTCGGGCCACTTACTGACGGCGGCCGCTGCTAGTGGCTCTACATCAAGCCATCTCGTCTACGTCACCGACCGTGTCACGAAAGTTCGCTATCTTGTAGACACTGGTGCCGAAATTTGTGTCATTTCCCAACTCTTCAAGACCTCAGAAGACATCGCCATGACACGTCTTTTCTCACTATCGTCAACGCTTCCAACATTAAAACGTACGGCCAGAAATCTGTCACTCTTGACCTTGGTCTGTGACGCCCTTTTCCATGGCTATTCACCGTCGCTGACATCCGCGGCCCTATCATCGGCGCTGATTTTCTGTGTAAGTTTAACCTTCTCATCGACCTTCGCCACTGCTGCCTTCTTGACTCCTCAACGAACATGTCCGTACAAGGTATCACCACGTTTGCACCACCTTTGCGTCTCGTACGAGTACACACCCAGGCACCGAAACCGTGGTTCACCACTATCCTGGAATTTCCAGAGCTGTTGGAACTACTTTCGCCAGATCGTCCAATAGGGCACAACGTCACCCACCTCATTGTTACTAAAGGACCACCAATACAATGCGAATTCGTGATTTAGTATCCTACCTGCAGCCAATAGTCCTTTTTTCCTGGACACATTTCGTGACAGTCCATCATATTTCATGCACCGAAGGCGATGAATCCTGTCCCATTTTTTTCTCCTTTTTATCCAATGTTGAGATGTCGTCAGACTATTTCCCTTAACGTTCATCCGACACAAGTGAAGCGTTCACTTTTTTGTCTCAAACGACCATGAAATATAACTGCCTCCAAGAAGCGACGTTACCCCATTCCCTATTCTTTTTCGAGAACTCCGTCGATCTCAAATCACAGTTGTCACCGGGCAGCGCAATTCGATTGTAGTCTCTCAAACTGGATATAACTTCGAAAGACAGCTTTACTGACGGAGCTCGTCGCGTTCAGCGCACTTACAACGTGCTTCTGAATTTCGTCATCTTTCTTCTAGCACTGGGCGCGCGAAAAGTAAAATACGGCAGCGCCCATATCCTAAATTGTATTTACAGAGGACGAAGGCTTCCACGTTCAAGCAGTTGCACGAGAATATTACGCCAATCTGATATTCCGGCCTATTTCTCCGCATGACTATTCCACTTGATTATGCGGCGTTACCTCTGCTGGCAAATACTAAAATTTAAGCGCACCAGATCGTATCTTTGCCCAGTGTAAGACGCCGGAAATTGTGCGACGTTGGAAGCTTCTCAGAACTCGTCGATTGGAATGTAGGAGCTGCACTTATGCAATTTTATCTCCGGTTACAAGTACCGAGAGATGTTCAGCGGATGCTATCTTAGCTCAGTAAGGCACCAGGATTTTCATTTCCCTGAAAGCTTCTGAACACAGGTTCATAGAAATGATGCACGTACACTGGCTACATGTCCCGAAGCGCAGCACTTGGTAGGAGCTATGAGTATATCCGCCCATTTCCAGTTCTATGAGTCGTTTCGAACTGCCGTATCCGATGTCCTGGATATTTAGCAGGTGAGTAAAACTGCTCTGGCCTTGTGAGAAAAGTGTTGCGACAAAAAGTAGCGTACTTAAGTTGGCCTTTAGTCTATAGCGATGTTATGCGTTGCACAAAAGCGGATTTCGTTTTTGAATCCTCGACTGCGGGTACCTTTACTCCACGTGAAATAAAATCGCATCGTTGCTTGAGTGCCTTGCGTAAGCGCGTGCTCCAGGGCCATTTGCCAACGTTATTTTTGCTTAATTCGCGTCGAATATGATGTCTCAGTGGCTTTATAGATCCATATTGGAACCTGAATATAAATAATAAGTTGAGGCAAAAAACATTTCCATATTTGGCTCTCTTGACATTTCATCCATGACTATGAATTATAGTTACAGAGCCTATGTTTTAAAAGAACAACAAAATGCTCGTGCACCAGAAAGGAAAAAAAGAAATGAAACTGGCTGGTGAGGATGTGACGAGTTCGGGGACGCATAGAACGGACGACACAAGTCTGTTGCTCTGCAGAATAACGTGACAAAAATGTTAAATGTGATTACTATGGTTGCACTTACGCAACGAAGACGAGTAAATGGATGAGATTAGGTAGTTGCACAACCCTTATTCCAAAGTGAGGCAGCGCTGCATCAGCACGCGCATATGACGAGGGAAGCACGTGGATCCCAAGGACTCAAGACGTTTCACGTCTGTCGCCATGGGGGCGACAGACGTGGTTTGGTACGCGTGGAGAGATATTGAAGAGCGTGGCGGGGCCACAGTCGCCGCTGCTGTGTGTTTTCTAAAGCATTCCATGCGTCTTGTGGAGGTAGATGGCGCCGGATTTGCTTCGTTTTCTGCAGATTACTTGTGGCTCATTCGTTCCTTGGTAGTTTCATCTTTGCGTATTTTTATTTAACGATGACGGGCATTTTCATGGATCGACATGAGCGTCATGAAATTTCGACCACTGCTGCGCAAAAACAAAATACAAGAAAAAAAAGCTGCTGCTTGTGGAGAACAATACAAATGAGTCCAATGCCGTGTGTCCAGCTAACGTTAGTCAAGCTATACAAAGAAAAAAGTATTTAAACATCACCATGGATTACAAGATTATTAAGACCTACGGTGTTCACTCGTTAGAAGTCTTACGACCAAGCACCGTAGGTCTTAAAATCTTATCTTGCGCAATTATTTCCAAATAAGTTTTTTTTTTCAACAGCTCAGCTGGGACACCCTTTAATAATGTCATTTAAAAGGACAAGTGCAACAAAACTTTCCACCAGGTAAAATACTTAGTTTCACATGGTGTAGGGGCTATACAGCAGTACCCGTTCGTTACCTTGCGTTTGAAAAACATGTTGGTACGTCATAATAATAATAAAAAAAGAAAGCTCGCAAGGGCAGACGTTTTTAGTACCGAAATTGGACAGAATAACACGCTGCCATTACACGTTATTGGGGATTACACGAAACTACGATGGTTGAGAACCAGCGCGGCTCCTCTGAATGACCTCCGAAATTTGGCAGCGCCACTGCCAAGCCAACAACCTTGGAGACCATGCGCTGGCATTTGCGTCACATCGGCTAACCACCACCTGCACGGGCGGTTATCCTCGATATAATGTAGTTTCCTTGCGTAATGCGAAGGTTGTTTGGAGAAAAAAGAAAAGAAAAAAAAAAGCCCTGCGGCTTTGCCAAGATACCTTCAATTGTGTTATCTATAACTTATTTATAAGTAATTCAGCCAAAATTAAATTTCGTTCCAGTTGGGCTGTAAAAGACTGCAAGGTCACTGTGGCGGAGGCCTGTGACCTCAAAGCTGCGGGGCCCGATGTAACTAACACAAAAGATAACATGTCACTCACGAACATGACAACTACTGGCGTGCAGGGCCCTCGGCTGGTGTCGTGTGTCACGCCATCTCTGTACAAACACGCGCGCTGTGTTACGCGCCAGCCCTTTCAGGAGGCCGACGTGACGTCATCGCAAAGTGACACCCGCATTCTGGCGGAGCAGAAAACACGCGCGTTTTATTTTAGCGCACAAAAAAAAGAAATAGCATAGGTACATTTGCTGTTCGCGGAATCGCCTGGTGGCTCTCCGATTCATCGATCGGTCCCCACGCGTGGCAAGTGATGATGTAGAAACGTGTGCGACATGACACTATAAAGTGTTTCGTGCTGAATGAAAGCGAACTGCTTGGCGCAATCGTCGAAAGAGCTGCGTGTCCTCGTGGAGACCGCAGAGGCGTTGTCTGCATTCTCTGTCGCTTCTCTGCATTCGGTGCTTGGCGCGCATTGCATTCTCTGCATTCGGTGCTTGCCGCGCATTGCATTCTTTGCATTTGGTGTTTGCCGCGCATTGCATTCTCTGCATTCGGTGCTTGCCACGCATTGCATTCGCTGCATTCGGTGCTTGCTGCGCATTGCATTATCTGCATTCGGTGCTTGCCGCGCATTGCATTCTCTGCATTCGGTGCTTGCCACGCATTGGGGAATTGTGTCGGAGACTACGATTGGCTGTTCCTGAAAGAGTTTGTCACTTTTCTTTTTCGGTGGGCTGCATAGTTGATTCTTACTTCTCTCATAATTCACAAAGCGTTACAATGAGCGAGAGAGAGGGAAAGAGGGAGGGAGGGATGTAAGGAAGGCAGGTATGTTAACCAGTCAACAGTCTGGTTGGCTACCCTACACTGGCGGAATGGAGAAGGGGAAGATAGAGAAGGGAGAGACAAGAAGGTATAAATGTGGGGCAAACTAAGGGGCTCAATGTTTAGTTTGGACCACATGGAGGCAACACAGAATGAAGCCAAGAAATTAGCAGGTGTAATAGGGGGCCTAAAACATGGGCCTTAAACGTGGCAACATTTCCAGCATATCATTAAAGTTTGTACCTCTGTCTCTCAAACTTTGCCTCTATGAGGCGCTACCGGCTCCCGAATCGCTTCCGGCTCATGTAGCCAGGAAAAGCATGGCCTTCGGAATTCGTTTCTGCTATCCAAGAGAGCCGTCGCTAGGGCGCGGATTTGGAGACCACCGATTACCAGTACGTTTGGCCGGTTCCTACCGCGCTCCCGCTTGGTTTGCAGCGTTTCAGAGCCCTCTCGAGGTTGAAGTCATGAGAAAGACTGGCCCAGCTGAACGTGCCAGAGCAATAAACAGGAGATTACGTGATCGGGATTCTGTTGAATCTTGGTCGTGCTCTCCGCTCGAAGGTGACTGCCCCATCGCAGCACTCCCCCAGCATCGCAGTGCACGTTCATCCATCATACAGGGGCGCGTTAACCCACACACCAGTCCTCTCATGTATGAGGTTGTAAAAAAATGCCCGGTTACCATCGACGATGATGGTCAGTGCAAGCGAACGTAACCGAACGCGAGCGTTCGCATGGAGAGAGAACGTTTCGCACAATATCGAAGGTGTTCTCGTTCGTCACGGCGCCTTGGTCGCTCTTCCAGTTCTTCATTGGCGCAATTATCATCATTCGAGGAATGACGGTAACGGCGTTACCATGAAAACTCCCACGATACAACCCCTCTCCCGCCAAAACAGAAAGCTGCTCAAATGATTTTTTTTCTAACGCTAAAGTAATGAGAAACCACATTATTTAGTGCTACACAAAACAATCATCATAAGGGCAGGTGAAATATAGTCCACGGGTACAACCCATAGGATGTCCACAAAAGCCACGTGGTCGCAGAAGTATAGCCTATACCGGTAATAACAACTGGCTGGAACATTAGTCTGACCATCGCATCGTTTGCCCGGAGTCGATGGTCTGTATAATTCTGTATCCATTACCGACTTTCGTCATTTTCATGCAAGGCCCTGGCAGGCGCGTCTGAGCCCACAGAAGAGAGCCTTCTGGTCCTTCTGGAACGCGAACTAACCGCAAGCAGGCGTGCAAGGGCGTTCCTTAATGACGGCCTGCACGCAAAGCAGATGTTTAGTTACCATGTATTGACGCAAAGTGACCCAGGGATAGGTCACTCCACTCCATGTCGTGCGCTGACGCACGTGGACATTCTACATTGAAGTTAGGCGAGTCAATAGGGGCAATCAATAAGCCCCGATGGCGTAATCCGGCGCCGAGCGCCTCCTCGCGGTGGTGCTGGGAGCTCGCTCTAATGCGGGAGTCACCGTCGCGCAAGGAAACAGTTCACAAGGGGCTGTTGGCCAAATCGAATCATGCTTGCTGCATCCGCCAGGCGTTCAAACGAACACGCGAAGCACCTAAGCGAAGTCTAACGCTCGATGGAACAAAAAAAGAATAAATGCGTACATATGTGAAAAGGTTCTCTTCTTTATTTATTTATATATTCATTTGTTTGTTTGTTTCCATTGCGAGCACTTACAAGCAATGTAGGAGACCAAGATAAAAGCTGAAATGAGGCAGCCTGAGGTGCCCTTACAATCCGCGTTATATGGTGGCGTTGAGTCAGCGTAATCACCACAGATTAGGAAAGATGATTTAATAATAGCGAAAATTAAAGAACATTAATTTTACAATACAAGACACTTTTCAATGGATCAAGAAATAACATAAATATAACAATAGTGAGCGAAAATGATGCAAACATTCCTGACCATTACATTGCCATACACCTAAATTATTTCTCCCTCTTTAGTTCTACCTGGAGTTCTTCGTCTCTGTTCAAGAGTCTTATGGTTATTCAATTATCGATTATGAGTGCCGTTATATTACAGTTAGGTTTCGCTGTGGTTGTCGTTGTGATTGCACTTGAAGTTTCCAATCACTTTCGATTGCATTTCCTAGTGCTTGGCGATGAGAAACGTTTCGCTTATAAACAAAAGGATGGGCGAAGCGGGAAGAGGCAGGAAGACGGCTATACAATTTACAGATTATACTTGTTAGCGAGTATTCTATAGTTGAGGTGAAGAGGAAGAAATGGAATTGGGAAGCTCGTGCAGCAATACGCAGAACAAATAATCGGTTCTCTGCTATAGAACACCAGAGTTATACCATGGGAACGGAAACCCTGGGAAGGACGGCAGAGGGATGAGATGGCGTGACAAGATAAGAAAATTGGCAACTATGGGATGGGGATCAGCTGACGCACAAATCTTCGTATGGCAATGTTTCTAGAATAGGCTGTTGATAACGATGCTGAAAAATAGTAAATTGACTAATACGGTGATAACGATCATCATAATGATGTTAAGCTCTAACGCAAGGTTATCTTTACGTTCATCTCACCTAGACCTCCCTGTTCAAGTTCGAGCTTTACTGCAATGCAGCTAAGAGGAGGAGACCACGAAAACTAGTCAAGTTTTCATGAGCAGAGACAAAGAAAGAAATAAGATAAGAGAAAGGCAACGTTCTAACTAGGCTGACGCTGCACAGGGGAAGGGGCGAAAGGGGAATGAAAAATGAAAGGGTGAAAGCAAAAAAAGAGGTATAACAGCGCAACTTTTCGACAGTGACAAAAAAGGTAGATCAGACAAGGACCAGCGCTTGTTCGTGTATTTTCTTTCGTTGATGTCCTCGTTAAACAGGTACGATTGGGAGCCGGGTGCGCTAACTTCTGCACTAATGCGATAACATATTTTTGTACTTGTTATCAAGGAGAACCAACTAGCCCACTCTTTGACGTCATTGTGAGAATAAAAGGTCGCAGTATGCATGCGCGTACGTACACCAGTGCTCTTCGTTCAGTCAAGTTCCAGGCGGTCTTGTATATAAAGGCTGGTTCACCTCACGAAGCAGAACTGCGATTTCCCGGCCTTCACTGAGGAATTTCTCATAAACGGCAAGCACAAGAATTTAAAAGAGCACACCTTTTTCTTCGACAAGTTGAACGCGAAGTTAAAGCTCCTGATCAACTATTTCAGCCTTACATTCCTATATGACAGAGAGGAAAAAATTGTCGCGCATTAACGCAACGAGTGCCAAAGAAATAGAAAGTTGATGTCGTCGTCAGTGGAGCCAGCTGCGTAACTGCCGTGCATTACAGGGACGGAAAGGCACTGGAAGTCTTGCGAAGATTGATTGCATCAGCGAGACGGCGTAGATGGATGACCCCTAAAGCGCGCCTAGGGCGGCCATCCTTTATCTTTGCGTCTATACGGTGTCCATGCGGGTCACTGGATCGACAAGTGAAACGCGCTAGCCGGGAGAGAAATTTCTTGCACTGCCAGATGCCATGGAGTCTTAGGAGGAGGCAAGCGCGTCTTTCTCATATTTCGATGACATCATGTTGCCCTTAATTCCTCTTTCTTTTAGGCCCCGTCCGTCCGAGAACACCGGATAATTGGATAACTGCCCGAACCGGTCATGCGGTATTGCTCGGTGTCGTGCTTGCGAGTGACGAGAGTTCGGACATTATTTCTTCCATTTTTTTTACCTTCTATCAGTACTGCGGCCTGCAGTGACTTTCTCGTTTTTTTGTGGCCTTACTTCATTCATTGTACTCACATTAGTTTGGTTTTACTGATTAGTAATTTTTATCGTACTTATTCCTATCTTCATATTCTATTATTATATTTCCTTATCGCTGAGGAGCAAGTGTTCCTTCCACTCGCAGCTGCCAGCGTGCTCCCTAGTTTGTTCGTTTTTTCTGTCAATTGTTGAAATGTCCGGTCGGTCGGTCGGTCGGTCGGTCGGTCGGTCGGTCGGTCGGTCGGTCGGTCGGTCGGTCGGTCGGTCGGTCGGTCGGTCGGTCGGTCGGTCGGTCGGTCGGTCGGTGTTTTCCCGCCGATTTGGGTCGCTGGTAATGGGCAGTTCATAGTCTAATGGGTAGCGCGCCGGGGTATTGCTCTAAGGGAATAGGGTTCCAAATCAACTGTCAGACCAACTTGAGCAACTGGGTTTGTTGCACAGGGTGTTCTGTAACTGTTCATTGAACCTCTTCGAGGAAAACTCGGAGCATTCGGTATGTGCCACTTGGCCCGTGCCGCTACTCAATAAAAGTTGGCGCTAACTTGGATCACTGGGTGCATCGCCCTAGATATGTACCGCTCTTCAGTAAACCCTGTGAACACCAACTTGGTTAATTGGGAATGTGCCATTTCGTATGTGCCACTGTTCAATGACAAAAAGTTCCTTCATGTTTCTCCAGTTCCCGGTGGAATCGAAGACGCGCCATGCGCGGACTTCATGGCGGCACCGCTAGATGGCGCCGAATGTGTAGCGGGAAGCGCGAGAAACCCTGACTTCACAACAGGTTTTGGCGTTGGCAACACGATGTCGCTACATTACCTCAATGTTAATCGCATTAACGTTTCCACTCATCTTGAGAAGGGTCCTGCCGGAATTTTTCGCTGTTTAGTTAACTGAAAAGGAGTTACAAGATGGCTTGGCGAGCAGTTCGTTCAAGGAGCTAGTCGATCGTCTCTTGGAATTTGCTGGGGGTAAGGAGCCTACACTGCCTCGGTGCACCAAGACGAAGTGCCTGCGAGCGAGCACGCTATTTCTCCAGCTCAGGTGTTTTCTCCGCATTTCCGCGTACAGCCGCCATGCTTCTGGGCGCGGATGTGAGCTGGCGTCCCCGTGCCTCTGTCGGGGATGGCGACTTCAGCGGCGGCTGCGTTTAGGAAGCGGACCCTCCTCCAGAGTCACACCAACGGTGAAGACACCAGTGTCTACTTGCTCAGCAGTGAGGACTTCTCCTCCGACGCCGCTTTCGAGCATGTACGGAGCCGCAAGGCGAAACGAAGACACACCACCAAGGCATCTATGTCTTCGAGTGCACCAATGGTAGGACCAACTCTGAATACTGCAGTCAGTACAATTCTATTAGTACCAGAACTCACTGCCGACAACCTGAGGCGAGTCAACAGTGTGTCTCGGTGCAACTTAAAGCGGTGGCGCCAAAGCAAGTCACGGACGTTAGAGTCAACATACGAAAATATGTGTTGGCTATTGACGTCGCACACGAGACTGCGCTGAGCACTTTGAGTAAGCTTACAGAACTTGGTGGCATAAAGCTGCGCTCGTATATCCCCCTGGACAGTGACTGCACTACTGGGGGGTTATTCTGTAAGAGTTCACCTAGTGGACTGTCCATTTCGGCCGCTGCTGATTGGATGCAGCTGTACGAGCGAAGAGGAGACGACGGCTCCCGCCAATCAGCAGCGGCCGAAATGGACAGTCCACTAGGTGGACTCCTACAGAATACCTCCCCTGGTGTCATCTACGACGTGGACGTCTCCATCTCCAGCGATGACTTGCCGATTTTAGTGAAGCGAGCCGTTGATGCCGTCACCATAACCCATGTGTCTCGCTTCGCCAGATCCCGCTGTATGAAAATCATTTTCAAGGGCGAGTCTCTCCCTTCGCACGTCAAAGTGGACCACTTTAGGCACCCCGGGCGACCATTTATCCCACGGCCGCTCCAATTCCGCAATTGTATGAGGTTGCGATACGTGAGCGCCATGTGCGAGAACATGAGACTTTTCTCACGCTGCAGACTCCTATGCAGCTATGGTTCTCAAATGCCCCATCGCCTTGGGTCCCATGATGCTTCCTCGAAGGACTGCTCCAAAAGGAAGAAGGAAAAGGCGGTCCTGAAGCAGATGGCGAGCGACCGTTCGTCTCGTCGGAAAGCTGTTGCGGGCGTTAGAAAGCGGCGCTCCCGGCGCCGTCAGACTTCAAAGAACGCCGATGTCTCTGTGAAGAAAGAGTACGCACCCTCCGACATCTCCTCCTTGGCTCCCTAGGCCTGGCGAAATCCAATTTAAATCTGACAGCAAGGTCATGGCGGAGAACAATGTAACTTAGTCTCACTAAAGCCACAGCCGAAGCCAGAGCCACAGCGGAAGTCACAACCGAAGTCAGAGCCAATTCTACCACCACAACAGGAGCCGGAGCCACGTAAAGTGATACAGTCCACCGCTCTAGAGTGCACTGCGCGGATACGTGACAAACCTGCATACTCCGTCAGTGCGACGTGCAGTGCAGGTGATGGATGCTCTCAATTCAGTGCTTGTTAGTCTTGACTAAGCATGATGGCTAGCCCACAGGATTTTATTCACACCATAATCGAATTGGGCGTGCTTTACTTTAACGATATGCTGCCCCGTAGTCGAACGTACTGCTAACTGCCCCTGGCCCATTCGTCTTCTCACGTGACTTCAACGCGCATCACCAGCTACGGGGATGCACCAAGATTAGCTTGAGATCGCAGAATGACGGCAACCCAATGTATCGGTGGACCACTTGCTTGGATTTGCTCATTTCAAGGCGCTTTAATGTGTGCACACAGCGTGCACAAAGCCCCTTAAACTTCGTAAAGTATCGACATTCTCCTCCTCCGCCTTCACTCCTCCTCGTTTCTCCTCACTTTCACGCTCCCTCCTCGACCGTGGCTCAGCCTACACTGCTCTAGCGTAGCGACGGCGCCAACATGCACTCCTCACCACTCCGTAGACGCTTCTCGAGCAAAAATGGCGCTGATGCAAGGCTCTAGGGCCCACGTGATGCTATTAGGCCAATCGTAACGCGGCGTCGGCCTCGGCCAGAGCGCGCGAGGAGGAGGCGGCATTCTTTAAAGCATGCCGCTACTTTACGATGTTTAAGGGGCTTTAAGTGTGCACTCTCTCTCGCTTTCCACCGTCGATTCCTCCTTTTCTTTCCCCGAGTGTAGGCTAGGAAACCGAACGCTCGTCTGTTTGACCTCCCTGCCATTCTTCTCCTTGCTTTCTCTTTCTCTCTCTCAAGTCTCTGACTGAGTGGGCGAAGAGTGCATTGAAATTCGTGTTAGTGTGAAGAGTTTGTTGATGGACAAATTTTCAGCACGGTAACTGATGCGGTGAAAAAAGCTATTGGCGGGAAGGGCAGTTCAAGAGGCCGAAACCATGTGATAGAACTTATAGTCTTCAGACAGAATTCGGAGATTTTACGTCATACAACCAACCGCAAGATTTTGATTGGCCTAAGCCGTGTTATACTTGTTAGATCTGTGTAGCTCCCAGACTGAGAAGAACCTTATAGTTTAAAGCGAAGCAGTGTTCTACTAGTTAAAACACATACACACACACACAGACAGAGAGAGGGTAACTTTAAGTTTTTGTGTAAGCGTACATCAGTATGATTAGCTTCTATTTCGTAAAACGCATTCAAAATAAAATTCTGCGTTTTTACGTGCCCTAACCTTGATAAGGTTATGAGGCATGCCGTAGTAGGGGGCGCCGGATTGTTTCCCCCACCTAGGGTTCTTTAACGTACCCCTAAATCTAAACACACGGGCGCTTTTTCCCGTCACCCCCATCGAAGGGCAGCCATCGTGGTGGGGATCGAACTCTTGACCTCTAGCTCAGCAGCATAGCGCCATAGCCAGTGGGCAGCAATGACAGGTTCTAAAATGTGCTTGCAAGGTAAGCACGTAGACATAAACTTCTAAGGTATGCTACAGGAGTGCAGCCGAACTCTGTCGTCAGCAGGCGTGGTATTTGGAAACTCCCACGAATATTGATGCACGTATCACTGATTTGGCGTATAGTGGCAGGAAGCCGTTCTAGCGTGTAACCAGTCCTGCGAATTTTCTTTTGGTTTTTTCATTATTGATTGTATTGCCTGCGCCCGAAAGTTATAACGCTTATCGATCATCTTGAATAAAGTGTTTTACGTTGGAACGCCTCGCATACGTGGTTAATCAATAGCGGTTAATTAATGCGAGCGACGGTGATCCCTTTTAATCACTGTGTTCGTTGGGCTGCGCCGACAGAGAGTCACCATTGTGAATATGCGGTAAAGCTTTAAAACCATGAAAAATCAATGACTAATTACCGATAAGGTTAGTGTGCGGAGTACTGGGCATATTTCTTTGAAGAATCTCCACTGATGAGCATTTCGCTATTGCTAACTCCATCATAGTTAAGCTAATGCTGCTATGATAAATTATGAAGATTTCGCTAGCAGCAGGCATAGATATAACGATAACTAAATAAACTATTACTTCTTCCTTGAATGGCTGTTTTTCCGACACTCGTGCGACAAATTAAAAAAAAAAGGACTTCTGAAGGTCGTCTTTTAAAGCGTGCGTGTTGTTTCACAAAGCTTGGTTGAAATTAGTGCGTGCGAATAAGTTAGCAAACTAATTTGTACCTAGAGCAAACGGGGCGGAAATTAAAGTCTTATCTCTCTCAGATTGTGCGAACCGACCCCACGGCCCCTCTTGGGAAAATTGGTTAGACAGACCTAACCGGGATTCACACACACAAAAAAGAAAGAAGTGTTATGGCTTTCAAGTCAAACTGTTCTCTCCGCGAAAGGTCACTCTTAATTAAACGTGCCGCACCGACGCAGATAATGACAGATAATGGATCCGACAACACGTCCGAAGACGCTACCATTCCGCCTGTGCAAGCCAGACCTACACGCGCAACCGCTTTCGCTGGGTTCTGATATCGACGCGCCGCACGCTTCGAGTTAAAAAAGTTGTTACGAGTGCACTAAAACTGCCGTCATCGTTGAAGCGACCACGCGATAGGCCACGGCATGTCGCAATGAGGTTGACGCAATCTTTACAAGTGGTATAGCGAATTCGAACGGTAAAACCAATAAACAAAGAAACACTAAATTTTCAAAAAGAAGTCGCAGTTTCGCCCAAAAGGCGAAGCATCGATTCCGATAAGTTAGTATAGACAGCTATACAAAGCTATACACACTTTTGAGCGCACAACCAGACGAGGGC
Source organism: Dermacentor andersoni (assembly GCF_023375885.2). Taxonomy (NCBI): domain Eukaryota; kingdom Metazoa; phylum Arthropoda; class Arachnida; order Ixodida; family Ixodidae; genus Dermacentor; species Dermacentor andersoni. The sequence continues at coordinate 124,122,614 of NC_092820.1, forward strand.
GGTGTGTCTAGCGTTGGTTTGTCTACTTTCAGCGTCTGGTTGTGCGCTTAAATGTTCTTATTATCGATGTGTATGTTGAAGGGGACACTCGGCAAACAGAGATACCTGACGAACGGTCCACGGGTATTGCCAGCGAATTGGCCTCATAATGTTGCGCCGTTATTATCGACCATATTGAACTTTTCGAAACTGAAAGTCATGAGCTCCTGAAACTACTAGGAGGGGGTTGAGAGAAGGGTAAAGGTAGGGAGGGCAGTTATGACGCGAAAAAGCGCAACTAGGATAAAATATGACACGATGCCACACTGCTTAACTGCAACGACAACAACAACAACAAGGACCGCAACGACGACTGCAACAAGAACAACAATGGGAACAACAAGAGTAACAACAGCAATAACAACAGCAAGAACAAGAACAAGCACTATGACGACGACGACAACAAACACGAAACAAACTTCATGTGATTTGCGCGATGAACACGATACTTCGAAAGTCTGCAAAGTTGATTTGATTTGCTCAAAAAGTTACAGTGACCGCGCGGTCTTGCCATCATACCCTTGCAGCGTCATCCTGAAAGGGCATTCTGCATATCGACGCTTTCCGCCCCCATAAGCGATGCGTCTGCTTGATGGCACTGAATCACGCTTTCGGCGCGTCTTCCGCTGGGCATGAGATTGGGAGAGCGATTTACTTTGCATATGAAACCCATTGTTGCACTCCCCGCCCGCAACTAGAATGATCGTGAACCTGGTGGAGAAAAGCGCGAGAATGCGCCGCCTGTGGGAATGTTTAACGCGACCGTTTGTTGTCCTCCACCTCCGTCGACCTTCGATTTAAGCATGTGGGTGTTGGGAGACTTTGTGATGTATTCATACAAGTGAGGTTAAACAACTCTGCTCCTCGGCGGAGTGAGCTCTGGGTTAGCAAGTTCCCGACGCAGTTGCGTGTTGTGTGCAGCCGGAATGATTTAAAACGTGAAATGGAGTAGGCATGCTAATCGAGGATGATGTTGAAAACAAAATATATATGTATAATCTCTCTGGGAGTAGCAGTTGTTTGTTGATATTCATGTGTCCTTCGTTCTCGAGAACACGGATATCCAACGAGTACTGGAAAAAAAGTCTCCAAGACAGCTGCGTCGGGAAAACAATCCGCAGAAGGCATCTCCCAGTAAAGTATTATCGATTCTTCGGGCATGGCGTCTGAAGCATGCTTAGTGGCCATGAGAAGCGCCATGTAGTGGCAAGGTTTAGATGAATTCTGATGGACATCCCAGCGATTTCCAAGGCACGCTTATGTGTGAGCATCTGGGGCTTCTGCATTCGGGCTTCAGATTAATCTGTTCGTGGGCAGTAACGGAACCAGCAACGTAGTGTGCTCAGCGGCGCTAAGCCATAGCTATACCGTGCTGTAGCGGTGGGTCGCAAGTGTCGCGTTACAGCAAGTCAATAATTTAAGATTTCCAGCGAGTGTCGTAGATCATTTCAAGGATATAGCGCACTTGTTCAGACGGGGACGATTGCTAAATCACGCAAACGCGAGTTGTCAACTCCAATGGAATGCTTACTGATGGGCGAAAAATATTTATGCTCATTCTTTGATACAGTGCGTGAGACGTTGAAATGAAGGGCTGGGGGGGGGGGGGGGAGGGGGAGGCAGGCACATCAAAGGGATAAAAGCTTAAGACCAAAAGCGTTAACGACAAGAAACAATTGGCAAAAAAATATAGAAAGAAATGTCTACCACCGAACCTAACCATACGCCACCCTTGGTTTTGGAGCAACAGGATGCGTAAGCACACCTGCTTGCTTTTGCGAATAAAAGCCTCCGGAGGGCCAGTTGCATACGTGTCCCTCATGCTTCGATGGGTATTCTGGAAATACTGCAGCAAGAGTTTTCTTGTATGGGGTGGAGAGCCTCAGACTCCTGGACGTACCAGAGGTGTACCAGGTCCACCTTCCCTTTAAAACCTCTCGCACCCTTAATGGTGTTCGTAGTTTTGCGGGTAACACCTTTACGTTGACGGCTATAATACATCTAATAGCACACGAAATCAAATTATAATACGTGCATGAGTCACGAGAAAAGGCGTTGTTCAAAGCTTCATTAAATTCGGACCACTAGGTGCGCAATGAAATATCCGATACTAGAACTACGCTACAAATAGACTACGAACTTTATTTACTCTCCTTTTCCTGTCGTCTGTCGCAGCTATCATCATTATTACTTTTCTCGAAAAGTGGGCATGCAAGAAAGTATCATTCGACCCCACTAACGATTGGATCTTGCGCCACAAACGTGAGAGTGCTAGCCGCGGGACAACCAAACGCCCTTCACACACCCATAAAGGTGTTAAAACATTTCGTAAGCTCGTAGCCTCGTTACTCGTGCGAGTTACCCAGTACTTGCAGAATTTGACGGCCAGGCTCTCTAGGGTAGACCTGCGCAGTTCCACGAAGGCTTAGAAAAATGGACATCCTGAAAGAAAGAGTGCATGTGGGCAATTAGAATTTGCTGCGATGACACCACGCAAACAATATTTGTTGATAAAATACAAAGTTTGACGGCAACCCATCTGGCCGGGGAAATGTGTATTGAAGAAACGCGAGATTATGCACTGGCCAATAGAACTGGAAAATTTAATGACGTTTCGGCTCCCGATACGGAAGCCTTGTTCACAATAAAACCTTATTTTATTGAGAATGGGGCTCCCGCATGGGGGAGCATCGTTAATTGACGAAACGCCGTTAAATTTAAGTTCTTTTAATCGGCGTATCCTTTCGCGTTTCAATATTATGTGTTGATAGACCTTTCGCGCTATACGCTCCCTGGCTATGGCCTTTTCCTAAGCTGAACATCAGTCGTGGGATCGCCCTCATCGCACATCACATCCAAAACAGGTCATCACCCCCAAAAACATAGCAAACGCATGCGCTGTTGATTGCCTACGATACTTTCGGCTTAACACCATTAAGCGTTGGGCGCTCCCCTCTGAATACACGTACCAATGAATGCTATTAGTTACTTCAACCTTTTCATCCTTGTTTAGCGTATGGATGTCGCAGTTCATTAAAACTTCTTTCTGGGCGAGTGCATACTTGACATAAAAATTGTTACAGCTCAAACACATGCAACCACAAAGTATCAAGGACGAGACAGAGCGCTTGTGTCTCGCCCTTGATACTTTGTGGTTGCATGGGTTTGCGCTGTAACAATTTTTATGTCAAGAATGTCGCGGCCTTGTTGCTTATTCCGGGACAAGGTTGATGTACATTCATGGAGGCATTACATATGCTTACGTTGCAGAGCTCCGCTCATGTTGCAGCCGGTGCTGTATCACACCTGTGATAAGAGAAGCACCGCCTTCTACAATGCGCGCATGCGCACAAAGCACCAGCGCGGGCCAGCGGGCCTCTTTCTTATCTATGCACGCAGTCCAGCGGCCCGAGGCAGTGTTCGGGTGGAGCGGACCCGACACTGGCCACCGGATGCCGCGAGCGACGAACCGGGTTCTCTTTTTCCCTACTTTAGGGAAGATCCCTAAGTTCGTCCGTTCTTCAATTAGTACATGTGCCGCTCCTTTTTCGATTATTCGATGGCGCTGTCGGCGCACCGTTATTGTGACCTTCCTGCCTAAGCTGCGTGAGGCCCCACTTTTTGTTAAACTTACACGGCTGTGCAGTAAATGTTTCCGTTCGCCGTAATAAGGGCGGTACTTTTCTTATAAGTATTTTCCGTACTCATCTGTCGACCAGGCACTTCTCGAACCAATTTCCTCGAGGCAGTGACCCCCAACAATAAAGTACTCGTTTGGACGTCCCTCCTTAGTAATGGACGACCAATTATATTCCAGTTATTGAACTGCGCTTCCAGAGCTGGTGCTCGTAAATACTCTTTGTGCACTTGTGACGTGTTCATATACTGTTTGTTGCTATTTTACTTTTGCTTTTGGCTTTCTCATTCTTGCCTTAGTAACGAATATGAAATTTCCGAGTAGCCATCCCGGTTTAAGGAAGCCTACTTTGCTGTTCTTCGGTTAAAGTAAAATAGAAATACTCTAAGTAAAATAAAAAAATTACCTTACGCGCAAGGAGCTACGACGCAGGGCATTATTATCAACATTCTATGTTCACTGGTAAACAAAAGCGAAGAAGAAAAGAAAGCGAGGATTGTATATATGCTTTTGCACGGAATTCCGTGCACTGCGTCGTTAACGCAGGTAAACATTGAGGATCGTTCTTCGATTCAGAGCTACCTACGAATGGGCTGACTCGTCCGCCTACGGCCTATCAGTTCTGTGAGCCGGAATCTGAAAAGTGATTATTGATCCCCTCTCCGCGAGACACGCGCAAACGCGAAACACAATGTATAAAAACTCACCTGAAATAGCAAATAAAGCTTCCCAGTACCGGAACGTCCTTTCGCGAAAAGAAGAAAAAGAAATAGGTTCGCTGGCGGGAAAACAGTCGTTAAGCGGTGGGGATACGGGGTCTTTCGCGGGACGAACTCGGTCCACACGTGTAAGCAACGTTGAGCATGTCGTTCCAGAAACTCGCCCCTTCTAAGACACGCAGATTACAGCGCTGCAAAATGCATGGCAACTCGGTGCCGAGCCTTCGAGAATATCGTCAAGGTTGTATTCACGTGGTGTAGGGTGAGTAGGGAGTAAGGGCGTGGAAGAAGGGGGTGGGGCAAGCTTATTGATAAGGTCGCTAACTGAAAAAATTGAATAAGCGAAATTGTCGGGTGATTCCATGCCTGAGCCGAAAATCCATGCTAGAGCCGAACACCCGTGCCCCTCTCCCCGGGAACCTTTTACAGTAGGTTTATGGCAATCGTATGGCGGCGCTTGTTCAAGAGTCTCCATGCTCGCGAAATATTCTTCGAAAATGGGCCGCAGTCCGGAAAGGTCGAAGGCAGGTTTAAGTGCTCACAGGTGGGCCGCATACTCGGGACGCACAAAATATGCCAGGTATTCAATCTGGAATGTGGTACGTGCTGCCGTCACGATATTGATCGCGTCCAATATGATGCTGTATATATAGATAAGTTGTTCGGGTACGCAATTAAGGCCTAACGCCTACACCTTTCTTTTGTTACGTTATGAATTCTATTATCTAGCGCAGGGGTTCCTAAACTTTCAGGCCTTTGGGAACTCCACCTGCCTTCCCAGAGTGCCAAGGAAACTGCCCCCCCCCCCCCCCCCCCCCGCACTCCGTCCCCGTCCCCTTTGCTATTTTACCCCGCCAATATGCTTATCCAGCAATGAGTCTTGAACGCCGCTGCCGCGATGGTCTTTCTCTCGAAGACTACCCAAATGCAGATAAGGCGGTTTTAATTGTTACATCGCAACTTTAACGTCAAAATTCACCGAATGGGGGGGGGGGGGGGGGGGCGGATGATTCGTTGTGGCTGCTCGCAGAACCCTAAAATCGAAGATGACGCCTTCCCGGTAGCTAGCTAAACAATGGCGTGGAATCAAGCGGCTGCAAGAATTCGAAGGTAGGTTTCGGTTTTTCGCCGCTTGTTACATTGTTCACAACTTTCTGACATGGACGACGGAAAATCGTAAGCCGTCAGACACGGCCGTGTCTGGCGTTTTGGATGCTCCGAAATATGTCATTTGGGCAGCTCTAAAGGCATTAGGGAGCTTAACTTTGGCGTATGCGTCGCATCCGTATGTATTCACACACAGTGTTTTTCTCGTGCGTGCACGCTCTTGCCGAAGCTTTGAAGAGCTTTCAAACTGTTCTAAATGAACGTAAGGTGTTCAGAACAAGCATCTGTCGATAGACTTGCACAGTTATTTCTTGTTGTCCATCGGTAAAGATTACCATCACGCAGGTCTTAGAAGGCTTGGTGTTTGAGAGCGAGGTCGATGACATGCGAAAATTATGGGAGTGTAACCGGAAGACAAACATCCAGTTTGTTACTCTGCCCACGGAAAGGGTTAAGGGGAGACACAAAGTTAGGAAAAAAAAAAAGACATGCTTTCAGATGTTCGAGACCTGAAAGGACCTGGCGTGTTTCAAAATCCAACGATTGCTTACTTTTATTTTTATTTTCCATTCGACTTTCTGTGTTATTTAGCGTGCAAAAAATTTGTGTCAACACTTGTGATCAACTTTTTTTGGTCGTTAGATCTTTACGGGTAAATATGCAGTGCTGACGGTCATTAATTAGACAGGAACAGCGGAGTACAGCTCTGCACTGGTAGCGACAATGTTGACAACACGGGTTGGCGATTGTAAACCGCATGACGTTGTTCTCAGTTCGCGCCTCATTTAGAGGGCGCCATTGTTCTTACCTTAGGAATTTCATTTGCTCCCGTAGACATTAAGTAAGAGGTTTGAAGGTGGAGTGCGTGGCGGGCCCCAGTACAGTTAGGCAAGCAAGGTACAACACCTTAGAAGAAAGTCAAGTCAATTTTCTGTGTATACAGCTGGAGAGGCGTCGGCAGTTCCAGACCTGTTCAACGCGCACTGCGTATTAGCCTACATCTCACGCAACACTATAGTAACGGGATCAAGATACACCGACTGCGCCTCATGTAGAAGCCAAGCGTGACAACTGTGATTACGTGCAGAAATCTGGCTCGCGGATGAAAGTCAGCGTCGCAATAGTCGAACACGGAGCTCGACGTGGGCTCGCCAACCCCACGCTGAGCTACACAGTTTGCGAACAGCTCTTGTGACGTTACAGGAGTGAGTCGCTTGAGCTACGTTCTCTCACCTTTTCCGCCACGACGTTGGGTTTCTTGTCGTATATTCGACTGGTTAATACCATGCCCCAACACGGTTTTCACTGATGCGGAGCCCTTTCCAGGCTGGAGTCAGAGAAGGAAGGAAGGAAGGAAAAACTGTACTGCTCTATTTACAGCTTATTTGCTAGGTGGAAATAGAAACATTTTTTTTTCCGGCAAGGTGTCTTGTCTCTAGGTCCAGCAGCGTCAACATAAACCGTTGATTTCAGTAAAGCCGAAATCGCTAAGCTCTTGTCGTCACCATGAGATGGAACTAATCGATGACTAATTTTACCCTTTATTTGTTGCTGTCACGACGGAGATCGTGTACCAATAGCGAAACTGGATCATCTGTCTATATTGTTGGGGTGATGTCATGGTTGTGCAATCCCGCTAACCTGAGTGGTACTCAGCGGTATAAGACGTGCATGCACCTTAGGCCTAGTGCATCCAGTATCACGGTCGCATATCACGTCTCTCGCAAGCCTAAAGGTTTCCTTGTGCAGAGTACACGGTTAGTCGCAGTGCTTAAGTTATCACAGTGTCTTATGGCCAAGAAAATTACTTCGGGGAGGTAGAGCCCGCAGGTTGGACTCATCGGGTTTTGCAATAACCTGTACGGGATCTCACTGGACAAACCTACGCCAACTCCCAAAGCACTGTACATTCACACGACCGTGAACCCTCGTGCGTCATTGTAGAGGAGTTCCTCTTTGACACCTTTTCACCTGTCTTCTTGCGTTGGTAAAACCCTTCTTGGTGGCTGCTGGGCGTTGTCCGCAGATTTCAGCGTTTACTTTTCCCGCCAACATTTCGAGTAATATAAGGCCTTTTGGCAATGAATATCTCTCAAATGAAAGTGTGAAAGGCGCCCACGGATGAAAGAGCGTGAAGATCAATTCAAGTAAAGGGCGCCAATCAAGGGATGACTTTGCCATCGTCTCCTTGGTGTACATATACCCACTCGGCAAACACAGGGGAGTAAACACATTCGCCGAGGTCTTTCGTCATCGTAATCGTCGTCGTCGCTGTTGCTGTTGTGGCGGACTCGGAAACATGGCACGAAAGTCCAACTCGGCCAAACCACCACCGTGTCAACTTCTTGCTCGTGTCCTTGCATCTACACCACGTTCTTTTTTTTTTTTTTACTTTTTCTCGTTTTTTTCCCTCTGTTTTAAGGGGGGAGATGCTAACATAGTTGACGTTTTTTACAGCTCAGAACCTCTGGCATGAGAAAGAACATGACGACATTCGGAGAAGCCTTTCTCTTTCTTTCTTTCTTTCTTTCTTTTTACTCTCGCTTCTTCGCACACGGGCGAACAGGCACACAGACACGCACACACGCATGCACCCACACACGAATAGACACACCTACCTAAACCACGCGCGCGCTCATGTTACGTTCATCGCGTCGCGTTTTAGCAAAAAATAATAGTAATAATAATTATACTGCAACCGGGTGCCTCGGGAACACATACGCGTGTCGCCGGTCGTTAGAGATGGCGACGTGGACGACGAGGGATCAGCGAAGCTCATGGCTCGGAATGAGTCGCATAAATCCCCCGCTGGCGACCAGCTTCGCTTTCAGCTCTCTTCCCCGTTCTTTCACAGGTTGTACTCAAATTTATTGTCGAGAAGGAAGGGGGGGGAACGTCCGGCGACTCGGCCGCGAGTGTGAAAACGTGCGGCTGCCTGGACGCTCGCTGGCTGCGCGTTTACTGCGCAGGGTGCGCCGGCCACACACAAGTTATGGCGTGCGCGACACAATTAGGCGCTGACCGTAAGCAGACCCGCTGCGTCTGCAGACTACACGGCGTAAACCCGAAACTGCGAAAGCGGCGAAAACCGTCCTTTATAGTTGCGGCTGCAGGCAGTATACTCGGTGGTGGCGTGACTTTATGAACAGTGTTAAACTTAGTGTTTCGGCTCTTTGTTAAAAGGTTTTGCTCGAGGTGAAGGTCGTGACTTGTGATCGCGAGCAGTATTTGTTCCGCCGCACAAAAGTGGTCGGTCTGCGTAGTTTTGTGCCGCGAAGTTGTGAGCGGTAGGAGTTAGTGCCTTGTGTTCCTGGGGAGGCCGAGCCACGAAAGGCCCGGCTCTTTTACTTACGCCAGTCACGACTGCTGACATTCTCTATATTTTTTTTTCAGTAATCTGGGCTTGATATTTACTTATTCCTCGTTTTTTTTTGTGTGTTTTCGTGTCCTTTCTTTATTTTGTTCGTATTATGGCGATGTTCACGTCAATTCAGGCGCTACATCTGAACTAGCAAGCCTTTCATATTGCATTGCTAACATCCAGTCCAGCTTCCATTAAACTGTTTCTCTTTCTTGAAAAATTAGTTTTAATCCGACCAAAGCAATATCAAGACCAAACAAAAAGAAAGTGCAGCTCGGATATTTCAACGTTTGCAAAATATGGACTCAATACCTGGAAGAGGAAAAGGAAATAAGTAGAGAAGGCAGAGATTGTAACCAGAAATGCGTCTGGTTGGCTACCCTACTCTGGGGGACGGGAAAGAGGGAATAGAAAGACAAGAGAGAGAGAGATGGGGGAAGGAAAGCTGTGGTGATCTCACGCACGTACGCGGAGGGCCTGAGCGAGTCAAAGGCTTTCACATAGACCAGTCGCCCTCAAGAACTACAAACGTGCCTTCATAGCTTTGTGGGCCGACGAGCGATGGGGACGGCGTTCGAGCAGCACTTGCACAGACAGCGGCCGATCGTCTAGTCGTCGCAGTGCGATAGATAATGTTTGTCTTTCCGACTGAAATCGATGACGCTGGGACCAACAGGCTTCCATGCTGTGCAAAACAAACTTCGTTTACAGTGTGGTCGCAGAGAAAACGAAGTGGACTAAATTTAGACAAGAATCTATGTAGAGATGTACGGACTAATATGGTAGTTCATAATGTAGGTCAACATTGAAGCAGTACCACAAAATGGAAAGATGGAAAGCGAGAGGATGGCGAAAGGGGGAGAAATTTATTCCGACACTCTGGACAGCTGACTGAATACTTGCGTGGTAACGACCACATGAATCCAAGAGACAGTGAACCAAGCGAAAACATAGACAAAATGAGTTGTTTTACGATTTAACTCACCTCATAAATAAATAAGATTTGAATGATGATTATGGTTAAATTTGTAATAAACTTCCCGTTCCTAATAAGAGGTTGGCAAATGACACTAAAACAATATATACGCTTAGCCGCCAGTGCTAGGGGAACTCCCAACATCAACACGACGCGATTGGTGTTCTACAAAAGAATAAACTGCCTGTTTTGCTAGATGGTCTTCCATTTTAAATTGGATAGCTTAGAGCACCCCATTGGGAAAACACAACTACAAGACAGCAAAGGTTCAGCGATATACTATCGAGTGTTTTCAACAGGGGACATCCACGGGTATATGAGCAATTTCCGAACCCATGCACTCATTCATTCATATCATGCACCCTGTCATGACTCCGTGACAGGGCATGCTCCCCTTTATCAGGTTATATTGAGCAATGACGGGGTTTTTGTTACAGAACCCGTGCAGTCTGAGACCGTTCGTATATCGCTGGGCGGTCTCTTGTTCATACCCACTTGACAGCAGCGCTCGACATTGCCTGTCTTGTTCTTGTGCGCGTCCAGCGCTGTGCGCTAAGTTACACTGCTTCGCTGATCTGCCAGTTGGCCTTCGAAGTCTGCTTTCCCTCCGTACACTTTCTTGAGAATTGAATCTTTCCTTCCCCTTCTACTTGGTAGAGCCTGCCTTCGGGACTGAATATGGTCGTCCGGGAATCATAGCGCCGCGCCATGGCGAGCGAACACGGTTTCGGGACTCACTATAGAACGCACGTATATGCGATCAACAAATGAAAATCACCGCGCTCGTGTCTTGTCTTGTATCCTCAACAGTGGCGAATACCCACTATGGGGGATTGGCCAAGAAGCAGGCGGTTTTCCGTATGCTTAGAAGTAAAGCGATACTATATTTGAATAGTGGAGCGTGGGACGACAGAACTGTAATTTAGAAGTTCACGCGCATCGCCGGTGGTCGCTGCGCGTCCTAGGCGAGCCTTCCTCTTCTTTACTTACAACAGGGCGACTTTCTTTCCCCGCACGCAACTGTACAATTGACTAGATTTTGCAGCTAATGATACGTGGTCGGTGGCGCTGGCACCTGTCAACAGACCTGTTGCAGTGCTTTGGCGAGTTTCAGCCGACACTTGAAGCTAGAGTGCACGCGAAATGGTACTAGAGAGTTTTAACATGTGTGGTATTCCGGCACGCTTGCTTAAAACCGGGTTACCGGATGCCGGTAGAGACGCCTTGTGACGTTTCGGCTAACCACAATGATATACAGACACGTTTTTTGTTTCTTTCTATGAGAGTTCTTGTAGAAAAACACATTTAAAATATCAGCGTATTGGCGATTACACCTTTGCCGAAAATTTACACCAGCAGCGCGGTAAAATACAGAATTTATTACTGCAATGGCAGCTCTGTGTTTGTCTGGATGACCGTTGCGCAACTACGTGGCGCCACTAACCCGACCACACGTTTGCGCCTCGGGTAACCCGGTAAAGTATAAACCCCATGCAAGCGATCTTGCACGCGACAGCGACAAGCGACGCGATGGAGATGGCTGTCGCGTTCGCTCGTCGCCTACAAGTTGCACCCCATGCGAGCGATGACTTCGAGCGACGTCTCCCCAGTGTTGCCGGTATGAGGGCAGCAATATAGGCGCCGAAACTAGCGTGACGCGTGCTTTATTAACTTAAGTTGATGTATTTTACTGTAAAAAGCAGCATAACTATTTCTGAAAGTCTTGCAGTAGATTCTTATCCTTGCACGTATAAAAATTCAATTGTTTGCTCGTTCCATGCGACAATCGGAAGTGCTGGAGTTATGTACGTCCAGTTCCGGCTTTGCGCTATTGGCTAGTCGCTCATAGCACTTCCGGGCGACGAGCGACGGATTCTAGATTTGCAAAACCGAGCGATCGCGCGACAAGACCGAGCGATCTGTTCAAGCGACGGCCCGATCCGTCGCGCGAAGCCGTCGCTCGTCGCTGTCGCGCACAAAATCGCGCCAATGGGGTTTAGCCTTAATGCACAAACGGTAAGCAGTTCGAGGATAAATTAGAGCTGCCAACCGTGGCACACTACCGTGAAATTTGACGCCTGCCCCAAGACCACTTCAGTACCTGACGTACCTGTACCCACTCCAAGCCCTTCCCGAAATTTCCGGCATGAAAAAAGCAAGTCGAGATGTCACCTATCATTCTCAAACAGATCATACTTCTATTGCCGTATGAAAAGCACAGTGAATGCTTCACATTTACAGGAATAGTTCCGTTTTCTTCCAAACGCTGAACTGATGCATTGGTAGTTCCTGCGAAATAAATCATGATCCCACTCAAGACACCTCATTTCACGTCGTTGGGGGCTGAACAACTCGCAGCTGTGCGTGCTTCCCTGTAATGCATTTTTCGGAAATCATCAGAGTAATGGTACATATCTTATGACTCGAAAGCAGCTCCTCAGTGTCATTTGTGACCTTTTTGTGAATCGCGGACCCACCCAACAGCTGGTGGCAGACATTCTACTATACTTCAGCCCCACGCACTCGACTTGAAGTTACCTACAGGACGGAGTGACCATTTGTAATTGTGAGGGCTGTGTCTGATAATGCGATTTATTTATTTTAAGTGTGGCTACGGTGGAGCAATTGTCGACAGCAACTGCAAGGCTAATCCCACCAGTAGCCTACAACAACTCAACTCAACTGGGGACGCATTGTATGTCCGTGAATATCGGGTTACTGCGGCATTTCTCGTAACAACAGTGCGGATGAATCTGCCCGACCGGCCTACGGTGGTGTCCGCGATATAAAGATAGCACTGTCGTGAACACATGACGCCACAAGGCTTCGCTTGCTCCTGTACATGGGTGCAGTGGCACAGCTGAACTCAGATGACTTCACCAACGCACGTCTCCTTAATTCCCATCCACATCTGCAACTCCATATTCCACCAGAGATGCCCCGAGCTAAAGACTTCTCTGCCACAAGTAGTTTGGTGCGGCGTTCGCGAGAGCCTACTACTTCCGCTATGGAATGGCTGGAATCCCTGCTTGCGAAAAATTCGGCTACGAGGATACCATGAAGCACCGCCTATGCGACTGCTCTCCTCACAGTGTGGCTAGAAAAGCGCTCGTAAATTACGCTTGATGGACTGGCTGATCTCCCATGCGCGGAAGAGATAGCGCTTGGACACTGGTCAGAGCATAGATCAAGAGAGGAGGGCTTAAGTGCGTTCGTCCGACACCTAAGGACATGGATTCTGACCGTCTATAAATTTTATAGGGGGTGGCCCCTTGTTAAGTGTGCGTACCTTTTTTTATCTCTTCCCTCCTTCTATCCCTTCTTTTTCTTCTTACGCCTTTCCACATCATTGGGTGGACAGCCGGTACTTGCACAGGCTAACCTTTGTGTATTGTCCTATGTTTTCCCTCCTCCTATTCATTTCTTTTACTGCGGACGGAACTGTACATAACGACTCAACTGGGCATGGGGGCGGTACTCGCCGCTGCTGGTTGGTGATGGCCTGCTATAGGTATATCACAGTTTTACTCCCAGGTCCAGGGAAGAGGACAGTAAAGCAACTACGTTTTGAGAAAAGTGTCGTCGAAAGCACTTCCACAACCGCGTAAAAAAAATTGAAAACGAAGTAGAGTTACCTCTGCTACGTACTCCCTCTGTCTTTTTTGCTCTTTTTGTTCGTGTGCTTGTTCGAGCTGGCCTATTTTCTTCTACGTATCGTTTGCCTAAGGAAAAAGGGGTAGCGTAAGAACTCAACCTCGGCAATAAAGGAGATTCGGAAAACATGCAATGCCCACCCTTTGGCAAACGAAATACATCGCATGATTTCACAGGCGCCCGGTAAGCTTCGGATACAGTGGATTTCTCGGGACACTATTTCTGTTCGCGTACAAGCCGACACCGCTACCCACAGTGGCCTACCGCCTACTTTGGACGCACCTTTCCCAAGTGAACACCAGGAATATTTCCTCCACTGCAAGCAGATTCTCTGCAGCACCACTCGAGAGTTAACCCGACCGCATCATTCAAACCTCCCAGGCGGCTGTACTCGCCAGGTGGTGTTTCGAAGATTCAGTGTGGCAGGAGCTTGGTGGCGCAAACCACCGCCCCGTTTCAAAGGGGACGCTCATAACATCCATCCATCCGTGGGTGCGGCACTTGCCCCATCGGTCACTTATGGCTGTGTCGTCTCCATGGGCCGTTGGAGATACCTGTCCATATTGTTCCTCACCAACGTTCGCGGCTGCAAGAAGCACCTACTGTGGACATGCCTTGGCCTAAACCAGACGCGACGCTACCTGGAAACAGCGGGCGTTCATCCTAAGAAGAGACCACCCGATTATGAATCTTGGCTTCACGAAACCAACGATCGGGGAACACTGACGTATATCTCCGAAACAGGTGTGCATTTGCATATTTATTTGTTTGCGCCGTTGAGCAAACTTTACAAAAAAAAAAGAAAAACAAGAAAGGTGTAGCGGGCGTCGCCCATGGTGCAAACCTCTGCTGCACTTACATTTCATTTCAAGAAGAAAAAAAGTTGCTCTCTAGTGCTGCATTTTTTTTTTTTTGCTCTGCACAAAAGACACACACACGAACGGCAGACACACACACAAACACACGCACACATGACAGTAACCTCATAGCCTGTATAGGAGTAATTTTCGGTCAACGTCGGCCGCTTGAAAGGTGCTTACTCTGCAAGCGGGTTGAGCTGACTGCTTACAAAATGTCAGGCTTTATTTTCAACGGTGAAATCCCCGGAATGCGACATGTGAGTCGTAAATTTGATTTAGCTACAGTTTAATCCCTCGATCTAGCTGAAAAACCAGCCCTTTCCCGATCGCCGGGAAATCCTTTGGATTAAAGGATCAGCGCTCCTGGAAGCGCAGTTTGGACGTAAGCGGATTTAGGCTGCTCTCGGTCACGGCTTTTCTGTGGCTAACGCGAACGTTCTCCCGGGCTCTGCTCTAAATGTTCCAAAAAGCAAACACCTGTTTGCTGTAAAGCGTGCGAAATGTGGCAACTCCAGGCATGTATGACCTACAAGGGTTTGAAAGGGTTGCCATAGACGTACAACTCACGGCAGGTTGTTTTGTTTCATTGTTAGGTTCCTGTAAAAAATATCTGTATATATATATATATATATATATATATATATATATATATATATATATAAAATTTGCACATTGACAAGCGACGTCAATCCATTTGCAAAAGACATCAGAAGAACTTTTTAAGCTGCTCGCGTATCAGCCAATTAGTAGACGCTCCTGTCCTTCTATTACAGGCGAATGAGTGAAAACTTATTCACATCTCCGACGATTTGGGCGGGGTGGGGCAATAAGCCCTCCAGCCTATGTGACAGCCTCGAGTGAAGTTTGATGTAATTTAATGTTGTGTCCTACCTTACTGCGCCTGCCTTTACCCAGCAGCGATTTGGACACATATGTCATTATTGTCCTCATTTAACGGCTTTGACGTGTCTCTGCTGGTCGTGGAGGAATGACAGTCGCTCGCACATATTGATGCACCCGTTTTTATCCAGATAGATGTTTATCGAAAGAGTAGTGTCAAGGGAAAAACAAAATCACATGTCACATTCTTTATTGTCGTTGAAGCAAAGCACCAAATCCTGCAGCAGAAATATACCAAGCTTGACTTCGTTAAAGCCAATCTTTGCCGTAGGTGCAGTGCATGTGTTTCGAACACGATCAGCTGATGTCATACATCGAAAAAGTTATGTTCTGATTCTGCACGTTTTGCCATTGTAAACATTATCAATTCTGCAAACTACACCTCACAGAATACCGCCAGTTTTACCAGTATCGAGAAAGACTTCATCGTTGTCCTAATGTCCGAAATGTCGTCACGTGTTGCGTCGACATAAGTACTTGTAAGATCGCCAGAGTTTTCGGTAGGTAGGAAATCTGTCTGGCGAATAGAACAACGGAACCAATGAGAGTTTTTAGTTTCTTATTGGTGTTCTATGTCTACCAATCAATTATCGCTCGGATCGCTTCATAGAAGTTGAATGACTTAGGCAACCACGAGACGTCATCGCGTACAATATTCGAGCCTCCTTTTGTTTTTCGCTTTGTTTTCTTTTGGGTGCGTGTGTGTTTTATTTTCTCCGGAAACGCGCACATCAAGTTGCACCTGCGAGTAAGGAACACCACGATATAGCCAGTAGGCGAGAAAGCCACATGTCTCAGAGCAAATTTGAAGAATTGTACGGGTATGAGAAAAGTGATTCTTCGTCCAAATTCAAATAAAAGCAGACAATTTCGCCACGACCTCTAACGGTAAACAGCAAACTGAAGCGTATTCTGAATATGCAAAGATTGTAGTTGCTGGATCGAGGCACGAATTGAATTTTGTGTGCTTCAGTTTCATAACAACTGTCGGCGAGCGACGAGGAAACGGAAGAGGAACGTATAACTTACCACTGACCAATAATGAGGGCCCAAATTTGTCAAGTTCTACACTCACATGCGCCGTGCCACGCCCTGCTATAACATTTCACCATTTGACGATCCCAAATAGCTCGGCATAATAATGTTCCTTTCCAAAGCATACCGGCCGCTCACTAGTAGGTCAACATGTCAAGGACATCTCGATGTCTCGCTAACCTTTCTCTTTCAAACCATTTATTTCGCAAACATTCTCAGACTCTTCGTCGTCAGCTGATCATGCATAAATTATCAGGAACATTCACTGCAGGCTTCGTGGTCATTTGCGTGGACCACACCCATTTATCGCGTACGCGAAGAACCTCGTTACTTTTATGTCCACTGCCAAGGTTATCTTCCTGTTTCCCTCGTTTCCGGTATTTCCTTCTATTTAAACTCTTCCCTTCGGCTTTTTTTTTTATCATTACTCCTAATGCCCTAGTTTAAGGGCTACGTCGATTTTGTTGTTTCTACGGACACGGATGAAATTCACGTGCACATTCTTCCGGGTGATTATCCCGTGCGCGCCATACATTACAGCATGACCGAGAGTTGTGTTGTTTCTACGCAAGTTGCTTCCTTTAACGATCATTGGTGCACACTCACGACCCATGCCCTCTGATGGAGGATTTCCATTGGCCACCCTGTGCTTGCCGCTGGTGACGTCAATCAGGGTGGCAGCATCAACTGTGGGTGCCGATACCTCGTTAAGCTGCCTTTAAATGACACGGGCTTTGCTATTATTGGTGTGAACGACATGTGTTCCACCTATTTGCTGGCGCAAAGCTTGAGTCATCATTTATTCAGCTACACGAACGGCAGCTACTTCGGCTTAATAAAGAAAACGTTACGATTTGGTTTCGGATTGAGACAATTCGTGCGACGAAAAGAAAAGAAGGCACAAGAAAAAAAGCGTTTAGGCTTTGTTAATATTTAACGTATTTTACCCGAAGGGTCACTGCTGGCAATCGTGGTCTTGGGGTGTGCCAGCTCTGACGCCGCCAGTGACGTCACCAAGGTCAGCCCTCGGTGCTTCAGGCACCGCTATCACTTTCGATATATATGTCGCTTTCCTTTCTTTTATTTTACGTTACTTTTGCGTTTTTTTTTTAGCAGACTATGTTACACGTGACGCGGTGCAGTCTATAACCACTAATTGTCTGACATGGCGTAAAAATGTTGGCACGTTCATTTAGTGAATAAACAAAATTTACTACATTAAAATTGTGCTTTTCTAACCCCAGGAACAGTTCAGCGGGCAACGCAGTCATCGTAGTGAAGTCGCTCCTGCCTTGTTCCTGTCTCTACAATCAAAGGGAATCCATGAAAGAACTGCGCGATTTTCATGCGGGAATGAGTAATCCGTGTTAATAGCGGGGTAAAATTTCGGTGACCTAATTTTGATGAAAATGCAACGTCATGATAATTTCCCCGCGTGAATGGCATCTTTTAGTGTTTTGAGGCAATGTTTATTGTCTTTCTTTATATTTCAACCTAATGCCATGACGGAGGTTCTCGCGTTAGGGACTCTTTGAGCGCTTAGCAGTAAAATCAAATTTTAAGGAAGGCTAGAAGACTACAGATGCTCCTCATAGACCATGCGCTGGCCCTGTATTTTGCAGCATTATGTCTTAATATTATCATGACCATCAGTGTTTCTGGTATTTTTTTTCTAGCAGTAAGGAGAGGTGTTTGCTATTTCAACTTTTTTTCTATGCATGTTTATTTGTTTTGCGTGTTCATATCCGTTTTTATTTCTTGCTACAATTTTGGGATAGCGGATTCGTCAGTAGCCTACCACAACAATTTTTCGCAGTAAAATAAACAACAGCAAAAGCAAGATGCCGAGTTATACCGCACATTGCGTGAGGTGACATTAAAGAAACAGTGGATATACGCGTATGACTGATTTTACTGAATTACTTTTCTACGATGGCCCCCTCCCCCAAACAAAAAAAGAAGAAAGCGCACGCTCTTACAATGACAGGAGGCATTATATGACACAGAACATACGAAAACGAAAGCAGGCAGCGACGCGGCCGTCAATTTTCCGTACCAAATAGCCATGACGTCACAGATTTTTGCCGTGTATGCTCGCACCTGCCTAATTTTCTTTTTTTTTTATTGAGAAAGATGGGCTTCATTTTGTATTAACAGCCAGAGGCTAAATTTTACAAATTTCAATACCTTTACCAAGCCACAATGGCCCGGATACAAAAAAGAAAAGTTCGGCAGCATGTCACACTCCTGTAGCACGCGAAGGCGAAAGCCTGCAGTGCACGTGGTAGTGCGTTAGGTGATACGATTGGAGGGCTCAGAGTCCTTGCAAGACGAAACGAGCCGCGGTGGGAAGTACACGAGCGACGCTTTAGGTCGACCTCCTCAATGGCACATGCGAGAACTTAATGCGCTGCCTAAACCTGCGGCATGCTTGTCGCCAGTAGGTGTTACAAATGAGTAACACAAGTGGAGCACACATAAGTTATATCCTCTCAGCAGCGGAAAGCAGCACTCGCCGTCGAACGCCTTGCTCCCGCCGCTTCGCATGTCGCCCGTCGTTTCTCGCTTGGAACCGTAGCGTACTTCCGCGGCCTATCGGGCAATCCGCTAGGCCCCGGGCGAGCCTCCTCCAACGCCGTCTCCCTCGCTTCGCACTAGACTGTCACCGCAGCTGCCGCAACCGCCGTCGCAGCCATCGCGTGACGTCAGCGACGCAGCACCTGTGTTTCTGTCTGCGCGCGCCGCTCGTTCCCCTTTCCACCCGCCCTCGCTCACAGAAGGCCACGTGTATTTTTTTGTTTTTTTAACCAATCCACTGGACGTCGTTGTTTATTCAAAAGCTATCACACAACGATCCACTTAAGGGTTACTTCTTAAGTTTACTTCGAAAACCGGGATGCCACACTAATGTTTTGGTGCTTGGGTTTCAGCACAAAGTTAAGAAAGAATGGAACTTCTAACTTTATTTTCTCCTAGTCGCTGACCTCTGGAGGCGCAACTAGTGAAAATATAACCTTTCGATAGAGCACTTCGTCAGTCTAAACTAATTTACGAATTCGAGTTAGTGTCCCTTTAGTAGTCGTACGTGTGCGTGCAGGCTTAACTCCTGCAATAAGGAATCCGTTTCAAATTTTTTTCGCAGTTAGCTATTCCCAGAATATAATATCACAGGCAGTAACACCATTTGCAAAATACCTTGTACAGCTTCAGTTTCTCTTGAAATGTGTCGTCTCAGTAGGCTTTCCCTATGGATACTGGATCGTTATTGAAAAAAAAAAATGTTGCCTTACGTGTCCTGTACCCACAGTGCCCCAACCACACAGAACAAGTTTCTAACGGATCGTCGGCGTCGGCCGTCAATGTCAAGGACAATGTGACCCTGGGCGACGCACTCACTCGATGCCGGAATCAAAATCTACCCATGCCAGATCAGAGAACCCACGACCGAAATGGCCAGCAAAGCACGAAAGCCGGCCAACGTCAATCAACGGACTCGTACACTGAAAATACGTCGGAAACTTGCTCCTTGCGTTTTGGCCGCAATCCTACATGATCATAAAGTATATGCTGTATAAAACTCGTACGCTTCCATATAAGTCCATGCGACCTTTGAGAATTGTGGTATAGTACATATGGTTCTTTTTAATATGGATATCACGCATGATTTTTTGGAAAGGAAGTGTCGCATGTCAGGGAGATACTATTCTTTCTTTTTTTTTCGTTCTGTTCTTCTTTTTTTTATGGACGCTCGGCGACCTGTTTGTTCTCTCTGTCCCGTTGTTCTCGCTGCGATGTTTACCTCGTGTCCGTCACTGGACACGCCGAAAGCGACAGCGCAGAGCTTGTCGCAAGGATCGAATTCCTCGCCCTGAAAAACGAGGTCGCGCAAGCCGTGCCATCGGTCCACTCTTCGGAGTGCTGTCAGCTACAATGAACTCCAGGGAGCAACTTTCTCCTCTTTTGTTTCGATATTACTTTCAGCGCTTCAACGTAAATCGATGCATACATAGCCAGCAACACGTATTTTGGCACGATGTGTTCGAAAACTTCGAGCCCGTGTCTCGGAAGCGAACGGCATCGATGGATACGTCGGTTGTTTGCTGCGTTTTCAGTTCCTTCAATTTCTGTCGTTTTTATCAGTCGTATCCCGAGTGCGCAGGCAAAACTCCGCCCTTACGGCACGTGACCCCTCCCCCCTACATTGACCCCCTTTATAAGGATTTTGCCAAATCATTTTCCCAATCAATCACGCAGACACACGCACACACACGCACACGCAAACACACGCACGCACGCAGCTGTATATATATATATATATATATATATATATATATATATATATATATAACACGTCAGGCCGAGTGTTCTACAGGAATAATAAATGGCGCGTGGTGCATGAGTCATGTGGCCGCCGTGTTTTTTCACGCAGTGGTCCTGCAAGAGCTACGTACGACACACTCGGCGTTTAGTCAATAATCGAGCACGGGGATATGCCCTCGGGATTTGGCGATAAGGGTGGCGTGCATTTATCCGCGCACCTCTCTTCGTGTAGGTGTGAGCGTCGTTTTGAAGCGGTGCAGTCAGCTATTGTAAGCGGCATAGATGTAGTAGCAGATATCGGTAGCATTCCCCAATGAATACAGACGAGAAGAGCGCGTTAGCGATACCTAGTTTGGAGGAGAAATGCGGTATACCAGCAGCCATAATTTTGAAGAAAAGATAAATGCGTCAAAGATAATGAGTAGATCGTGAGCATGGTGCGCTTGCTCCCAGACTTACGTGCATGTTATCTTTCTTTCAAGTAAAGAGTCGCTAGTTGGGAACAGATGTAAATAAAATAATTTTTTTATTTATACATATAGTGCAGGCCACAGTCAGGCCCAAGCAGGAGTGAAGCACAACAAAAGACGTAATACATGAACGGCACGTTAAGCGCATGAAAAATGTTACGTCACAGGGAAAACAAAAAAAAACATAAATACAAAACGTGACTGGGGCAGTTTTGGATAAGGAAAATTTTACATACTGAAGTTGATGTTCGCAATATTTGATTAGTCAGCGCCTGCCCCATTAACGTGCGTATTCCTTTTGCATGTGGTCGTTTGCTTCGCGCTTAAATCTAGTTATTGTCATGACGTAGCAACTATCGCAGGAACGTGGTCTCTTTTTATGTGCGTTGTGGCGGTTGTCCCTATTTGTGTCATTACCGAAGTCCCGAATTTTCCGGTGTTGAGCTGTGACGGTGCGCTGAAAATGAGTCAGTCATCGATCTTGTAGCACCTCTACCTGTGAACATCGTCCGGAGTTGTCTTGATTTTTCGACATTTATTGTTGTATATATTAACAATATATTAACATATATTTAACATATCTATATTAACATATAAAACGTAACATTAACATACATTAACTATATATACGAACGCACACCAGCGCACGCGTACGGACAAACGCACCAACAAAGAGAAATAGTTAATGTCTAGTTCCCCTTTAGTCTTGGTAGCATTACGCTCCCGCTTCTACATTTATAAACCCTCGAAATTTTTACGTGAACACAGTGGTACTTTTGTGGTAAATAACCAATAGCGCACTGCACCCTAAGACGAAGGAAGATGTAGACACAATACAAAGCGCTGACTTTCAACTGGAAAATTTATTTAACGATCGAGTTAATATACCCTTGAAGCACGCATGCGCGCGCAAGGCAGTGATTAATTCATGACACGCATTCATGGTTAGATTAGGTGATACTAAGAAATATGTAATGAACCATAAAAAAATCGCCATGATATTTGCTAGCTTACAGCTGCTAGCTTGTTGACGAGGCCCAACAGTCTAGCCCTTGTTCGGAACATACGCAGTTCTCAATGTCACAAAGACATTTTTTTTTATTTTAGTGCTGGAATGTACGTTATACCCGTTCCACGTCCACAACTGGCTCCCTTGCTGGCATTGTTCGTATCGACTCTTGGGCACGTTTTTTTATCGTGACGGCTGTTATGCGCTCACAACCCCGCATAATGGAACCATTACTGCATGCACGAAGCAGTGAATAAGTTACGGAGCGTAATATTGCTCCTGCCACCGCATAATTCCCTCGCACCATGGCCGAAACTGATTTTACCTGTGAACAAGGCTCCCGTGTGGGAGCCGAAACGTCTTGTTTTCTTTTAAGTCTTTATTTGGTCGGCGAAGTGCCCCGGGTTTTTTACCTTTTAACCATGTTTCATCCCGACCAGACGGGCTTCCGTCAAACACTGAACTTCATGGCCGAAACTGCAACTTCTTCTTCTTCTTTTTTATGCTGTATTTTAAGGCACACGTTGCAACACTTTGTGAACATGGCGAGGAAGCGTTCGGGAACTGTAGACGACAGTGCCGTGAATGTGCGATCCTATAACAGTCCGCTGCGTACCGCCGGGAGCCCCACAGTGTCTCACAATATATTGTTTTCTTCACTCTCTAGCAGCTGTCCAAAAGCCAGCTCTCTTTCGTCGCCGTCAGCGACAGCGCAACAACCCGTAAGCGCTGCCAGTGGGTGATAGTCCTCGATCATGACTTGCCCCCTTGAGAAACCGCACGCACGCACGCATACCGCTGCAACCTTGTAGCAAACAGAGAAGCGACGGTTGTTGGCCAATGAAAGAAGGTATTGGTGTCTGCAGAATTTCTGCAGGTACCTAGAGCAAGGTACCCAGAAGTACCTAAAGCAAGCGCATTGTGCGTCGCTGTACTCCGTTTCATACTTATCCTGCCACGCTGTGGAAGCTACGCGAGAATTTGGGTCACCAAAATCCAACACTGCGCGCGTTCCGTCGATGTTTCGCTACATGGAGGCTTAGCTACGAGCCAGTGGCGTTCGTTCGGGCGAGCATGCAAGCGAGCCAGCCGCCACGGCCCCGCGTGTAACAAAAGACAAAACCTGAAAAGGAAAGCGACGGAATGAAAATTTGATAAAATACAACGTATTATGGCAGCCGTACAAATACTCGACTCGTTTCTTTTTGAGGTTTATGCCTTACATATTTCACTTAATGATAAATTTTAAATAAAACAGCAGTTTCACCCAACGAGTGGCAAGAACGCCGAACTATATGTTGGTTCAAACGCAGCCGCTGCATAATGTCGCCCAGGCCTCCGCAGCGCTGTAAGCGGTTTGTGAAATGGAGCACATAAAAGAGGGAAGGTTATTTACACAAAAATACTTTAATAGTATTGTAATAGAAACCGGTACACAAAACTAATAATGATTTCATGCTCGTTTCCAAGACAAGTCACTGCGACAAGCTAGTATTCTAATAACGTATCTTAAACAGTGCCACGGTTGGCAGTTTATACAGTTCACCATTTCCTTCAGCCCCAGTGTAGGGTAGCAAACCGGGAGCTCGTGTGGTTGATCACCCTGCCTTTCCTCTCCTTGCTCTTTCTCTCTTTCTCTCTCTCTCTCTCTCTCGTGTGCATTCGCATTATTAAAGAAAGAAAAATAAATGGAGAGAGGTTTGTGAGCAGCCAGAGTGGAGAGGATTCGAGCGGAATATCTCACTACGAAAACCGCAACCTATAATCTAGAGCAGGAGAGGCCCGGCTTTTGACGCGAAGCAGCTTCTGAAGAGGAACAAATATGTCCTGATGACTTCCCGATTTTTTCACATATATTTTTTTCGAGGGGGAAGTGGTGGGGGGGTGGGGAGGCGAAGCACGCAATGCACTTCGTTGAATCCGGGCAGAACTCATGTACAATGATTATCCAAACCGCGGCTTATTTGTTTTTACTGGCTGCCTCCTTGTTTTTGTTTTTGTACTGTACTGTTTATTTCCTTACTGTTTTCGGTATTGCACGTCGAAAACGCCGAGATACACTCCAAAAACTGGGTTGACTCGGACAAGATTGCTTCAAATAAAAAATCAGAAAGAAGCAGTACGCAGGGCGTTTCTATCGGCACGGCCCTAGATGAAATGAAACATGTTGAGGAGGGTTGAATGGGAAAAGTAAAAATTGGGTTCTTTGTGTCTCCGTTATTATTAAGCCTCTCAAAAGATGCCTATGGAAATATAGTAATTGGAAGACATCGCACTCTCCCCATCGCGTTCCCAGTGTTGAAGACCACGTGTTGCAGTGCACCTCGAAGGCGTACTCTGTATACACGACAGCCATCTCTCCTTGGCGCAACGAGGTTCTATTATTAGCGCCCATGACGCAGTCTTTCTTCTGCACCGTCATATTTTAAAGACCATGCCTGTCTTAGCGAATTACCGTCACTGTTCCGTATCGCGTGCGCACGTTTCTACTCTTTTTCGTGCAGATAATGCAGTCTGAAAATGTCTGCCGTTTCCCGCGGTAATGTGCAGTCTAAAATGTGGGCTGATCCCGAAGGCAGTGAAGAAAAAAAAACAAGAAATGGAAGCAGTTCGACGCTCCCCCTACTCCCCTCACGTGACCGGTGACGCGATAGAGTGCCGTATTCGCAGTGACTCCGCCCAACTCTCTCCCCCCCCCCCCCCCCCCACACACACACACGCTCACGAAGACATCGTCGTTGACCGACTTCGGCTAGAGGTATAATCACTCTCCAACTTCTTTTGTTGTCTACTCCGTTCGCCCAGGTGTTGCTACAGCAAGAAGAGCACCACTGTTATACGTTGTTTCATTACGTATTAAACGGGGTAACCTTGACAACGCCCTCTAAAAGGAGCTCACCCTCGGTGTACTGCCTGTTCACGGAGGCTACGACGGCAAGTGTGTGTGTTGTCTCCTCAATCGGAAATCGAAGACAGAGTAGGTGACGCCGACTCGTTCGTTCCGGTCATACAAACAAAGATAAACACATCACGGGAGCAGGGCGAATGCCTTGCATTCATGCCATACCTTGTCGACAGGTATGCAAATGACTCGCCCCGAACGAGATGCCCAGCGGCGGATAGTGTTGGCACGAGGCGAGTCAATATGCAGGCCAGGATAAGGTTGTGCGGCTTTCACTAAACTTTTTTTTTTTGTTGTACTGATAGAAGGATATGTTGGCGCACTAATACGGGGCCAGCAACTCCTTGGCTCTTGAATATGTATAGCACACACCTTATATTGCAGCACAATACAATATACAACGATATACAGCAGATATCTGGGCTTGAAGGTCAGAATAACAAGGCGACATTACAAAGACGACATTTATTCAACATTTAAAGCAACATTTATGAGCAAACGTGGGTAGCCGATATTGTAGCAGAGATCAAGAGGAAATTGTAGTCGGGCAATTGACCCAACCACGCGTGAGTGCGATCACACGTACAGGCCTATATATTTCGAACTTTAAAGGTAGGTTCTAACGTACATTTAACTGCATGCATACATGCTGCGAATTATTAAAAGGCAAGCAAGACAATTCCGGCTACTCCACGTAACCTTAAAAGCAATAAAGGAGTGTGTCTGTGGCGAAGGGAGGAGGGGGGGGGGGGTTAGATGCTTGCACTAAAATACATCGCAAAAGTACAAGAAATTCAGAACAACAAAGAGGGTTTGTAAACAGGGATAAGGTGCCTCAGAAAGGCTGGCCAACGTTTCGATAGGAGGACCTATCTTCGTCATAGGTCCTCCTATCGAAGCGTTGGCCAGCCTTTCTGAGGCACCTTATCCCTGTTTACAAACTTTATACCACAGTGTGCTATTACATCTGTCAGACTCCTTTCTCGATTTTGGAAAACAACAAATAAACACTCAAACGTCGAATATATTCATCCACCATTCCTCAAACCCGTCATGATCTACTACCAGAATTTAAAACGGGGTTGCTCCGGATGCGCTAAGGAAGCCAGGAGAAACGGAACTTCAAAAAGTGAGTACCAGCGAAACACCAAGGACGCGCACTCAAGGAAAAGGCGTTAGACACGGACGCAGTCTACGGAGACGGCAGAGACGAAGACGGACAGAGACGGAGTGTGCATTGTCCGTTTCTCTTGAGTTCCGTTCCAGAGCTGTTTTCAGCATTTCCCGCTTATATACAGGACTTAGCCAACGCATACGCTGTACAATTGATTAACTATACCCAAATCTCTTTTCAAACCACTTCACTATATCCAGGCCATAGTACTTCTACTCTCCGATTTATTCGCCACATGTTTCTGTATGGTGCACCGACTTCTCTGCACCGGCTGTGCTACGGACAATGAGGCTGTGTTTTCTAGATACTGACGACACGGCCGCTCGTTTCACGCCCCCCCCCCCCCCCCCCTTTTCCTCCCCAAAAACGTCGTAGAACTCGCCTGCATAGCTTAGCCTCGCTGTAATACTCATTCGCTCGCATGTCACCCAGATTAGGCATTCCCGACAGCTGTTGCAGACGCTGTCCGATGTGTGGCGTGGCCGGTTCGCCACCGTTGCAGGGAG
Source organism: Dermacentor andersoni (assembly GCF_023375885.2). NCBI lineage: Eukaryota > Metazoa > Arthropoda > Arachnida > Ixodida > Ixodidae > Dermacentor > Dermacentor andersoni. Next base: position 124,149,283 of record NC_092820.1, read on the forward strand.
AAAAATCCTACAGAAAAATCTAAGAGGGCTAGTAACCAGTACACTGCCACGTGCTAGTCACAGCCGTTCCAAACGTCGCCGTAGGGCGCGGCAGCTGTCACCGTTCGCGCTCGACTCGGCGAGTTAGTACAATGTAGGACTCGCTCCAAAAGCCACTTCGCGTTCAGCTGTCTCGAGTCGTCATACCCGTCGCGGAAGTTCTCTAAAACTTATAATGTTCATGGTTCATGAAGTACGCGAGAAGTTGGCCTCTAAATCGGGCTAATAGTGGGGATGACTGTTGTGGTGGTTTTACAGCGAAGCCTTTTATGCGGACCTTGTGCCGTCATTGTCGGAGCTCGCTGAAACTATCATCATCAGCAATGGCTCGAGCGTCGTCATCGTCTTCATCCACAGCCAACTCCGTTGCCGCTCGTCATTCCGGCGTAGAATTTCACTTCTCTTCTGTCGTACTAATGGGGAGGCCGTGTTTACGCGGGTATGAGCCATTGCTTAAGGGGATATGAGCCATTCATTGCCCTTCGTGACGGACCTATTTAATTTTGAAGCACAAGGCTGTTAATGTGAAATGTAAACGCCGTCATCTGCCGTCGACTCAAGAGCAAGCAATGCAAAGTTCAACGTCTCAAGACAAAGCACTGCAAGCGGAGGAGGCACAACGAGCACTGCAGGCACGATAGACAATTCAAGATCAAGTGGTAGAAAATACAACGCAAGACCAAGCAAATACAGCATTACACACAAAATGAATAAAAAAAGCATCGTGTGGTTTTTATTTCACGGCAATCCTTGCTCTCATTACTGGCGCGCAAGAAAGGGGGCGGAGCAACTTGCACGCAAAATAAAAGCACGGCAAAACACAGACAAAAACTTCACCAGCAAAAAAAAAAAGAACACTGCGAGAATAGCAAAAAGAAAAAGCACTCCCAAAGCATGCACACCACGCCGAGCGCGCAAAAGCGAAAATGAGGTGAAAGAATCGTGAAACAAAATATTTACAATATAGCCTGCTTGCGAAGTCTGACTTGCATGGTGTAACGCTCGGTGTAACTAAGAGAGCTCCGCTGTTAGACCATCTTCACGGACAGGAAGGGGCGGTGTCTTTTTGTTCATTGTTCTTGTGGTATGTACGGTAGACACTATAATGAGAACAAGATGGACAATGACTGAGAACGAAGACACAAGCACACTGACCGTACATCAACTAGTCGGATTCATCGCTCTGTTAAGGCGCTTCGTTGATTTTTCGTTGATTACCAGCGACGGTGTGGTATGTTTGGCAACCAGTTCACCCCTTATCCGCAAAATCGTGTATAGAAAACAAACAAGATAAACACTGAATGAGGGCACTATATTAACAGGACAAGTTAGACATAATCTAAACCTTTCACAGTTGCCAAAAGTATAAAAAGAAACACACGCACATACTCTAACATCACATAATGCTGCAAATATGTACATATCATGCTTAACGAAGGGTCAGGATGTGAAGCTCGAGAAACGTGTGTGGTCTTCCATCATACTAAAATAGTTGAGTTCGTAGCAAAGCGCATAAAGTACCGGTATAGTTGTGGCGACGGTGGTCTCCGACATGGTGGTACATACCTTCTACATCATCAGTACAGATGGTCATTGTCCAATGTCAAAAAAAAAGAAACTTGATGTAAAGCTCGCGAAACGTCATGATTTATGTTTTTGACGCTTTTCAGTGACCATGTTGTACTAATGATGCTTTGACATGACCAGACGTTGTTCCCGCCCAACTCCTACTCCCAACTTCTACCTCAACAATGCTTATCCATTGAGCTATTCAGCTACACTTACTCACTAGTCTAAAATTACCAGACACAATATAGGCAACACGACACAAGACTGTCTGGCTACTAGATGAATAGCTATTAGCTGGTCTAGTAATATATAGTCAGCTAGTTGCTATTCAACGTTAGGTCGTGTTGCTCCTTTTATTTTCTGTCCGTCGGCTTGAACTGTACGCTATAATCAAACATAAACCTTCTTTCGGTGCTCAACCAAGAATCTAGCAGTGTGCATAAAAGAAATAGTTGATTAAAGTTATATTTCTGAAGCTTTTTAGGATGAAAAAACAAAATGTAAAATTCGGCAAGTCAGACGCGCCGTAGAGGAACGAGTGATGGAAAAGCGCAAAATCAGAACGCGCAATGACAGAACGCTTCACAGAGTGTAGTTGAAGAGCACCCTAACTCCACTATGACGTTTCTCACAATTGTCATGTTGCTTTACCAATCTTAGGCCTCACCAGTCAAACAATAAATGCACAGATGTTGTATAATAATCAATCACATGGCGTCATTGAACGGAACAGCTTTCCTTCAGATATTTACACTGAACCTGAACCAGTAACATTTCACGCGTTGTTGCGCACTGATAATTAGTTGCCCTAATTATTAGTTGGTTTTTGTTGAAGGGAGGGCACCTATTGTATTTTTTAGCTGAACTATGTTAGCATATTTCTGCTCAGTATCTTACCCTAATGTTTTAGCGACTACTATAGTTTATGACCACTTATGCTTATACTGCCCGCACCCCCACCCCCGCCTCTCTATGTGGTACACTCAAACAAATGCCTGAAAGGGTGCTGTGAATAAATAAATTGATAAATATTATATATATTATATATTACAATACATATGTTGCACAATATTCTAACATCAATACGAGCGAAATTCAATCACTCAATGGAGTTGTCATGCTTGAGAACTTGCGCTTTTGTCTTACGCTGCACGTATTTAGCCCGATTGCACTAGCAGACGCGAGAGAACGCGTCATATGCCCTTTCCCTTGGGGAAAGGGCATATGAGTGAAACGTGTACCTGTCGGGTGCCATCATTCTACGTATTCGGCACTTCTCCAGCTTAGCCTCTGAAGTTAGAAACGAGCAAGCAAGCAAACAAGCAAGCCAAGCGAAAGCAAAGGAAACGCAAAAAAGCATACAAACAAACATGCATTCACTATCGCACGCTGTAACAGATGGAAACGAGTTTTCCTCTGGCTGCATCTGTAACGATCGCAAGAAACAAATGGTTGGATGCATGTTTGAACTGAAGAAAAAAAAAGAACGAAACGAATAAGAGGCGCCAGCGTTGGTGTTTCTGGAGCGGCCCGTTCACGGCGCGCCACAATTCACGTCTCTGACAGTCGAATTGCGAGCCGGGCAGGATGGCCGAGTCAGCGCTTTCTTCCTCTTTTTCTTTCGTCCTACACCATTTTTCCGTGTTTCGTCATTTCTCGCCCTGTTTCTGTTTCGAAAAAAAAAAAAAAAGAGCGCGTCCCCTGGAACCCCGCAAACTTTCATAAATCTGCTCGTCATTGGTATGCCATCCAGCGCACCTCCCTCTCTTCCTCGCCCTTCCGGGCGCCATTACTGAAGATGCCAAGAACACTTCGAAAGGTAAAGGGGTCAAGCACGATACGTCTTGTTATATTTGAAGTAAGCTGGTCGGTTGCCTTCGTGAGAAAAAAAAAAGTATTTAAAAGCACTTTTGGCTGCTTTTTATTCCCGGGAATTTACCCGCATTGTTTATCAACGCGTACGGGCGAGCGCGTTCCGGTGGCGCAGTGACAGACTTGGCATGCTGTTTTCGTTTATGCTGATTGGTTGATTTGCTGCTTTCGGAAACGTTGGAAACACGATACACCAGATTTTCCACAACATTTCTTTTTTGCCCGTGAGCTGCGAATCGCAGATTTATCTCGTACGCCCGTTTACTAAAGGAATGTGTAAACTTGGACGCATCTTTCTAAATCGCGGCCATCGAGATTTCTCGAAAATTTTGTTGAAATTATTGGAATAAACATAGTGCACTGGGTCGCGTCGGTATCTTGTTTTCTTTTTTTTTTTTTCAACGAGCGATTGTACAGCGTTACTACGTCGGCGAGCTGTAGAACTCAGGGCCAGCGAGCCATCCAGCCAAAAAACACGTTGGTAGACAGACAGATGGACCGACAGATGGACAGACAGACAGGCAGGCAGCCAGGCAAAAGAATCGACAAAGAATGGAAATTCATCAAGAGGCTTTTAAAATCACTCCATCGTTGCACTTCGTTCATCGTTCCTTAATCCTTTGACGTTCAGTGGAAGCAATCATCGTTGCACTTCGTTTCTTTCATAAACGCCGTAATATTTTAATGCAAAGGCATTTAACAGTAACAGAATGTTCCGCGAGGTCTGCTGGTGTATAATCGCATTAGAAATTAAATTCTGCTGCGTTACGTGCCAAGACTCCGATATTATTATGAGGGACACAATAGCGGGCGAATCCGATTTATTTTAACCACGTGAATTTTATTTTACAGGTACCCAATGCACGGTGCATGAGGCGCACCGCGGCCGGGATTTTTTTATTTTTTTGGCGCGTTTATCACGTCATAAAAAGGCTGCATATTTGTTTTTTTTGTGCTCTTGCTTTCTGCATATACAAGGCTACGGCTGTCCAATAAAATTCAGTTCTAACACAGCGCTGTGTACGCGTTACCATTTTGGTTATATTCTCATTTGTTTGCTTAGTGCGCTGATCGCCATCATGACTCAATGGACTGCTACGTCGAAGTGTATCACGCCTACACCAGTTCTTCAAAAACAGCTAAAATAGAGCTCGTTATGGAGGTGCACTTCAGGCTCACATTATTATATTTCCTGCGTGATTTCAAACATTATAAAAACTATTAGGCCCTTTGAAACAAACGTGATGTCGATGCGAGAGCTTTGGGACGTCTGAAGGTTTAGATCCTATGGTGGAGCGCTCAGGAAGGGCAACCCTCCTCACCCCGTGTGGCGGCTGTGGGAAAGGCGGATGGCAAAGGCAAAACATATATAGAGGACGGCCGGAGGAAAGGGGCATGGCCGGAGGCAAACCATATGTGCAAGCCTACGGCTTGTGTGTATATATATAGTCGCATACTTGCACTGGTTAACAGTTCTGTTTTCCACGTAATTACGCAATGCAACAACAAACGCTGTTCCAAACCTTCTCGTTACACCAAATGTGCGGCTTCAAGCGCATCATTCCTTTAATAAAACGAATAGCTTTCTAGAAGCGTTTCAGTATTAGCTTACATTGACACCAGTCTCAGCGGAACAGACCCTAGACGCTTCTCTAAAAGTGTCTAATTGTTGTGGACAGTTTCCGTGCAACTTGTTTTAATGTAGGAGCACTTAAAAGGTCTAAATTGGTTCGCTCCCACGGTCGGATTGTCCGCTCTTTCTGTTACGTCTCCAAACATACGCAGCACGTAATAAAGTATAAAAGGGATGTTTATTTACACAAAAATTTGTTTTACAAGGACAGCTTACATATAAACTAGCAGCTAATTTAAGCTCGTTTCAAAGACTAGTCGATGCGATAAGCTGGTGTTGTAACAACGTATCTTAGTCCAGAAAGAGTACCACGCTCCGCACGGTACCTACTTCGCGCGTACACCTGCACCACAAAGAAAGAATGGAGTACTAAGAAGACAATATCGGGAATACGATTCTCTCATATTCGATCTCTGAAAAAAAAAAAAAAAACTGTTCCAGTACTTGGAAAATTTCTCTTCCCCATTTGCGTCTAGCCGTTCAGCGAAGTATTTCGCTATAATGGCTCGGATTCTCTGCATTGCAGAAAAAGGCGACACGTGGTGGTATGTGCCGCACCTCCACCAGACAGCGGCGTTTTCGCAGCACCAAAAAAAAGTACGACAGAAAAGACTTACCTGAGCAAAACAGACCGCTTTCACTCCGGTGACTTGGACCACCTCGAACTCCGAAGGCGTGTCTGGCCACCCATGCCACACACCCTGCTGCGGCAACTGCAATTCCAAAGCACTCAGCGCTTCACGGTAGAACGCGGAGCAATGAATGGGGGAACTGACACAACTATTACTTCCAAACCTTGTCAGTGTTCCTCACTACATCTCCCATAACATATGCGATTTCTCAAAAAAAAAAAAATGAACACTTCAGAAACGCTGAAGTTACACAGTCAGGCAAATTTAAACGTGCGCATGCCCCTTTAATTAAGAATGCTCGTTTGCGCTGGAAGGGACTATACTCGAATAAAAAAAGTTAGCCTCGAATATACGTAATGAGAACTGCCTTGGCTCGAGACTGACTGTAACATCGCGCGCTAATCAATGCCGGGCTCAGGTGCGCGGGGAAAAACGCTTAGCTTTCAAGCTTTCAACCTCGCAAGGAGCGGGCAGTCCAGCGGGGCGGCGGACGTTGCCGGCTATGGCCGACTTAAGGAGGCGGTTAAAGGAGTTTGCTCGTTCGGAATGGGCTGGCCCGTTATAATTCAACGAAATGTTCATTAAGAGAGACCCTTGTGCGTGTTATGCAGCGCTCTGTCGCTGCTCCCGCTTAGACACACGCCGTGTTTCGTTTTAACGGAAACGCGGAAGTGCACACAGGTTATTTGGAAGCCATATTTAGGGAAGCAGGTGGTATACCGTAGGGCTGTATTCTACCGAGTCTTGAAGGCACTTAGGATATTGCGTTTGTATGCCACGGATTCCAAGAATAGAACAGCACGCGTTTAATTCTTCCCGGCAGTGTATTCCAGTACTGACATTGGCTGCAGATGAAACTTTGCTCAGGGAATCAGAGTACGCGCTTCATTGAAATGCTGTTTCTGTTTGTTTTCAAGCTATGAACAAATGTCTATTACAAATCCGCTCGGCGGGTCTGGGGATATAAAAAGTAGCAATTCACGTGTCACTATTAGTGTGCTTAGCACAATATTTACAATTTCGCTTTTTAACCTTCCTGTTCCTTTCGTCCCTCCTCGTATTCGCATTGCTCTTCAGATTCCTAACTGCGCCTGGCTTACTTTTGGGCAGGAACCGCTGCGTCCTGCCTAGACGGAGCCCGACGCCCTTTTGCATACTGGCGTTGTTCCCGTCGCATCTCGTTGTATTCACGCTGCTGTTCGGGAGTCCTAACTATGGGTCGTCTTTCATGGAGCTATCAGAACACAAATGAAATCAGTTGCTAAGCGGCTTCTGTCACATATGAAAGTGTTGTTACGTCTTTCCCTGCTTCGTATGCTACACTTGCCGCATCCCGGCAACTGCAGCTCATGCTAGCGTAATCTTTACCGGGAAACGCTTGCGGCAAACGCTACGCCCGAAGGCGAGCTTTCTGTTTCTTTCTTTTTCTTTACCCGCATGGCTGGCGCCACCGCTGCCGCGGATGCGCGGATGTGAGCGCCATCTGTTGGTGCGGAATGGAACCCAGCGGCGCACGTGGCGTGCGCCTCCCGCTGTGATTCGTTGATTTTTTGGTTGCAGAGACGGAAAAACTTTCGGGATCCTAGTCATATACAGCTTGGCTGTAAAACATTTTTCGGGCACGTATCCCAGCCTGAGCAATTGTGACGAGCCAGCGAAGGTGTGCAAGAGAGTTTTCATACCTTTCGGAAGTACTCGGGTCTATTTGCTGGCTTTTATTAGCGATGATTCATCACGACGCCTTGGTCATACAGCCGCTTCAGTGCTCTCACGCAGGTAGCTTTGCTGGCTGTCCAAGGGGGAAGTTTATTGGATAGCGTAACATACTTAAAACTTCCATGCTATTAATTGTTTGTGACGCTCAACAAGCTTTTACACAGTCATATAAATTTCTAGCACACACTTGAAAAGCGAAGTTTATTTAACGAAAATAAGTTGACGGTCATTTAAGTATCCTTACGTGACTTGAATGCGAAAATATTAGGACTTGTCTAGGGTATTACCTTCAATTGAAACTACACCTTAATCCATTTTGCTCTAATTTGTACCAGCCTTAATCCACTTAATCCACATTAATCCATCTTGCCCCCTTTATTCCACCTAATCTAGTTTAATCCACCTTAATCCAATTTTGGGAGTGGGCCAGGTCAGCTTTTTTGGGTGCGGGCCACGGCATCCGTCCGACGCCGTGGTTGTTCACCGTGGCATATGGCAGTGCGCGCCGCAGCAAATTCAGCGCGGGGAACGTGACGTCAGCACTTGGTCACGTTAGCTTTCTTGCCATCCCATGTTAACGCCGGACGCTCGCTGGATTTTTCGCTTCGTGAGGCATATAACGATTTCGCCTTAAACCTCAGTTGCTACATACACTTACCCACTAAATGCGTTGCTACCTTGCGTTGGTTCGTCCTATGCAAACGCAAGACGCAAATTCAGCGATGCGAAAGGCAGCTCTGCAAGGAAAGAGATAAGAAGAAGGCAGGGAGGTTAACCAGAATAACGTCCGGTTGGCTACCCTACACCTGGGGAATGGGAAAGGGGAAACAAAGATAACAGGGAGAGAGAGAGAAGAGGGAAGGAAAGAAGGAAATTGCGGTGACTTTGCTGACGTGTGTGGTCCTACAGAAATTGCATTAATAGTCACAGATGGTCGCACAAGTCCGTCATCCTTAAGAAGCACAAAAGCGCCTTCACCGCTTTATGGGCCGACAGGCGATGGGGGCGGTGTTCCAGCAGCACCTGCACAGAAAGCGGTCGATTGTCCAGTTTTTCGAAAGCTTTGGCAAGTTCTTGTCTCTCTGGGGTGTATCGTGGACAGTGGCACAGCAGGTGGTCGATGTTTTCTTCGGTGCCACAGACCTCGCATGCTGCACTGTCAGTCATTCCAATTAATGTAGGGTATGCCTTTGTGAAGGCAACTCCTAACCAAAGGCAACAGAGAAGCATAGTTTAGCATGCTACACTCGCGGAAGTAGTTTACTACGCTCGCGGAAAACTTTTTGTGGTGATCAAGGGCAAGCTACGGGCGTGTTGCTGCTGCACATGTGTTACTGCGCCAAGTAGTCCGGCAGCGTTTGCCCGTGCTTTTGGTTGCTCGGGACAGACGCTGAATCGACGCAGCTTCCACGTGCGACCATTTCCCGTTTCCTCAGACGCGGAAGGGAAAAGCTGCGAGAATAAGCAAACCTTTGCACTGAATGGCGTGCTCTCTCTCTTATTTGAAATGTTGCCAATAAGGTGTTTGTATCTTCTCTTACCCAGCCTAAACTTACGTGGTATAAAATGCGGGCCTTCTTTCAGAAGCGCTCTCACTTGTGCGCGCTTTGCCTCCGTAGCTTTCCCTTCGTGGCCGCAGAAATTGGTCCGCGAGTATGAAGCGTAATAGCCCACATAACAGCAATGCTGAAAAAAAAATGAAAAGAAAGAGCTGTTCCTGTAAGGTTACTCGGTACGGCACCGCCGGAAAATAGTGCGTTTAGAAAAAGTTTATTTCAACAAGAGACGATACGAACACTGAGTCACAATCACGGCACAATTCCACCAGTGCGATAACATATACAAAGAAGGAAGCATTGTACACACGGCGCCTTTTCAAAGTAGTGTCCGAGTCCTCACTCACTAGCATATAACCACATAGACCGACGGAAAGGCACAGTTACACACAAACTAATTGTCACATGTATAAAATGATGCTCCATATATACAATGTACACAATGGTTATGTACAATGAGGATGTGAGAGAGACACTTTACATAATTTTGAAGTGATGTGCATGAGATGTGTATGCACAAAAATGATCATGTATACGAGAGCACACACACACAGAAGTCACGGACACCTACTTTTTATCTGCATTAAATGAACACTCCTGATGGCCTGGCTACAAGAACCGGGCTGGCTGAAAATTAAGCCGTACGCGTCCATCAGCCACCCACAGGAAACGGCATGACCGCTGTCGAAGGAACTCTTCTTCTCCAAAGAAGAATATCTCCTCTGACAGAGACGTCAGTAGCCGGGAGTAGAGCCTCCCCAGAAGTGGAAACAGCGTGACGACGACGTCCCGAGGTAACTGCCTCGCACCGGTTACGCCATAGACAAAAGCACCTCCCCCCCCCCCCCCCCCCCCCACATATAAATGTCGCGTAAAGTGGCCAGGTAAGCAGCGACCAGATGTAATAAAGCGGTTAACTTCAAGGCCACGGAAACCAGTATGCACGGCCCTCCAAAATATCCTGGCAGCCGCATTGCAGTAGCCCATGTTTATTGGATTCTTGAAGGGAGCACTTGGGACACAGCTAAGATGGAGCTACGCCTCACCGCTCTAGCCTGTCACGAGTTGGGAGCACTTGCCATCCTAGACGCCACATGAAGTCGCGTAGGTGGCCAGGCAGAAATCACGCCGTTATCGCATCCCACGACACATTATTGGAACTCGCGCGGTGCGCTGGGGGGGGGGGGGGGGGGGGGACTAGAGGACACAGTAAGGCTGACATAGTATCTACCACACAGCTTTCAAGAGCGTATACATCAGGTCATATCTGTTGTATGTGGCGATAAAATGCCACGGCCGTACAATAAAATGTAGGAGCGTTTAACACTTGTGGTCCGCGATTTCAGTGCACGCCCCGTAACAGGTAACGAATTTTCGTGCCAAGGAAATAGCAGGTGAGTTTACGCGCAGAACACTGATCACGCTGTAACAGACAGAGCAGAAATCGCAGGGCAAGCAGCCGGCAGCGGACAAACATGGATGGGACCGCGAACCCACGGCGAGAGCGTGGTTGCCCAAGCGCCGCGCGACAGACCAGTTCTGTACGGCCCGACCAGAAGAAGGCACCAAGAAGGGACTGCAAGGACCTAGTAACCCGTAATGGTGGCTGTAAAACGTAACAAACTTACTACGCTCGGCCGCAAAATACAGACTGTGCTAAGTATCTTCTTTCTAATAGTAGTAAATCACACCATTGAACACCTTGAATATTTCGCCTTACATCTTCAAGAACTGAGAGCCACACAGAGTCTGATATGCCATCATAGGTGTAATCAAGGCCTAAAATACGAAGCGCTCTTTTGAAGGCGGAAAAGACGACTTAGGCAGGTGTGTCTGTGGTGAACCAATGAATAAATAACGACATTTTGGAAAATTTAGCGCAGCACCTGAATTATTCAGTGAATATTCGAAGGCTGTGGGATAAGCTAGCTTCATTCCTGAGATATAATTTGATGTAATCGCGAAGGCTGTCAACTTCACAACACCGCTACCGGGCAGTAGGCGACCGCATACGTAAGGGTCTCTCTCACTACTGAGCGCAGAATGGCTGAAAGCTGCGCACAAAGAGTAGTGGGGATAGAGGCCAATCTTGGCGAGCACCATGAGTAACGGTAAATGGTGCATGTTAAGAAACAGTTTATTTCAACGAGAGACGATACGAACACTGAGTCACAATTACGATGCTCTTTAGGGCTAATTACCACACAAATGTCAACGCCAATTTCGTCAGTTGCTTACATCTACCGCAGCCGTACGAACTCTTAGCTAACCTCCAAAGTGGAGACGGTAAAATGCGGCGCTAGAAGCAAAAATTACAGAGTATTGAGAAAAAAATGCGCCTAAGCAAAGTTGTTGCCTATTTGAGTAAGATACACGAAACGCAACTTTTATTTTATACTTATTGTATATTACGTGTGAAAGCAAAAGGTTTCCGATTCTGTAATGTATGTTGCGTTGTTGTCTGATACATGTCGGCCCTTCACCGCCGTACTAAAACGCTTCGAAACAGATTTTCGCTCAGCCGTCACCTTCCCCGTCACCTGCTCCTCTACCGTCACCGTGACCTGGACCGTCACCTGCCCCTCTACCGTGACCTTGACCTGCCCCGCTACCGTCACCGTCACGGCCCCGGCGTTTTTCAGGAGAGAGCGCTTCCTTTGCGCTTTCTCGTCGAAAACGGACGCCAACGACCTTGAAGGGACACTAAAGTGAATAATGATTTCTTCTGCATCAGTAAATTACCGTTCTACAACACCAAAAACGCCACTCTTACAACGATAAGACGTTTGGTAAGCCAGAAAACGCGCAAGAGCGAAATACGGGTGGCGACTCTACTTAAGTTCCCGCACCTGGAGGCTGTGACGTCTTGGATTTTGATTGCATGTTCTAGGGCCTACTAATTATACATAGCGGTACAGATTGACTACATTGTGTTCTAAAGGAACCAAATATTAAACGTGGCAGGTTTCGGCAACCTTTATTCAGCCAACGCGCCCCAAATGCGAAAAAGTACTTTGGAATCCCTGACGTCACGTTGACGTACCGGCGCCGGGGTTTCGGCGCGAAATTCAAATACTGATACTTGGACCTTCATTTTCTAATCTAATAATCAAACTATTTTTTTTAAATGAGAGCCTGCAGGGTTCTCAAACAATGCTTCGTAAGTGTAAACTGATTTATTGTTTCCCTTTAGTGTCCCTTTAAAACAAAACGCTAGCGACGTCATTAGCGTCGGTCAACGTTCCGATAGACAAGAAAACTCCACTCAATCTCTACAATGAAAGCTTATTCTCTTTCTTGCCGGTCTTCTAATATAACGCGATAGCGTTAAGGACACAATTACTTCGTTTAGCGCAAAACAACGGACACAAGAAAGATGACAGGACAAGGCGCTATAGTCTCAGGTGCCATCATCTTATTGCGTCCCTCCCAATCTCTGAGATACTGCTTCAGAAACAGAAAGGGAAGCGCCACAAAAGTAACTGTGTTACACAAAAGAAGAGACCTGGAATTGTGCCGCATTGCCATAGGGTGGCTCACAATCTAAAGAATATCGCCACTAGATACCGAATCCCCAGTAGTGTTTTCTGCTCCTCAGAAACTGTCAATGTTGTGCAGCCGTATTTCAATAACGAGTAACAAAAGCAGACTGTGAAAGGAACCACGCGAAGGTTGTAGATTGTAGTGCCGGTGTGGTATATGATTCCATTGCCATGTGACAAAGTGTATGTAGGGCAGTCAGGCCGCTGTATTAGCGAGCGTCCTATGGAGAATATGAGCGACCCATATCGATAGGCGCAGGTTCCCATTTAGCTCAACATTGTAAAGCATGCAAGTGCAAAACTTTGTTTCATGATACTACGATATTGAAAAAGAGTCGCAATACCACCGCCCGAGAATTGTCGCAAGCTTTGTTTTTATACAGCCACTCGGTTCGCCGTACATTAGTGTGCCTGCCTTCTTTAACCTTGTACAGAGCTGAATATGGTTTTTTTGGTATCTGTCACACGAGTGCGCTCTGCTGATCGGATGTTGCGTAGGTTCCTGCACTTGGTGCTGACTGCTCATGTTCTTCTGGATTCTGCTCTCAATAAAAGTGTGACGCAATAAAATGATGTCAGTTGAGAGTAGCGCCTTGTCCGGTCGTTTTTCTTGTGTCCGTTGTTTTGCGCTAAACAATGTAACTATGGATTCGCACTAACTAGCCAGCTAACGCATTGTGCTGAGTGTCAAGGGCCCCGTGTCAGAAAAAATCATTACGAACCACAACCACGCAGGTCCTTCGCGTGGCGCAGAGGTGTTACTGAACTAACTGCATTCTTCAAAGTAAAGTGCGTCGGCAAGATCCTAAAGGGCAACCTAAACACATCCTACAGGCATGATAGCGTCGGACTGTAATTTGAATATACCAAATAATATTGTTCGGTTACGCGGAAACTCAAGCACAAACCCCTTTTCCAGCGTTTCTACCATTCCTAAAGCGGCGCGGCCCGCTCGGTTCCTTGCAACAACACCACCCAGATGGCGCTCACCTCTGCGCATCCGCAAGAGAGCTGCAGTTGCCGGGAAGCGTAACGATCAGTCGGGGATCTTTGAATGTCATCGCGTTCCACTCTTGCAGGCGAAGCTCAAGCGTCCTCCAAATTTTTTGAGGAGAAACCGGCGAGGAAATGCTCTCTCCTCACAGAAGCCGGTGTCGTGACGGTGACTGTCGCAGAGCGCGAATGACGGCTGTGGGAATTCGAATTCAAATTTATTTGCAGGATATTCATACAATGCAGATTTTCCGATCAATCTAAGCGCATATAATGCCGGTCCGCCGGCCACGCAGCTTGTGTAACGCAACTACAAAAAAAAAATACATGGTGTTACAGAGTGCAGATAATAGGCCCGCAATGTTATACAAACTATATCCAGATTTCAATGGTACATAATAATAATGATCATTATTATTCAATCAGGGGCGTTCCAGCTTCGCTACAAAACGTCTAATATTAAATTTTTTGTAGCTCTTTCGCCCGTTTTCGTCATCAGTGGTCGGTGGTAGGTAGCTGCATTTTACAGTTTACGTTCGTCGCCAAACGCAAGCAGTAAATATATCAGGTTAAAAATATAGAACTGTCGATACAAACGCATAATTCTCAAAAAGTAATGAATTTTAGATGTGACATGTCCAACGGCGAAATAAACATTACGTCGAATTGCGGAAGTTGCCAAAATAGGCAACGTGCGACAATGCGAAGGTCTAAGCTGGGCTCTATTGTAGACGCGCCTCCGTAGCGTCGTGTGTTAAGCTAACAGAGTTTGGTGTCTTAGTGAATAACCGAGCCCGTCGGCACGTACTGTTGCATGCCTGAATGTTCGCTTGCTGTGGCGGAGCATTAGAGAAGGGCATCTCTCCTATTCTCCGAAACCCTCTCCCCCTACGGCGGCTGTAGAAGAGGGCTCCGGCTGGTTAGCGTACTGGCACGTACATATTAGTCAGTGGCTAAGTTCTGTACGGAACTGTGGAACGTAGTCACTGGAAGAGACGCTCGCCTGCAATCGCATCATTCCTTCAACAGAGCGAATATATTTCTAGAAGCATTTCGCCATTCACTTACGTTTCCGCGGTTTCTGTACAATTTCTCTTACGGGTTCCATTTGCCTTCGCGGGGCGGTGAGGGTAAAGCTGAGGGTGCATTAAAAGCTTGGTAGATCGGAGTAATCGGTATGCCGTTAGATTATGTAGAGACTGCTGTGGTACAACAGCGTTACGACGACAAAGACATTTAGGCAAATAAACGTTGCGCGAAAGTGAGCGCTCGTCCCCGTCTCGTGTCGTCCCGTTTTCGTACCAATTCGTTCTCTCTACACCTTCGTTGATTTCCACACGTTGTTTAAGCTGAAAGTAAGGAGTTGTTCTTAAAACGATGACACCAGGGAAAACCGTTGGCACGACAACGACCAAATAACGGAAAGCATGTGCGGACGAATATACGGCAAGTCCAGTTCAGAGCTAGTTAACTGCCATCGCAGTAATGCCTTAAGTAGTAGCAGTGGCAGTTTAGCTACTCAGAGATTTAGCCTAACTATACCGAGGCTGGTAAACGCTCCTTCTGTGCGTCTTGTTAGCAAATAGATTCTGGGGTTTCACGTGCCAAAACCACGACCTGAAGTTGAGGTGTACCACAAGAGGGGTCGCGGATGCAACTACGGCCGCGTCAGCCGCCTTTCGAAGAGGGCCAAATGGAACAACGCTCTTGTACTTAGGCTTAGATACACACACAAAGAGAGAGACATAGAGAGAAAGAAAGAGAGAGAGAGAGAAATGAGATTCGAAAGGCGGAAGTTAAATATTCCGTTTGCATTTCCGCACTGTGGAAGGGGAGACAAAAAAATTACGAAAAACAGAGAGAGACAGAGAGAAACTCTCTCCCTCTCTCTCTTACATTTACCTGTACGTTAAGGAGACCTAGGCGGTGAAAATTATTCTTTGGTCTCCCCTCTACGGCGCGCTTGATAATCAGATACTGGTACTGACACGTAAAACGCCGCATTTTATATATTTTAGTTTTGTAGGGGCACCCTTTCATTCGTTTATTATTATTATTATTATTATTATTATTATTATTATTATTATTATTATTATTATTATTATTATTATTATTATTATTACTATTATTTGCAGCGAAATATGGTTGCTTCTGTAGCTTGACGTATAGTCTATTCTTCGAGGCACCTGCAATTACATTCATACCAGAATATTTTTGGCGAGACATGCCTCGCGTGCGAAACTAACCGAAACCGTTAGCACTTCAGCAAAAATATATGCAACAATAGTAAGGTCATCGATATGCCACAGTATGCCCCGTAATACGCGCCTGTATTATCAACCCTCTGAATCGCAAGACGCCCACAAACACTGACACCAAGGACAACATAGGGGAAATTACTTGTGCTTAATAAATGAAATAAAGAAACGATAAAATAATGGAAATTAAAGTGGATGAAAGAAAGAACTTGCCGCAGGTGGGAAACGATCCGGCACAATCTTCGCATTTCGCGTGCGATGCTCTACCAATTGAGCTACCGCGGCGCCATTTCCCCATCCACTTTCTTGGGTATTCATGTTTCCTAGCAGAACCCTGGGAGTGTTATCCAGCGCCACCGCGCACTGACCTTAGCGGCGGATGTAGAACATCCTTTCTACCACAGGTGTCACGAGAACATGATTTTTTGGCGGTGAAGGTAACCGGTCCACAAACCCACACATGCTACCTGAAGGCTTCACTGTTGCCTGATTCGAGACCCTCGTTATGTAATAAACGAGAAGAAAGGGGGTTAACCGAAGGGCCCGATTTTTATTAGTCATATCACAAGAAGCCAACAAATACTGACATCAGCCCTCTGAAGGGACACACAAAAAAAAAAGAAAGAAAAAAAACAACGGGTAGAATTTTGACGAGCATGCTCCTTTCAGCAGTTATAGTGAGGTTCACGTAAGGGAGGGCGAAATTTCAATCTCGCTGGAATCTGAGCATTTTAATAAGGTCGCATAATAGTGGAGGCCATGTACGTGCTACGCTCCAAATTCTGTGCAGCTTCCTATCTATATCCCGCACAACACCTCAACCCCTTCTCCCCCTCACCCCCTTTGCACATTCCACCACTCTCCCCTCAAAACAGCTCAAAGGCGGTTGAAAGCCTTTGCGAACCGAAAAAAAAGAACACTCAGCGAAAGGGTAGAAGTATTACCTTCTATTAAAGGGAACCTTTCATTGCTTGTGCTTTGACCCTGCATTGCATGACTAATGTCGGAAACCTGCGCGGTGCATAAACGTGAACATTGCATGAGATTGCGCGTTGGTGTTGATGAAAATAAAAACAATTGTACGCATCTAGTTACTTGTTCATCTAATTTAATTACACGCCTCACTAAAGCCACTCTTCACATCTGTTGCAACGTGCGCGTCAAATCTGCATACTTTTTCCCCACATGTCATTGATCAGCGTGCATATTTTTTTGCATTATGTCTTTTTTAGTTAATTTTTAACAATATGGGCACGTAAGGTAGAAAACCACTGCACCGAATTAACCGAGTGTCATATACATTCTACCAGTACCTTTAAACTACCAAGTGGTACGGACCATCAAATGTTAATAAGGGAACAAGAAATAAAAGAAGCAGACGGGATAAAGTATGGCAGAACGTCTTCGCCGGAAAAGCCCACAAAACACTGCAGCATCTGGGTCAAGTAGACGATCAAGCGGTTATTGATCGTAGGTCAAGACAAACTGCAGTGATTTGTCCGTCTCGTGTTGTCCCTATTTCCACTCTCTCTCTCATTTCTTTCTTTTTGAACTCTTGTGCATCGCTGCTACCCTATACGAAAAGCCCCCGACCTCTCCCAGTCAGTAACTTTAACGATCTTCTCATATCAGCTTCCACAGTTGCCCACTCGCCATTAGATGAAAAAGGATCCATAATACGGAACATTAGTGAGTACTAGTTACATGCCGCGCTCCGCCTCCGCAAATAACGATTTTCAAATTGTGCCTTCTTCCTCACTGCATTCAGTTTTTAATCATCACCTGACATCTTGCCTGACATTCCCAATATACGTGTTAGCTTAAAGGGAAGCTGAAGAATCTGTCGAATTCAATAAGACGCTCATATACGGATGCGGGAACCTAATAAACCATGTAGGTAAAATTTGGGGTTTTTCTTTCAATTAGGAGTGACGTAATCGTCGGTTGAAATTGCGCTGTAGCTCCGACCCCGTCGAATGCCGCGCGCGGCTGCTGACGCTGACGATGCGAGCGGAGACCGGAAACCGCGGTGTTGTGACGTCAGCTCTAGTGTTTCGTTCCTTCGCAGCGTCCGCGACCGTGCCTGACCGCGCTTGTTTCTGCGTGCGTGCCATCGTAATCTGCTTCGATCGACCCTGCATTCCTTTGTT
Source organism: Dermacentor andersoni (assembly GCF_023375885.2). Taxonomy (NCBI): domain Eukaryota; kingdom Metazoa; phylum Arthropoda; class Arachnida; order Ixodida; family Ixodidae; genus Dermacentor; species Dermacentor andersoni. The sequence goes on from NC_092820.1 coordinate 124,167,243, forward strand.
GGTGCGTCTGCGTGTATGTAGAGTGGTAGTCAACGTGCGTGGTAGTCAACGTGAGTGGTAATCAACGTGAGTGGTAGTCAACTGATGAAGGTCACTACACGTACTGCATGAACCGGGAAGCTTTTCACGGGTTTAAACCGTCTTTGTAGATTGCCGACAGCCTTGGACAGCGCACAAATGCCGACGATCGCATCCCCGCTTACGTTCCACGAGGAGGCATGCAGGAACACAACACTACAGTTGTTTGACCGGAAACGAGCTCACTAGATCGGCGAAAGATCGGCGAGATCACTAGATCGCTTTGCAAAAAACATACTCACCAAAGAGCATTTCCAACACGAGGAGATCCCAAGACTTTGCTTTCGCTCGCGTCCAAAGCACTGCTCACACCAGCATTGTTTGCTTCTTCGAGAGGCCGGCTCTTCGCAATTATTCTTCGCAAAAACCATTATGTACAGATGTTCACCCATTTTTTCTGGAAAACCTTACAGCTTCCCTTTAAGAGAATCGCACTGTTGACCAAAATATTTCTGCAGCTGATGTTAACATTTTATTTCTCGTTAAATGTATGAGAAAACGTGTAAGAGAGCAATCATCAGCCTAGGGTGACGAGCCAGGGTGCCCAAACAGAGATTACCGCCGTATTCATAAATTTAACTTCGCTTCAAGCTCAGGCTTGACTTGATTTAAATGACGCCTGGCGTTAACGTGCCCAAAGACGCTCACTGCGTTTCCTTCGGCACGTTCACGATAGGCGTCACTTAGATCAAGTCAAGCATGGGCTTCAACTTAAGTTGCACTTCTGAATACAGGGGTAAGGTGCTATAGCTGCGCTACAATGTACGTTGTTTTACTGCTGTATAAGCATAGCGTCAACATTCCTTCTTTAGCAACAGTGTTCCCTAAACTGTCAGTCACGCTTATTGTGACGGGTAAATTAGGCGATAAGTATTTCGTCCCATACTTCATAAGACTCTTTCGCTGTTTACAAACGTACGGCACAGCTAGACTGCTTCCTGTTTAGGCAACAGTGCGTTAAATATAAGCTCGAGGATTTCCAACACTTTTATAACGACAGAACGACTCTATAACGACAATTTGACAAGTCAAGGTTGCTGTAAGTTGTACTAAAATTTTTTTTGTATTAGTCTTGAAGTTGAAGCGTAGTGAGCCTGTATTTTATCTCAAAGCATAAAAATAGTCTTTCCGCGCAGTGAAATAACTTAAAAACAAACTACCTTGTGTTCCGGCGCAGTAGACAGAGAAGATCGGTGACCGGAAGTTTGTTGTGGCCGCACTCTCGCTGCTCTTCTCCCGCGGGCGAAACCGTAGATGTTATTGTTTGGATCAGATCTAAGAAACTTGCCCCGTATGTCAATCACGAGTTGCAGCTTCCACATTTCACGCGCAGTCATCTCGCGTTTTTTCGAGGTTTAGAGATGTAGATGAAAAAATTTACGCGTGTTTGTTGTAGTTGGAAACTCGTTCTACGCGCTCTCTTGATTTGCTTAAGTTTCTTTTCCTTGTCCAGCTGAGCCAGAACGCATCAATAAACATTTTTTTAAAGGCACATTTTGTGATCCAGTCGCGAAAATAGCGTGTATGGCAAGATAATTAATTGATACGACTGCCAAAATAGCCAATTTTCCAAATATTTCAACACTTCGAGTGCTTTTGGCCCCGGTAAAAGCGGGTAAAATTGCATAATTGGAGTTTTTTTTTCTTGGAACGCAGAAACATCCAGAAGGCACAAATTGAATGTAGAATGGTAGCCCGGTTTACCTAGTATAGCTAAAAATATTTGAAACTTTGTAGGTTGAGCCTTTACCGTAGTCAATATGAGGAAGGCCGCGACCGAGTTGAATGAATTTTCACGTTGCTCTATTCCTATTTTCCAGGTCTCACTTTTACCCGGCAGTTGCCTGTCGATGGCAGGATGTGGCTTTCTCGACTTAGAGCTGCATTTCACTCAAGGTCATGCATGCTGGACCTATGCGCCACGCTCGAAGAAACCCCCTCTTCCTTTTTCGCCAAACCACTCAAAACTGGCGAAAAGGGCCATCGCCAGTGTCTCCTTGATCGAGGAGCACCTCAGCCAGCTTCTACCATCACCAGGTGGCCCGTAGCTACGATACTCAGGTACAGTGACTGAAGGCGAGCGGCTATCCCGAATCCCTGTCGTCTGCCTTGACTGGTGATCTCTTGCGTGAGGTCCGCGCCTCCAAGGACCACGTCAGACCGGCCCTTGACCAATCCAAGGTGGTGGTAATCCCTTCCTTATGTGCGCAGCATTTCTCATCGAGTTAAGAAAGCCGCGGGATATTGGGGGTAAGGGGGGTGTTCTGTACTCGGCTCCCAACAAACTAGGCTCCCTCTGCAAAAAAAAAAAAAAGTGTAAGCTAGCAAACCCGCCAACAGGTCTTGTGCCAAGAAGCCCACCACCAGCTGTGCGTGTTGCCAAAAGCGAGGCGGCGCACGAGATCCTGACCTCGTGCGATCCCGATCTTATGTAGAACAATCGGGCCGTTGCCTTGACGATCGTCTGCGCGGACACGCCAATAACGTGAAGACAAAAAAACGGGAGTAATCTGCACATCCACTGTGCAAAATGTAGCTAACATCCGTTATTTTTTTTTTTTTCAAGGGACACGGGTTCTGCGCCGGTACACAGTCCAAACAGCACGCGAGATTTTTTGAAGATTTTTGCCAGGATATGTAAAGGCAACACAGTGCAACAATGAACATGCACCGTGACAAGCAAATCAGTGTGACACACAAGGAGCAGGACGCTTTCCTGGAATAAAAAAAAAGAAACGTCATAAGATGGTGCATTTAGAAAACTTCTTCATTATTACAACTGAAAGCCTACACGAACATGAACAAAATCTTCTGGTGTTGCGGGTTACCGCTGTTCGACAGCCTCAACATGCTTGCCTATAAAATTTATATGTCCCCTTTTCAGGCTGATGTGTTCAGATATGGTTGAAGCCCATTTTTGACGCCCGTGTATATATATATATATATATATATATATATATATATATATATATATTCAGAAACGTAAAGAGGACAATGAGTTTTCAACTTCAACACGCATTTGTAAACTTGTTCGACTCTATCTGTGACGGTCGAAGAAGCGCTGGTTGATTTGGCGTGGACTTATCACTAAATTTTGTTTGGAAAACATTGAAACTTTACAGCAAAACTTGTGACAGCTGGACAGTTTTTTTTTATATTTATAGGGCTTAACAGGAAATCGTTTGGGATCCATGTGCGTAAACGTGGAAAGGGTCTCCACGTCATTTTGGATTGTTGTAGTCTGATAATATGGGTTACTGGTTTGGAATACTCATTCCTTCGTTTTACACTTCTAACAAAGCCAGCTTTCGCATGTTTTTGGACCTGTTTGAGTGGTACGCCTAGTTGTTAGAGCTTGCCTAAACACTGTAAAGAACAGGGCAAAGCTCCTAGTTTTAGGGATTTCTGCGACCCTTTACCCGGCGGTATTTAATAAGCCGAAGCTGCGAAAGTTCTCGACGTTTACTTCGAAACGAACTTGTACGTAATGAACTATATGATTTATTTAGTTCTAAACAATTACATTATGTGGTTATCTTGAAATTTCATGATTGACTTGCTTACTCGGTAACGCTCACTGTAATTCAATTAGTTTTTTTTTTCGGTAACCAATTACATGTAACAAGATATTTTGACGGGACAGGCTGTAACAGGCGACGCATCTTTGAGAACGTAAATTTGGCTCGAACTACAGTACAATGTTCAAAAGCGTGCCACACTGTGTGTATAGATTTACTTATAATTTGCAAATTTATGTATTGTGATGACACGAGAGGTGTATATACGCGAAATTCACACGGACACGGAAACACGCAAGCGCCTAAAAACCTATACTATGTACATTCAAGGAAATACAGGAACCAGGCTGGCCGAAAAGCAAACCGCACGCGTCCAACAATCCCCCACCGAGAGAAAACGGTATTACCACTGCTGAAGGAACTCCTCTTCCTCAAGGAAGAACAAATCGACCGACAAAACACGACAACAGCTAAGAGTGGAGCCGCTCCAGAAGTGGAAATACAGCGCAGCAACTGCCTCACGCCGCTCACGCCACAAAGGAAAGGTCGCGCAGCACTCATAGAAGTCGCGCCAGAAACCACGCCAGCAACGACCTGGTAAAACAAAACGGTTGACACCGAGGCCAGGGAAACCAGCACGCAAAGTCCTCCGGAAAGACCGCGTAGCAACAACACGTTACTGCAGCACATCGCGGTTGGATTCTCGAAGGCGCAAATGAGATAGAGCGAAGATGGCGGCCATGCTCCCAACGCTATAAGCCTTTCGCGTGTGGGACGCATTCCCCAACCCATGCGGCCACACGAGGCCACGGAGATGGCCAGGCAGAATTGATGCCCTTATCGCACCCCACGTACTGCACGCGATGACATGGAACATGCACAGTGCACTGGGTGGCGAGGAGGAGCACTAAGGCTGCCACTGTATGTATCCACAACGCGACATTCGAGGACGTCTACATCGCGGGGCAGAACTGCGCTGTACATGATGTCGAAGTGCCCTCTGCCGTAGCGTAAAATGCAGGCGCCTTTATTACCTCAGGCCTGAAATTTAGGCGTATACGTCAGGTAAAGGATAGCGAATGTTGGTGCCAAGAAAGTAGAAAGCGAGCTCACGCACGGGACAACTGGGGATGTATTCTATACGAGTCCACCTAGTGGACTGTCGATTTCGGCCGTTCCCGATTGGCTAGGGCCGCTCGTAAGGTCCCCGCTCGTACAGCTGCATCCAATCAGCAGCGGCCGAAATGGACAGTCTAGTAGGTGGACTCTTACAGGATGCCCCAGCTGATCACCGCGTAACAGGCGGAGCAGAAATCGCACAGCAAGCGGGCTGGCAGTAAACGGACGTGGATGAGAACGCGAACCGCTTGCAAGAGCGTGGTTGCCTGAACATCGCATTGCCCCACCTACAGAACGAAGTGACAAGGGGCTCCGGCATTCCTCTATGCTGCAAAGGCGAAGTAACCCCTAGTGATGGCTGCGCGCAACAAGCGTACCAGGCACAGCCGCAAAAATACAGATTGTGCTAAGTGCCTATACTAAACAAAAATGGAAATCTCAATCAACGAAAACACTCGCGCGCTAGATGTACTATCCTCTCGCCGAGAACTTTCTGTGGCAATGAAGGTAAAGCTACGGGCGCGTGGCTGCTGCACCTGTGTTACTGCGCCAAGTGGTCCGACAGCATTTGACAGTGCTTCTGGGGTATCGGGACAGACGCTGAACCGACGCAGCTTCCACCGGGCGACAGTTTCGCATTTGCCCAGGCGCGGAAGGGAAAAGCCGCAAAATAAGTAAACTTTTACATTCAGTGGTGTGTTTTATCTTGTTTACCGGTTGCTAATAAGGTGCTTATGTTTCCTGTTCCCCATCCTAAACCAACGTGGATGAAAACACGGCACTCTCTGCAGAAGCGCTCTCACTTGCGCGCGCTTTGCCTCCGTAGCTTTGCCTTCATTGCCGGGTTTAGAAAAATTTTACTGAACAAGAAACGATACGAACACTGAGTCACAATCACGGCACAATTCTACCACGACGATCACATATAGAAAGTACGAAGCATTGTATACACGGCACGTTTTCAAAGAAGTGTCCGAGTCCTCACTCACTAACACTTACAAAGAAACTAATTGTCACGTTATATAAAATGACGTTGATATATATAGTGTACAAAATGGTTATGTACAATGGTGATGCGGCAGAGACATTTTACATAATTTTGAAATGATCAGGTTGACAGGGAAATTTATTCTCCCGTAGGCACGCTTCCAAGTTTGGTGTGAACGTAATTGAGGCAATGTTGTACGAACCGCTGAACTTTTGATGACTGTAGCCGAACAAAGATCAGCCCGACCACAAGCACGTGTCGCAGAAAAGCAGGTGTCGTCGGCGTCGGTGTCGGCGTCAGCGGCGTTGGCCGTGAGCGATAAATCCCAGAAGGCACTTCAAACTAAAAACATTTTGCAAGATGGGCTGGTGGGAATCGAACCACGGTCTCCGGAGCATGAGACGGAGACGCTACCACTCAGCTACGAGTTCGTTCCTTCAAAACAGGACAAAATCGCCTCTAGTGAATGCGGTGTTCCCTTAGAAACGTGCCGTAGAAAGTTTTTTCTTTCTTTGTTCTCGCTGTGCGCGACGCCACCTAGGGACGACGCAGAGAAACTAATAGTTATAAATTCTAGTATTCACACTTACTACTATTTGAAGCTTGAGAAGAAAAAATTTAGATCAAGATTTCATTTATTGGAAGACGAGAAACATTTCGTTTTGTAGTGTACTGTCCGCAAGCAGACGACAAACAAAGGAAGTAAACGTCCGGGGAGTTCACCGCTTGCCGATTGGCTGCTCTCTCCGCCCCGTTCTCAGACATTTTGCATACTGCCACTTTGTGACGTTGCAGCAACCGAACAGAAAGCGTATCGAACAAAGATCTCCGATCGCGCCCCAGACGACCGTCCGGCGTGGTGGCAACAAAATTCAAACGCATGCGGCAGTAAGCCATCACTTTCTTCATCAATAAAAGAGAGCCCGATTATCTCGGTTCGCGTTGAACGGACACCCTCCTAAATAATCAGTGTGGCCACGAAAGTGTCTGCGTGTGGTTTTCCCGGTTTTGTTTGTTCATATTTGCCGACCAATGTACAAGTGTCTTAGGACGCTTTTATGTATATAAGCTACAAGCTATACAAGCTAAGCTATAAGCTACCTACTACAACTGGAAATAAATCTGTTGTTGAAAGTTGCCGCGGCGTGTTTCTCTACTTTGCCTTTATGTGTCCCTCTCATTCTGCCTGCGGTACAAGAAAGTAGAAGGCACCATTACGCAAGCCCATGCAGCCCATACCCTCGCCGATAAAAGTGCTATATAAAAAAAAAATTCAGTGAACCTGCGTAGTGTCTTAATGGTCTTCATAGACACGCCCGACTGATCTAACGTGTCATTAACCACACAGAGTCCGTGGCGATCACTAGGCTACCAAAAAAGAGAACAAGAGAAAACAAGTAATATGAAGCAACAAAGCATTCGAATGAAAATGTCAAAGTAAGGTAATTAATGTCTCGTGAGCGGGCGGGCTTTCCCCTTCGTCCTCTTTAGCGTATATGCTTAAGTGACTGTCAACTCTTGATACAGAAATTGATGGCTTACTGGCGCGTGCGCTTGAATTTTGTTTTCCATAACGACGGACGGTCGTCATACTTTTCGACCCTTGAGTCATCTGAGGTTAACGCCTTAAAATAATGAAGAAAAGATATAGTGCGAGCAAAACGTAAATTCAAATAAATGCGTACATCGTTCGAAATAGATTCATTCTCACATAACTGCAGTATGCGAGAAAAAAAGACCAGTGAGCAACGAGGTGATGATTGTCAAAGTCAAACGATATCTTGCCAGAGTAGATCTGCTAGGATATGCTCTTGGTCCACTTCGTGTTTCGTTATATTAGTCTATGCTATGAGGGCGTGTGAAGGCTGCCACATATGGACGTGTAGCAGTGCACTTTGAAGGTTGCATTCAGCCTCGCCATGTGGAGGGATAAGAGACACGATCATGTAATCTTTTACAGCGAAGCTGTGTATATATATGCCCAGGATCCCGGAAGTTCCTCGTCTCCGTCGACAGACAGTTCAACCAATTACAGCGGGAGGTCCGTGCCACGTGCGCCGTTTGGTTCCTTCCAGCACCACCAGATGGGGCTCGCATCCGCAGCAGCGGCGGCGCCGACCATGCGGGGGAAAGAAAACAAAAGGAACCCGAAATGTCGCCTTCGCGCATAACGTGGGGCGCAAGCGTTTCGCGAGAAAGAATACTGTTGCATAAGCTGCATTTACCAGGAAGCGGTACCTGTAGCGTGCGAAGCAGGGAGTGACACCCCTACACTTTCATACTTAAATAAACGTCCCACCTAGCTACTGATATAATTTGCGTTGTGATAGCGCTATGGAAACACCACGCATATAGTCAGGACTCCCGAAATGCAGCGTGAACACTATGAGCCACGACGGGGACAGCAACGTCAATGTGCACAACGGCGTCGGGCTCAGGCTAGGCGGGGCGCAGTGGTTCCTGCCTTAGGCAACCCAAGCACAGTTAGGACTCCTGAAGAGCAGCGCGAATACGATGAACGACGAAAGGAACAGCTACGCTATTATGCACGACGGTAGGACGCAGTTTAAGGCTACCTCACATTGGTCTATCGGATCAGGTGATACCTCACTTTCAGTGCCCAACCATTCTCACATCGCGGACTGGAGCTCAATCTTTTGTTGTTGTTGTTGTTGTTGTTGTTGTTGTTTACTGCAATAGCAGTTCAATAGCAATAGCAGTGCAATAGAATAATTGGCCCAGCCAATTATTCCGAAACAAAGTGCGTCTGTATGTTAGCTCTCATTCTCGAAACCAGCTGCACCGAATTAAGGTGTGACTATACGTGCGCTTGCTTCCAACTCCGGCAAATTTCGTACAGCTCCGCGGAGAAAAAAAGAGAATAGAGAAAAAGAAAGAGTGTAACTGAAGAGTAAGCGCGGAGAAGAATAAACGGAAATGCGGAGTGGAAGAATGAAGATAAAAAAGAAAGCTGGCTTTTCTGTATACGACGGCCCTTTTCATTGATCGCCGCGGGGTCCGCATTTAGCGCCCGAATTGTCGGAGATACGCCGCCATTTCACTCTCTTTCTCTCTGGCGAAGGTTCCCTGCCTCGCGGGTCCGTATTTAGAGGCCTTATTCAATAGCGACACGCCAGGGTTGCGCGTGACTTGTGCCGAGAAAGAGCTGAGCTGTCGCACGTTGTCGGTGCAGTCAGGAAAAGGCGACGTCGTGACGTTCTTGCGACGCGCGCGCTTTCCGTATACGACTGGGGAGAAAAAAAAACACGAATTCACGAGGAATGAATGAATTGAGGGAAAAAGAAAAAGAGAAAACCAACGAGTTTCAGATTTCCTTTAGCGAGGTGCACGGCAGCGAAGCCCATATCCGAAATGGCAGAGTGGGCTCTGGGTGGGAGAACAGGTGGGAAAAGGAACTCGGAATACTTGAGGCCGATCGTACGGCTTCTCTTCTGAGCATGTTCCGATTCGTTTGAAAGAGAGTAAGAAAGAAGCGAGTAAAAAGAAAACAACAATGATGGAAAGAATAATGGAAAGAGCTAGGTAAGGAAGAAGTTTTGGAAATAAGAAAACAAAGACTGAAATGCAAGAAATGAGAAACAAAAAGCGAAGAAAGAAAAAAAGTCATGGAAGAAGTAAAGGAATAAGGGGAGAGAGAAACAGAAGAAAGGAATGGTGAAAGAAAGGAGAAAAAAGACAGAAGGAAACAAGGAACGAAGGAAGAACGAAGACGAAGAAAGAAAGAGGGGCTGTAGCAGACAGCGGTTGGAGGAAAAGGGGAGTAACTAAACGTTAATTAAATAAGAAGTTCAGGATTCAGAAGAAGCCCCTCGCACAAAAGAACGCTACTCCTGCAACTCATGGTTCCCAGCTCTAACTTTTTTTTTCTTACGCGCCTGTAAGAGACACAAGCGTCTACACTTGCTAACTGGTCGAGGAGATTCTGAGCTCCCTTAATTCGATGTAGCTGTGCAACATGGCGCCATGTTAACGATATCATTGGCTCCTCACGGCACAGGCATGACGTACAACTTTACCCAGGACGATTTCGTAACGCACTCTAGACTTCGTGAGGCCGATGCCGGACAAGTTTTGCAGATGCAATGAAGCAACACTCGACGACATTTAGAGCGGGCGCTAAAAGAAAACACTAAACCAGTTTAGACGTTTAAAGTGCTACTTGAGAAAATTTTGTTGTCGTTAATTTCGAAATAATGAGCAAGCTTCTTTCACGTTCGGAAAGGCACTTTTATGTAGCACGTATAGAGCAACAGAAAGCTGCATCGGGAGTTTTTCATGTTGATCTACTATTCTCTGATCGACACTTTTCATATAGCAATAATATTTAAGAATTTGTTTAATCAATCGAGACATAATATGTAATGTGGTGGTATGTAAAAATAATGTGAATGTCTCGAGGCGATGGCAAACAACGTTACCTTGTTTATGTCCAGCTACGTGGCATCTTCATACTCTTAAATCTTGGTGCATGATACTTGGTACACCCTGTATACTGTAAGCGCGGCAAAAGAGCTTTCATCGAATCTTTGATCCATGCGCGAGCGCAATTTATGCAGTAAGTTATGACAACTCTGGACCTCACACTGATCTCAGTTTGAATCCTTCACATTCAAGTTCTTCGTACCAAAGGCTCCAACTCCCTTTGCAGCGGTGCAGAGCCTTAACGACGCTGGAGCCGGAGATACCGCCTGCCCCAACTGAACGTTCAGCTGATCACCGAGAACTCGGACGGGCTACGTGATCGGGATGTTCTGTCGAAGCTCGGCCGCGCTGTCGCTTCGAAGGTGAGAGCACCTCCGAGCGCTTCGAGATGGAGCGCGACGCTGTGAATGAACCAGACCAATCTATCCGGAGCGCGCGATTTCGACGATGAGCCGAATATGCAAATCGCAAAGCGAGGTCGAATCTACAGTGCTCGAACGTGACCAGTCAAATGTGCCGTAAGTGTAATCAGCTTGAGCTCTGGATATTTCTTCTGACGAACTTGTAGAAATTGTGGTCACACAATTATAATCTCGCTCTGATTTTCTTCGTATGCTAATGAGCGGTCCGAATGAGGAAAGCGTGGGGCTTATTTATTCTTTTTTTTTTTTTCAATCACGGCCGGTCACAACAATATGCTGCACGAAGTGAAGCCAGATAATGCGTATCATAAACTACTAAATTACACAAGTAATAACGAAAAGGGAAATCAAAGGAAAAACAAGACGGCACCATGTAGGAGTCGGGCCCGTATGCTCCACATTACGCGTGCGGTTCTTTGGCGGCCATTACGGTCCACTTTCTCGGGTATTTGTGTGCCGTGCATAGGCGTCGATCACGGAGGGGGGGGGGGAATGGGGAGGGGCAATAGTGCACTTGCCCCCTCCCCCTCTCCCATGGGCCGCAAACCTTGAACGCCCCCATTAACCGAGCGCTGCTTTTTGTGGTGGACATGTATACTGCTGTAATCTTGAACGCTTACTCTGTATGTCGTTATCAAATAGCCTTGATACAGCTATCAACAAGTCTTTGTGAAGTTTGCAGGAACCTGTTTAAAAAGCTTCACAGCCCTGTTACATTGTTTGCTATGGATCACGACCGACTTCATTTTTTTTTTTTTTTTGGTTAACAATTCGCAGGAACAGCGAGTCCCAAACCTAAACCTCCCTTCGGCAGTTTACGAGCTCCCATCAATCATTTTACATTTGACCAGGCGGTCAACTACATCGCTTATCTTCATTTCTCCAGAAAATAAAAGTTGAATGGTCGGTTGCCAGGATTTGTCTCGTGCATTGTAACGAATCGTGCATTTATTTTGGTATTTGTGAGGGTGAAACTTCAGAAAGTAAGTAACAAGCTTCGGCTCATACATCACTCTTAGCATGGTAACCTTTATGTTGGCTTATAATGGAAATTAATTTATAACATAAAGGTTACTTGATTACTAAAATAACTTTACCTTCGTGTTTATGTGAATTTCCGTCACGCCTAGAGGTTACATACGTCGACGCATCTATTTTAAAGGTTGCTGCAACGGCAAATGTCTTGTAACCTTTAGATTGTAAACTATAAAAAGATATATGAAATTATATACCTATAATATTCGTGGCTCAGGGGACCCATAGTTTGCTGATAATTGTGTCGTACTGCGATCATGATATGGTGTTTTCGGCCGGAACTAACCTCTAGAATATAGTGTGCGGCCGGGGGACTGACGGAGGTTGGACAAAATTAAAGTTTTATTGGCACCTGTCGGGGCCTTTTATTTCGCAAGGTCAAAAAAAAATAAATCTTGCACGAGCGCATGCTCCAGTCAGACAGCAGCAATCCATTGGTAAAAGATCTGCACTGCCTACCCGCCATTATAATATAAAAGCAAGTCACAGGACGGATCTACACACCTAGGGAGAATATTGTGGCGATAGGCGTTGTGGCATAAATTATCCCTAGACTTCAATGGGGTGGAAAGTTGCCCGATACCACTGCAGGTATTTTAAGCAGTGGTACAAAACATAGACGTGTATACAAGCACAAAAACTAAATTAAAATGCATTATGGTGATTGAATATATGCTTGTTCTTAATATATATATATATATACATATATATATATATATATATATATATATATATATATATATATATATATATATATATATACACATATATATATATATATATATATATATATATATATATATATATATATATATATATCAATTTCTCGTGTATCAAGGCTCCCTTTAGTCTCATCTCCTGGTGTACACACAACGCTGGTGTATTGTAAACGCTCCATGACCGACCGCACGAACGCGACGAGCAGGTCGAATAGCTATACCGTAGGGCGAGACAGACGCTTTGTAACAAGACTTACTGTACACTCCGACGTAATATATTGCTGCCGTGCATGTTATTTTTATTTTTTTAACGTATAAGAGGGAGTCGACCCGAGGTCGCCAGCAAATTTCTACTTCATTAAAGAGCGCCCGAGAACCACCACTGTTGCCCGCTCATTAACACGCGAGAATGACGCCGCTAATTTCACATAAGAGCGGGCGACAGCCGCTCCAGTAAGGTCTCATAAAGAATAACCATGCGCTCGCGTTAAGAGCCCACAACGGCGGCAGGAGAAAATGAACATAGGTGCAAGCGAACAGCAAGATATTTAAAATAATATAGGATATTGGCATATTGATATGCCAATATCCTCTTGCAGCGGTGGCGTAGAGGTAGAACACCCGCCTCGCGTGCAAGAGGTCCGTGGTTCGAATCCCGGTGCCGCGCAAATTTCCACCGGATTAAAAAAAAAATAATAATAATAATAATAAATCCGCGTGTTGATAAAATTGCATAAACAGGCCTGGAGTGTGGCCTGATGCCGGTGACCAGAACCGGTAACGCACTCCCTCACCAGAGCAGGATTGGCCACCCTGGTGCAGTACTTGGCCACAACCTCCTATATAAAAGGAGTATGGGAGAGGCCTTTGCCCTGCAGTGGGCGTAATCAGGCTGATGATGATGATGATGATATACGGTTCTGTACCACATTGAAGAAACTGTAGTTTGATTAGTATCTTTTAGTTGCGCCAGATGCATGGTATAATCAAACGCACTTCAGCTCCAGCCAAACATGAGCGCCTTCATAACTTTGACGCGTGCCGCACTGAGATGCATGCCGGGAAGAATATAGCTGGTGCGAGTTGTTACGGTCGAGCTGTCAGCCTCTAGTTTGTAGGGATTTTTCGCGGCGTCCTCCACGCGGAAAAACAAACCTGCAGTGATTGAAGCGAAAAGTGTATACATTTTTTGGTATCACGCATACAACATACAGCACAGCATTCGGTTCAATAAAAAACAAGCGCAAAACAAGCATCCGAATGGCATAATTGCTGATAAGGCGCTCCTGCTAACAATGCGAAGCGCGTAGCGCTGCCCGCATGCCTTTCCCGCTAAACATTACTGCTGCGCAAGAAGCCGAGGCGACGGCAGCTTGTGACATGGAGAATGACGTCACTCGCCTTTCCTTTATAGAAGAACCAGCCTACAACTGATTCCATCGTTGTTGTGGCACCATTATGCTAAGGCAATGCATAGTTAGGACTCCCGAGGAGCAGCGTGAATACGAGGAGCGGCTAAGGGAAAAGAAACAGCAATACGACCAACGGCGGCGCGCTGCCAAAATTACCATTACTTCCATTGCTCTAAAGCAATAAAGCATTGCATAGTCCTTTCAGCAGTTGTAGTGGTGATTTTCAGCAGCTTTGCTGGACGTTCCACTTTCGCCGAGCTAATATGGCAAGTCTTTTTTTTTTTTTTGCAACGGTCGTGTTGCGCTTTGTTACATGACCTTAGCCACGTTTTTACGCTCTCCGATTTGGCGACGGGCGCTTACCAAGCGTGTTGCGTGCCTGAGTTGCTCGCGATGCGTGGTATACAGTTACCAAAAAAAAGGAGTCCTAAATATGCGCGAGCCGTAAAAAAAATATGTCACGACGCCGTGTAGCAAGGACACGGTTGGTGCGCTGCGTGACCGCTGCAACGAGACGCATTGCCGATGGCCAACGACAAACCTTGTTCGCTTACGTGAGAATGGTGAGCATTGGTTGTGTAGCGCCTGCAGTCAGGAATGGCGAAGACCGCAACGAATGTGACATATAGGTAAGCACTGATTCTTGTTTAATTACTTATTTGCTGGTGTGTGCCAGTGTCGTTTATTGAGGTTGAAACTTCAGAAAGTAAGTAACAAGCTTCTGCTCATGCATCGCTCAATTCATGCTCGTGCTTACGCAACTCAGCTTTTTTTTTTCTGAAGTGAACCACTTGCCCGCCTTAAAAAAAACTTGTTTTTCTTTTTAATAATTCCACCGGTCGCCGTGTCGCATATTCAATAGTTTATGTTGCACTTTTTGTCAGGACGAACAGCATTAGACCTCATTTACGAATTCGGTCCTTCCTTCACCTTTATAATGGTTAAGGAACGACTGAACGTTTCCTAAGCCTGTTTTCATTTGTGGCTATGTGTTTTTATTTACTGTTACAAGAAGATTCTCCTACAACTGAATGAACAATTCTAAAACTTCGACATTTTTAACGCCACAATGACTGAATTATTTTACACAAGTTTGCCTCTCGCACTTAGAACGCGATGACCCCACCTCCTCCACTTCCCCCCCCCCCCCCCCTGACATGCTACGTGTCTGTATGTGTAGAATATTTAGCCCTGATGGTGATTACAATGATTAACTGGCATCCCCGTCGAGACGGGGTGATAGCAAATCGACACCTAAGCCTGCCTGAGCTAATGAGGTCATTTATACATGGTGTTAAGTCTAGGATTTTAACCTAACCGAATCTAACCTACATATCTACCTTGTACAGTTACCTATGCCTCTAACGGATCCGCTTCTATCAATCTCTTCCCTGATTTATTTTTTCCCTACCAGTAGTCTACACATCTCTTGCTTATATCGACTGCTCACCGGTTAAACCTTCCTCCGGCTTTCAATCCCATCGCTCCTGGAAGGTGGACGCTACCTCTGCGGGTCTCGCAGGGTGAATACCTTCGCACTCTATTAGGATGTGCTGAGTTGTCTCCAGATTTTTGCTGCAGTAGAGATATACCTCATCTTGTTACTGATATTTGCGCTGGTATGCATTTGTCCTTTGGCGACCAGCTCGGGCCTCAAGTAGCGGTAACGGCCTTTGTGTTAGAGTAAAGGTTTTCCCTTCTGTTCTTTTTCTCGCAGTAGATCTGCATGGCCTTCTTCGTTTCCATTTTTGCATCCGACTCAGTGTCTCCTTTTCCCTCCCTTTCTACTTGACGGCTCCTATTTGTCCATCTTCTGAGAGTGTTAACCAGAGCCACTCGAGGCCCTGGCGGCAGATGTGAAACACTCTTTTGAACCGAAGAATGCAGGCGTCACTTAGTGTAGGTGCACGTAGCAGCGGGCAGCTGGCCTATAAACGCTCGCATGGCATCAGGGCTGCCTAAGTCGAGGCACTGTCTATGTAATGCGCAAGTAGAATGGGGGCAAGCGTGGGGCTCGGATTTGTTCTTAGGTCCGCCTTAGATCAGTGTCGGAACAACATTTTTCTGATACGTGTCTCTTTCAACTGTACGCGTACGTGAAGTGAATATTAGTTCGAAGTGTGCGGCGTCACATTAAGGACGATTCGGCGCTGCGAGAACACCGATAAACTAACTTTCTGATGGCGTTATATTTACCACGTTGGCACGGAGAAGCCACGATGCCCGCTTTGTTCACCACTGTATCTTTGTTCTTTTCTTTTCGAGACTCCCATAAAGCTTACGGCCAGGCTTTGAACACCTGTGCCTCGCGAGGCGAGGCTGGAACGAGGCCAAAGTCAAGAATACTCCCGCTCGTCGCATTAAGGGCCGGCGTCGTCGAAAGACGAAAGCATCTTTGGACATCGGCGCTGTGGAGGCTCCTCCTCGCAGTAAGCGTATAATTGGCGGGCTGTCCAAAAGCTCGAACCTTGCTTACACCGAGCCACAACGAAGAGCGGCGCTATTCCTGCTGCACCTTCGATAATCGCGATGGCCAGAGAAGAACTGTTGGTGTCAAACGTTTGTGGACCGGGCGATCTGACAAAACGCCAAGCTTTCGATACTGCATTTAGTCTGTGAAAAACAAATCGTACAACACTACGTTCTTCGCAAACAGAGTACAGAAACCGTAATGTACAGACTGGAAATGCGAACAGCTGGTTAGGTGCGTGTGAATGCCGGCAGGGCATGGCAGGGCAAGGCTAGGGTGGCGTAGGGTAAGCGAGGATAACTGTATAGTGCAAGGTTGGCTTGGGTTAAGTTGGGTAGGGTAGGGTGCAGTAGCGATGGTTTTGGTTTCGTTGTGAGGGACGTTTTTGCTGCGCACCTCTGTTTGAACAGTGAGCACACACGATAAACATTACTGGGAAGCACAGACAGACAAACAAGAAACTTTATTTGGTCCTAAGGGACTACGTTGTCGTAGTCGCGGGCCGTGGTGACGGAAGACCGTGACCCTCAGTCCTGCCGCAGGCCCTTTGGACAGCCCGAAGCTGGACTTGAAGGTCGTTGCTCTTGACGGCTTCGTCCCAGTCTTCTTGCCTCTTGAAAGGCGAGTAGAGCTTCAAAATGCGAGAGCACCTGTGCATCATGTGATGGGCGCACGATAAGGATCGCCAGCTGTGCAAAATTAATGCCGTGTCCCCCCCCCCCCCCCCCCCCCCACTGCGGCGTGCCTCATAATGAGATCGTAGTTTTTGCACGTGAAACGCCACAGTTAAAAATAAGAGAAAGAAGCTTTTGGTATCTAGGTTAAACTCATCGACGCAGGGAAAATGAGATCGTCGAACGTACTCGTATTTCTGTGTTACCGGGGGACGCCATTAACGTGATGCATCAAATCTGATCGTTCGTTCTGTCAGCTTACTCTGACAGCTGCCATTGTTTTCGCAGCACAGTGGGAGGAGAGCGGAATCGGCGTTCGCCCGCCCGTCAGGAGGCTTCGTCTCTCAGATACATACTTTCTCGAGCCAATAATTTCCACGCCTGCGTGGAAACAGATTGGCAAGCGTAGCGCATGGTTCGTTCCTATTAGGTACGCCACAGGACGAAAAGAAAGAAAGAACGTGTATGCTAGTCGGCCACGAAAGCTAATTACGTGACAAGCGATTTGCGAAAAACCTGAATCCCCGCGAAGCGTTGCGTACGTTTCCTCGCATTCAAAATTTGAGAGCTTTTGCGACGTACGCCCGCTGATGGAAAAAAAATTGAGAACCGTCATGCACCAACAGAGTAGGAAGTCACATTTCCGACGAAGCTTGTGTCTCATAAAACTTCGTGGCAGACTTAACAGGCAGATGGAAAGACAGTGAGGAAGCCGCTGTAAATAAGCGTCGTTCTGTATCTTCCATGTCATATTGACCGCAAATAAAGACGCGGACAGCGGAAGAGAACGCAAAAATGACACGGGCGATAACTTTCAGCTGGTTTATTCATGGCAACCCGTGGCAATATATAGACAACTAGAACATGCGCAGAACGTAGCGAACAAGAACACTCATCAGCTTAGCGGGGCAACCAATTATGGAAAAATATATATACCCGATTGAAACAACATAATGGAAGTGTCACTAACACAGTCTTGGCCTTTATTTTTTATGTGACATGCCTCCATCAGTTCGCGTGCCGTCTGCTCCTGGCTTCTGCCCAGAATTTTTAATCTCCTTGAAAATTATATAGAGATTTTAAGATAAGGAAATAAAAATGCCAACTAGGCCAAACTGAAGTTATTCTGAAGTTATGTATCTTCGAGCATGTCGGTGTAGCAATTTCGCGCTCGTGAAACGTCGCGTCGGTTTCAATTTCAAGTTCTTTTATTTTCTTTGATTTAAAAAGGAAGCAGCATTCATACAAAAAAGCTCTCGCACTTTGTAGCTCGGCGAGGTGAAGGTACCGTCGACTCGGAGGCATACGGACCACTTCCAGACAATCGCGTATATGTGCAGAAATATATGACGAAAGCTACCGGGTACAATGGTAAATAACGAAGTGTACAATAAAACAAGAAAACATAGTTACAAAGATACAAATATTACGCACAGCGATCTCACGGCTAAACGCGGCTAATAAAAGTCAACCGAAGACGATCAACTGCAAACAAAATTCATAATAATATTTGGGGTTTTACGTGCCAAAACCACTTTCTGATTATGAGGCACGCCGTAGTGGAGGACTCCGGAAATTTTGACCACCTGGGGTTCTTTAACGTGCACCTAAATCTAAGCACACGGGTGTTTTCGCATTTCGCCCCCATCGAAATGCGGCCGCCGTGGCCGGGATTCGATCCCGCGACCTCGTGCTCAGCAGCCCAACACCATAGCCACTGAGCAACCACGGCGGGTGCAAACAAAATTATAAGCGCTCTATTCACATTACACACCGGCGAAGAAAGCACTTGTAACACGGCGTTCACATATGCCTTCTCAATAAGAATAACAAAGTTAAAAACGCCGTTTTTCGTTGATCAAATTCGCGACATGTGTGCATCTTTAAGCTCTTTTCTCGGTATCGTCGTTACGTCAACATGTTTATTGCGAAGTTCACTTAACATGGATTGAAGCCGGCATTTGATCATCTTCAGCTATGTGTACTGGTGCCTTGATGCACTCCTACGTAAAACTTGTTTTCCAGCGGTTGTAACCTCTGTCAACACTCTGTTAAAGCTGTGGTACAACTCCCCTTTAAATTACTGCTGAAACGTTGCTTCACGTACACTGCAGACCGAAAGCCTTATCGGAGCACGGAATCCACGAAAAATGTTAATTTCGTTTCCTTGCAAAGTAGCCACAACACCTGAAGCTTTAGGGTGGCTGTACGGGGAAGCACGCGCTGAAGCTTTTCATTCCAGGGCAGGGGCACTATACATAGCGTCGAAGAAGTTTACCTTCCTGTTCGTTCGCACCCCATGCTCCGAGAGCACTTGCTACTGGTGTTATAGACGCTTCGTCAATTACGCTAGGAACGTTGGAGAGCGCTGATGAGACGCGGGACACATGCTGTGAGAGCACCGTTCAGTGACTGCAGGTTCCAAGTGAGAGTTCGCGGAGGTCAGGGGTCGGACTTGTGATACGAAGGCACCAGGGAAAGCAGGGGTGCTTTCGCGCTACTGGATAGCAGAAAAGGGCGGGGGATGTGCGGTGGGGAAGGGAGAATGTCGCGCGTGATCTCTCGGGCAACCGAATTCCGGGGAGGAGCGCTAGAAGGAGAAAGCGAGGGGGGAAATGTGATGAATGAGCTTTGTGGTGTACTCGATAAGGAAAACGTTCGTTCACTGGCTCATTCCTTCGCTCATTCGGGCTATTCGCTTACGATGATAATCATCATCTATGGTTTCTGCACATATTTTTTTTATTGTTGTTGTTGTCCGACCATGGCCTGGTTTAAAGCAACTTAGCCTCAAATTACTCAGAGTGTCTATAAGCTGATTTCTTTTTCTTGTTAACCTTGCGAGTAAGAGGAAGCTTTAGTGCGGCAGCTCGTGTCTAAATCGGTGAGAACGGAGAAATACTCTTTCTAGGCAGCGAATAACAACGTCTGACAATTTGCGGAGGATTATTGAAATAAAATAAAAAAAGTTAGAAGGTAGTGACCATGTCAATTGGATTCTATTTTTTCAAGAATATTTGTACGAAAATTGTTTAAATTTGTAAAAAAAAAAAAGAAGCTTATGTATTGAGATTACACCTCGGTAACTGAGCATAAGCAAAAGGCATCAAAATTATGTGACCTGCTCTCAACGATACATCCAGAGCGGATAAAATTGATCTATTATACAGCGTTCCGAAATATACCACAGATTTATCAGTAGAACTTTCGCAACACCCTCGTAAACATTCTATATGCTACATGAATTCGTAGCACAGAGCGTTGTCGTACGTTTCTGTTGGTCGTAAGGGCGCGATGGCACACACACACACATACACGCACACAAAGGGCCGCACGCACGCAGACGTGCAGACACGCAGACACGCACGTACACACGCACACACGCACACATGCACACATGCACACACACACACAGACACACATACACACACAGACACACACACACACACACACACGCACAATTTGTTCTGGAAAAGCAGACGGCCGCATGAAGAGTGCCGAAAGAAAGGGTGAATGAATCGGTGCCAACAAATATACCGCGCGAAAGAAAGCGCCGGTGAAGCAAACCAAGAAACCGCACGTCCTCACGCTGAGAGATCCCGTCTGCGCTTTTTGAGCAACACCGCGCGTTCGGTTTGTATCTCCTCGCTCAATGAACGCCGCATAACCGGCGGCAACCGCGCCGTGCCCACGCAATGTTTCATGCGCTCGCAGCCGGCGACGTCGGCGGTGTGTATTTCTGCAAGCGAACAGAGACGGGGGCACACCGGTGGCGCGATCCCCCGAGCAGCGGAAAATCGGGCTGGAACTGGAGGGTCGGGCACCCCCGAAAGCTACATCTGAGCGTGTCGGCCGCCTGGCCCCTAACTGACGCTCCCTTTTCAATTTCCCCCAGCGATGCTATTTTGCGGCCGCCCGACGCGCCGCGGAGTCGAGACGTTCTGTTACTAGACTCCATCTCCACCAGCTCCATGAAAGCGAGACGAAAGCTAAGGGTCGCTTCACCCAATCAGAAAAGTAAAATGGCCGTACTACACTTACTTTTTTTGCTAATGCGATGCACGAGCTTAATGTATAGACAATATGGGAATCACTGTTTGCAGAAGTCGATGGACCCGCTGTAGCTCCTTTGAAAGCTATATACACACACGTGTCTCTTGTCTCACTATCTGTAGTTGTTAAGGTGCTCCCGACACTGTCGATGTCTTAATAGCGTGTTTCAGCAGGTAAGCTCCTCCCCCAAAAAAGCGCTGTTTTCCTTCCTCTCTTTCTGGACAACGAGGCGGGTTGACTCCTCTGATCGCCCTCAGAAAGATACCAACCGAATCGATGTTACTCACGGAACACTGAGACGAAAGAAAAAAAAAGGGGGGGGGGGGGGGCTTAAGGGGAAATGCAAGGAGGTTAATATGGCTGAGCTCCGTTGGCTACCCTCCACCGGGGAAAGGGGAGAGAAAGATGCGAAGAAGGAGAGAGTTTCGCAGCTTGCACGGACACCCACGCAACGAAATGTTCATCGTTCAGTTTATCTCAAGCATTCACACATAAGCCGGAGCATCTCCACCATTAGTCAAGATGTGCCAGCCTTATGTGGAATGTACCGCCGGGGTTCTTGTTTCTCGTTGGCTGACGCTAGCGCTATAGCAGCCCCTCCACTGCAGACAGTCGGTGAGACGGAGCTTAGCTACACTCGCTCCCATTCCAGATGGACGGGGTTACGTCTGCGGCAGCAGTCACTGGCTTCGTGTGAATGCAACCAGTAAGCTTGCTTACTTGCTTTTTTTCTTTTCTTGCCCGCGCGAAAATGTATGGCGTTCGCTTAATCTTTTTTTGTTTCCTCTCGTTTCGTTTGCTCTGTATATATAGCAGAGGCGCTTTTGTGCCGGCGTCGGGAGGCTTCTATTCCTGCTTCAATGGGTGCTCTGGAAGAAGTGGAAGTTGAAGAGGAGAAGTAAGAACAAGAAGTATCAACAGGCGAAGAACTAGAAACGCCACAGGTCTCCTCTTGTGCCGAGCTTCAGGGGAGAGGGCAAAGGTAGGAGGGAGGAGGAGAGGCGTCGGAGGTGGGTGAACGGGACGCGTTTCTTTTTAGAGAAACGGAAACGTACGAGCTTGCGTGTGTGTGTGTGAGAGAGAGAGCACTGCCGAACCACGACTGCCAGTGGGGGGCTAAGAAAACGGCGGCTTGTTCGAGCGCCATTGTGAAAGTCGACGCTCCCTAACGCTCATACACGTAGAGTGAAAGGCGAGCAGAGGCCGGCGGCGCGCGCACGGGTAACGAGAGACCGGGAGAGAGACAAAAGCTTCATGAGACAAAATTCATGAGACAAAAATTGCAAAATACATATCTACCGAGGAGTGTCTCCTGTGTACAGTAATACTGAAAACAGGACCATCGGGTAAAAAGCTACGACAGAGAGAGAGAGAGAGGGATGAATTTATTGGATTCTTAGTGGATACAGCATCCATTCTTGAATGTCCATCCGGGGGCCGAACCGTGCTGGAGTTCGATTAGTAGGGATGAAAGCCACTTATTCAGAGGACGTCGCATACGGTGTTGCCGGCTCAATGAAGGCCAGGATGGTGTTCAGGACTGTCTTGGCATTGTCGGACGGTCGTTTGAGAATACACCCCAAGTCGAGGCTTTAAGGTCGATGCCGCCAAAGGCTGGCGGGTGTCGACGAGCTGATGCCTTAGCTGTGCGGTGGCCGCACACTCACACCCAAGTATGACGGGCTGTAGCTGGGGAATGAGTCTCGTATTCGGAGCAATGACGTGTCGGATCATTGCCGAGTGTCTTGTACTGATAATGCAGCTGCAGAACCTGTGTGTAGATCCTCCAGGTCCTTAGCGACCTCAGCATCATTGGCGACAATACAGTCCCGTTGGGATTTGGTGTGTTTCGGGGGGAAGAAGGTTTGTTTAGGGTACATTTCCGTTTTTGTTTACGTTACGCATAAGTTTCCCAGTGATCTGTTGAATCTCTATGCTCTTCTTGTGATAGAACGACCGGTGTTTGTCCACTGTGCTTCTGGACGCCGCTGCGATCACGCCGGGATCAACCGAAATACTCCCTTGCGTCGAATAAAGTTTTTATTGAAATGCCAAAATGCCTATACAGGCTGGCCGATGTTTTAATACATGAGCCTAGCGAAACGTCTGTCAGCCTGTCCGAGGCACTTCACTCCTATTACAGCGAAGCTGTATACATATGGCTATCCGATTTGTCCGTCCGCTCGTCCGTCCGTTCGTCTGTCGACTGTACGCCGAAAACTATTCCGGCGCAACCTCATGCGCATGCGCGAGAGAAAAGAGCGAAAGAGAGGCGTACGAGTGGCTGCGCCAATAGTGACATCATTGCTCTCCATGGAAGGCGAGCGTGCGCGCAGCAGTTTCTCTCCGGCTCCGAAATGGGTAGGCAACGCGTCATACGTACTCCTGAGGATCAGGCAGCTTTCGATCAGCAACGCCACGAGCAGAACCGGGAACGAACTCGTCTACGCCGTGCCGATACTGCAGCCCAAGAACAGTCACAAGAACAGGCTCGTGCAGCCGAGCACAACCCGCAACTGCGTACCGAGTATCCGGAAGCCTAACAAGCCGTCGTTTAATGAACCATTGGGATTAACCCAGTGATAAACAGCGGGGTCGCACGTTTCGGCTTCGCTAATTAACTTCCTTTACGGAGTGCTTGGGCGGGGATTTTTTTCCACCAATACTCGAAACATACCTTGCCTATCTCGACTGCTAACCAGTTGATTCTTCAGTCCACTTTAAATCCAAGCCCTTCTGGGAGGTGTACTTTGCGTACTGGTCTCGCTGGGCGAATCCGTTCGCATTCCATTAGGATGTGCTCAGTGGTCTCCGGATTTTTATACGACTTTCACCTCACAGTGCGTTTCCAACAGTCTGCCCCCATGTTGATTTTGGACTTGCAGTGTCGCGAAACTTCTCATTTCTAGTGGTTACCTCGGCGTCAAGGTATTCACGAAATTTTCGTTCTATAGCCTCAGATTTTCGCTGTCCTTGATGTATGTTCCTCGGACTGGCATACATCTGTGGCGCTCCTTTCATTAATTAAGGCCTGTGTTGGGGCTATGTCGAATATCATACTTCTGTTTAAAAAGAAGCGCTGCAAAGCTGAACCACAATCTTCAAGCTCAGTTTGCGCATTACTCTTTGTTCATGGCGTTGTTGCCCGCAATGTACACCCCGTTTGTCTTAGTGAACAGTTGACAGATGCGCTTCGCACGTGCTGTTCTCGTCTCTGTGGTTCAACTTTGAAGCGCTGCTTTTTAAACATGAGTGTTCCTTTCTTTGTATTCGCGCGCTAATTCCCCTACTCTAACCACTTAAACAAAATGGCCCTTCCAGATGTTCTCGAGGTAAATAAAGTGGGAATTGGGTGCTGTGGCAGTCGTGAGGGCGGTCATCTTCATATCATAAGCGCGGTGTTAGGGTATTCCTCAAACGGCTGGAAAGGTGGACGGACGTCACCAACCAATAGGCTCCAGGGCCGGCTCCAGGGCCCTGGAGCCGGCCCTGGAGCTGGTGCGCTGGTGTTACTAATGTGTTTGTGCTTATACATGCCCCCTAAAGAGAAACAATAATGAGCTCGGACTGATCTACCAAGTGATCATGTTTATATCTCCTTCCTAAGGGTTTAGTTATGAGTTATGAACGATGTTAATGACATGATGATATATATGCAACAGTAGCTATGTGCTTGGGACTGCGTTCGCCCTGTCCGTCCTTCCATTTCGTAACGCTGACGATGACAGTTGTCGTCGTCGACGTTACCTTGTCATCCATTCATTTCGCCATCAGGACAGAAAAATTGTTAAGACTGTGTGTGTATCATGAACAGGGGAAAAAAATGCATGTGTATGGCGACGTGAGTGCGTGCGCACACGTTATTAAAAAAAAAAAAAACACTGCATTTCGAAACACCGACGCCAATCAAAATCATGCTTGGAGGAAAATTAGGGATTGTGAGCAACCTCCTCGCGAAAGTGCTTTGAATTGTCTAATGCGTCCTATAATGGCATTTTTTGACGCGTGGAGCTTGGCTATGCTCGAGCCGTAAAAATGTGACGGTGGGCGATAGTTGATTGAAACAGCTCGGGCAGCACGGTCTATTGAAGAGCGACATGTCCTAAAGGTCCGTCAAGTTTTATTCATCCAGAAATTTATTTCTATAACCTGCCACCTCTGTATGCGCATTTCGTGCTGTTATATAGATTTTTTAAATCAGTGCGTTTAGTGACTCTACTAGAAACGAGAGCAGAACAGTATTCTCTGAAGCAGCAAATATGCTGTATGAATGGTAGCTTTCGCACGCGATAAAAGGTATTACACTGTAAAACGTTTAAAAAGAATATGTAACATCGATAACACCGTTGAAACTAAATAAGTAGGTTAGGTTTACGAAAATCTAATTTTTAATATCGCACGAAGCTTCAAAGAATTTATCCGTCAAATAATTTTTATCTGTGTAAGTGAATGGCTAGCGAACAATCCGGGTGGATAAGCCCTGTTGTCAGCTCCTTTCCTCCGAGGTTATCGACAGTGACTGTCCGAGAAGCCACGCAGAAATCATTCCGCCCGACTGGGACGCCAGCCAATCGCACTCGTAGCACTGAACGGATAACAAACGAAGTGTTTATTCCAAGTACTTGTTAGCTGCAGCAGTCGAGCGGTGTTTACGTTCCACTCCACGGCGCCGAGCTCCTGAGCGCGTTACACCAACGTCTTTTTTTTTTCTTTTTTTTTTTTGCGTTCCGCCCCCATCCTGAATCGAGCCCACAACCTCGTGCCCAGCAGCGCCATAGCCACTGGGCTATAGCAGTAAGCTACTGCTTAAAACACCTCTCATTTCTTTATTTGATGAAGCTAAGGAAGTTCTCTGCTGCTTATATTGAATGTTTCGTGACGCAGACGAGGAGTATGGGGTGGAGGTGTGTGCGGAATGAATGTACAAGGGGAAGGAGTGTAGATTCTTAAGCCAGCGATTTTGGAATAAAAACAATGCGTATAGCTGTGGAGAAGAGACATACGCAAGAATGAAGACGGAGTGACTGAATAGCAGCTACGAAATAACAAGAAGAAAAAGCGCGACACGGCATAATAAAGCAAGGCCAACAGTCGCGACACTCCAACGCATTTCTGCTCAAGCTGTCCTACTGAGATGGGCGCGTTTTACGTAGAAATATAGCTCTGCGATAGCAATTACTGGGACACTCGAAGCGAATTAGGCCGCTGTCCAAGTGCGATAAGATCCTATCGCGCGCCGCACGTTGTGGGCGCAAAGGAAAGCGTGCGACGGTGAACAAAGAAGAATGGTCGCTTGATGTGCGCGGTCTTCAAACGCAGAAGGGGGGGGGGGGGGGTGGCAGGCGAGCGCGCATCTCCACCTCTAGACCAGCTGTGGCTGCGCAGGGCGCGGCTAAGCCTACATACGAGGCCCACATTTGTAGGTAATGCGGTGGGTGCAAAAGCGGGGCTATAGCCGAGATCGCTGGTCGTTTCACGTGCGCTGTCTTCCCACTCGCCTAGATTTGCAGCATTGCCATTTGTTGGGCGTGTTGGTAAACTGA
This sequence comes from Dermacentor andersoni, assembly GCF_023375885.2. Lineage (NCBI taxonomy): Eukaryota > Metazoa > Arthropoda > Arachnida > Ixodida > Ixodidae > Dermacentor > Dermacentor andersoni. The sequence goes on from NC_092820.1 coordinate 124,193,717, forward strand.
CTTGGAAAGCATATTTAACGCCAGCAAACAAGGACAGAAGGGAGAGGACACCACAATGCGCTAACTTCAACTTGATTTTTCAGGAAACACAACTATTTAACCCATGCACAGTGGCGCCACCTCATCCAAATCTTAACCATCCAAAAAATCCGTCTCCTTATCTAACAAGTCGACCGAAGGGGCACTGACACACGTATCACTATTCCGACAGATAGCCTGAGCCTCAATAATCTCCCGCACATCTTTATCTTTGTGCTTCGCAAGAACCCGGCAGGAATACAGCGCCCCGCTGTACGGATCCTGCCGGGTTCTTGCGAAGCACAAAGATAAAGATGTGCGAGAGATTATCAAGCACGTACACAATAACGGCGTAATATCTAGGTTGTGCCTGGAAGGAAGAAAAGTTAACGCATAGAGCAAGGCTGTCCTGTGAAAACAAGCGAGTACGAAAGGGTTCACATCGAGAAGCAATTAAGTGAGTTTTTTCAAGAAAGATCGCAGCCAGGGTCTCTTCAAAAATGACACAGAATTATTCAGAAGAAAACAGAATATTTGGCGAACTCAGGCATCAAAGAGCACATTAAAAGTAATATACTAAATATGAATATAAACAGGTATCATTCCGCCAAATGCTACGTAAATTTTCAAAGATGAATGAAAAAGCAACAGTATCGCTCGAAACGCGAAGCATCGATTCAGTTATCAACTTATTGGGCAGGTATACGAAGTACAGCTGATCATTCAAAGAACAGAACGATCATTTTTAAGTTTTCCGGAATTTCGAAACATTTCCTGTGGCATATAGCATAATTGTTGTCCTTGAGTAGGATTATTCGAAAAGGCGGACATTACTAGCAGGAGAAATCGAAACGCGTGTTCAACAAATTGGCAAAAAATTTTTTAATTAACTTTTCAGTTATTTACGGCACATGTATATTGCAATTTACGAGTTGCAGTCGGTGCAGACACATCAGAATTGCAGACTTATCAAATTGAAATGAATTTCCTGGATGACATCTGTTTCAAGATATCATTTCTCAAAGTGTAGAGCGAAACACATGGGCGTTCCAGTTACTTTCGTGCTTTAATGCATAAAGAGCGTTTTGTTAAAAAAGCAAATGGAACACAAGTTCGTTTTCACGGCAACTTTGATAGCGCATATCTCCAAACTGGCGTCATTCTGGAATTTCGTTACAAGTTGAAGTTACAAGTTGCAAACTTAGAGGCTACAATTCGTAAACTACAATATGGGCTGTAAAGTAATTAATTCAAATGATAATTAGTGGATGTTTGGTAATTCGTTGAGTGCGTGCTTCAATTTCTCGTGCATGTCCCCGTCTTCGGATAATACAGCTCAAGGACTTGAATTACGCTATCAGGGGCAGGCTATTTTGAAAAATCCCGTAAAACCTTAATATTATCACCCTGTGTAGTAGTTTAATCGCCCGTAAAAATTTGTAAGCATTCGCTTACTAACTAAACTAACAAGCATGGTGTCGCGCTCGCACAAGCAAACACGGACACATTTCACTCGGCCACCGCGGACAGTCGCTGTCGAAACGCTGGAGTGAGCATGCGCGGAAGCAGCAGTGAGCGAATTAACCTTCGTGCTACGTCTCGCGTCTACGCGAACTGAGCCATGGGAAACAGCACGCCGTGGATTCTGTACCCGTGGCAGATGGCTTTCAAGAAACAGCAACCCGAAGTAGAACGCGCCCCTCCTCCTTGCCCTCGCCCCGGAGCCTCGCGCGACGGAAGACGGCGTGCTTCCTCCCTGCTTCCCTTCCTTGCATACGCGAGATTAAGTCGGGATCGCCGCCTCACCCTTCCACCCTTTCAGTCGCACATACAGTATACGGTGCAGTGCGACGATTTTCTCGCCCTTCGACTTTATACGGAACCCCCGGTGACGCCGATGCTTACGGCAGAAATGCGCCTGCAAAGTCCATATAATTGATATCGCAATAAAACGAAAAGTCTGTCACACGCTTGTTTTGCCGAGACGGCGCGAACGCCACCACCTGACTCGGATCCACCAATAGGGACGCCCAGACCTCATCGCCTGCCCTGGCTGGAGGGCTCTGGCTGGAAGATAAAAGAATGCGTCACTGCCTTTAGTTTTATTCAGGTGGCTTAGTGGCAGCAGTATTAGCTTCAGAAGCGGAGTTCAGCCAGCGTCTATAGTTTCGCACAGTGATGTGATAGCAGTACCTTGTATCGTATGTTACACAATAGATTCTTTCACCTATCGGAAATGCAGATACAGATAAACGTCTTGCCAGACGTATCATCATGATACAGATACGAGATACCCTAAGAGTATCTAAGATACATGTATCGTCGAGACTGTCCAGCGCGGGATATGAATAATTTCAGATGGTCCGGACGGAAAAAGACATGTCTGTAAATAACGGTGAAAAGTCTTTGCTGAGTGACCGGAGGACTTCAGCTGTTAGAGCAACGTAATTCCTTAAACGTGGTAGCAATGTCTAGTGGCTTATTATACATGGCACCACAGGATCGCACTTCCTTAATGGGTAAGTCCAGAGTGTTGCTATTTAGGAATAAGTTTATAATTTCCCATCGTTTACACGACTCATTGCGAACTTCCAAGATTTCTGCCTCATAATATCCGCTTGGTATACTTAAGTAGCCTTTTACGTGTGTTAGAATAAACTTTGCAGCCAGCTTTCACTCTAACACTAAATCAATCGTAAACAATATTCAACGCGAACTGTGGCGTTTATAGCGCCATATTTTGCTCGACAATGATTGATTGGTAAAGTCACAAAGCCGTTTGAAGGCAGAAGGCCGGTTGCTGAGGCAAATCCATTCACTATGTGCGCCATCATTCATTCCCACGCTGTTTGAACAAAGGCTGCGGTAGTCCAGTGGTTATGGCATTGTACTGCGGAGCTCGAGGTTTCGGGGTCGATTCGAGATGCAAAAACGCTCGCGTGCTTAAATTTAGGCGCAAGTTAATGAACATCAGGTGGCCAACATTTCCCGAGCGTGCCTCCCTATCAGATCGCGGTTATGGTACGTAAATCTCCGGAATTTAATTTTCTGTAATCTTAACTGAACCGCAATACTTGTATGTCCCATGCAATGCTATGATACCTGAATTACTTTTACCAATGTCTGTGCCAAACCCTTTTTGTCTTTACACAAGACTTTGGTCGTCGCTCTGTGGTTTATTTCCGTAACGGCACTGTTATATCTCTTACTATATCTCTTACCAAGGCAACGTACTCAAGGCCACGGATTTCCGAAGGCAGCTCGATGGACAGCTACACGCCATGTGTCTATGTATAGATATATATTTCTTCTAGAACACCACATGTCGATCCATTGAAAGCGACGCCCTCTTTAGCGCTCGCGTGCGTTGCAAAAAACAAAACAAAAAAAGCAAATGCTCACGGTCGCCCACGGCAAACACAGACACACAGTCGTCTACGCGGTAAGTAAACTGGTGTGCCATTCAGAGCAAACTCTGAACACCGTTCCCTCCACGTGCGCAGTGTCTTTTTCGATTTTGTTCGTATGCAAATATTGGCAGAAACAGCAGCCCCACGTGTCCTGTGTCTGTACTGAACCAAATATAGGACGAGGTCGTATCTTGCAGCTGCAGCTGTCACAGGCACTTTCAGGTCTCTATCGGCCCGTGAATATTGGCGAAGCCGAAAAAAAAAGTTACAGACCATTCGGCTGCGCCTAGCGCGGAATATCGCGCGAAAGCCGTCGCAGCCGTTGCCAAAGACGGACGTTCCTCGGCCTTGCGACGCTGACATGCGACGCCCGCTGCTATCTAGGCGAGCTTGTCGCTGGTCATCCGTTACGGCAGGACGCCTTGACGCGCTTATGCAATCTGTCGTTCTCCAATCGCTTCCGTCGCTCTTCGGCAGTTTTGTTGTGGCTTCGTTTTTTTTTCAACGCCACGAATTGTCTTCCTGCTGTTGTTATTGTTGTTCTGAGTGGCCGTGGCACCTACCCACAGTGGGGGATTGGCCATGAATCGGGTGGTTCAATTAGGTGCATAAACATAATAACAACAACAAGGGAGTTCCTGGTTGTTGCAGCCTCAATCGCTCGGCCACGTCTTCTTCGTCGGTCGACTCCCGCTGCCTCTGTCACCAGGTTCGTTGTTGTTCGTGAATCTCTTATTTAGAGATTTCCGACGACGATCCCGATTCACTTTCTATATTTCACACATACGCATGTGGCACTTTGTGTGAGCAGAAGGGACTGTGCACGCGAAACGCGCGTATGAAGAGGCTTCACAAAGACAGAGGCGAAATCCAGGTTGGCAGGCTAGTAGTGCTTTCGCACTAAAGCTACTGTCGTCCCACGATCACGGCAACGATCGACGTCATACTAATAAATACAATAGCGCTGGAGAAGGAGAAAGAAGAATACGCAGGGACAGCACACAGCGCTCAGTCCCAAACTGTTTGTTACGAGAAATGCGCACATTTTTTTCAGAGCTTTCTTACGACGACCATCGGCGCACACCATGGCGTTGGTTCGGTGATTGGCTTGATGACGCCGATGTTCTTTGTGTGCCCCACCTTTTCCTTGGAAAAAAGAGGTAGTGGCACACGGCGAAGCGACGTCAGAACAAAGGGTGTCGCGTCCAGCCACAACTCTATATCGTACGCGCTTTGAAGGTTTCCAAGGCCCTGGCACACGTCGGGAAACTCCTCGACGTTAAGTGTACCAGTCAGTGAACCCACGTTGGAGAACAGTCCAAGGTGGTTGATCGCCGGCTTACCGCGAAGACTTGGGCGTAGCGCCGGCAGGACGTAAACATTCTTGAGGCCATGGCCTCCGTCCCATGAACAGTTCATTCGGGCTACGCTGGATATCTTCATTGGTCGCCCACCCGGACTCTAGAGGCCGCGTTGTGTACACGTTAAGGGAAGGTTCTGAAACATCTCTCGAAACATAGGCTCGGGGACAACGATCACGTCTTTTCCGTTGTCTATCTTGAACTTAACCATGTTTGGTTCGACTTGCACGGAGATTTCACACTTGAGTGCCGAAGGATATGTTGCAGTAGCAATAAAACATGACTCCTCTGCGACGCTTTGCATGCTGGGGTGAAGCTGCACACTGCGGAGAAATGTCCTTTCTCTTTGCAGAATGTGCAAAGAAGCCAATACACAATGAAGCAAATGAAAGCACTCGGAATTACCTTCGTTTTTTAATTGGGTAGTATGAATGATGAGTTAAAGGGGAATTAAAATCCACGAAAAAGCTACTTGCTTACGGTGGGATGATGACGATACTCATGATGATGATGACCCTTCAATACACGGCACGTAACTACAGGGGAGGATGACCTAAGGATTGGGGGGGAGTGGCAGGGGGAGGACTTTGGACGCACTGATATATATAGGGACGAATGGATAGCTAATATAAGTTTGAAAATTCTGGGAAAACCTTCAAACCAGATTTATAGATTATTGCCGTTCTTGAAAAAAAAACTAATAACAAGAAGGTACCCTAAACAATTCAAGCTGAAAGGAATAAAGAACATAAGAAGTAAAGGAAAATAAATAAGTAAATGGGCCCCGGACCCCGTCAAGCTGCTTCAAGGCAGCTTTTTGTCCCCGGCCTTTTTCTCTTGGAGAAATAAATGAATCTTGAATCTTGGAGAAATATGTATTCTAATGTAAGCTGATCGGCATGGCAACCATTTTGTTGGTTGGATGACATCAAAGCTTCAAAAATATCCTTGTAGCTAAAACCCAGGGCTGAAGCTCCTGAAGAAAGCAAAACCAAGACAATCAAATTTTATGCAAGTTTGAGCAGCACCCACATCTTCTTCATTATGCCTGCTTTGCTTTACGTACATATCCGTCTTTTTATCACCCTGTTCGCCCCTGTGGCATATCAATAAATCCTAACAACAAAGGTCGTCAGGCCTCCGTTGAGACACGTTGTTTGCGATTCGTCGACGGCAGCGTGGCAAATGTCATTGTTGAACGACCTGTGCATGGAATCTCCGCTTTACTCACTCTGGCACAAAGGCGAGAAATTACCGCCGACATTCACCAACTGTCTAACAAAAATAATTTTAAGAATGGAATGTCAAACTTTTCCGTCCACGATGCCTTCTAATGCACACCGGCGTTAATAAAGTTGACATGGTATCGGAAATTTAATAAAATGCGACCAATTACTGACTCGCTTGACTCGTATACGACATTATGCTATGCCCGGGAGAGGTGACAGGTCGTGTCTTTTAGGGCACCAGATCCTAACGAGCCAAACTTCAGTGGGCTTTAAAGGTTTAACTTCTTGTCATTTGTAAACCGTTTCCTTCGATGCACTAACGCTACGAGAAAGCTTATCAGCGCTCGTCGCACCCATGCTAGCATGCGGACCTGCACTTACACACACGCTCACGAACTCGGACACACGTGCACACACATTACGTAAACGGCATATGAGAATAGGTAAAAGTTTGCAATGTAAACTCAAACTGACAATCTGTTAGTACGATGTTTTAATGTTACTACCATTCCTATCCCCACTTCAGACACCTTGTATTTCTCTATACCTCTATTTATTCCAGCCCATTTTGCTTTGTGATGTTTGGGCGCATCCTTAAAAGACCTCGTGGTGACTGGTGAAAAGGCACAAAACAGACTAGAAGGTGACAAACAACTTTCACGGCGTCCTTCTTCTGCGTTGTCTCGTTCTCGTCGACCTAAGATATCTTCTTCTACCATCAAGCCTGGTAGAGGCAGTCGCCCGATCTGCCCATGACAGTATCGTCTGGGTCTCTTATGCCATCGTCAAGTGCCAATGCATCGGGAAAGCTCCCCGTGACCGAATTCCGATGGGCTTACGTTGGCCCATCGGAAATCGGTATATTTCACAAACATGGGTTCTCTAGATCCGGAGGGAACAAAGGCGACAAAAGAGTAGCATTTTCAAACGGCTGCTCCATTCGCATCGGAACGACTGGCCATCTCGAATGTGAAATTTGTGGGCGCAAGAAAGCAATACGACACCCTCCGCGGGAATGATCTTGTTTCAGTGCGCTAACAGCAGAACTCTCTGCACCACGCTTGCCACACTCGACAATCGCCTCCTTAACGAAATTGGAAACCTTGGGCTCTTGTTTCAGCAGCAGCTGCGTTTGCTCGATTTTGGTTTGAAGCCCTGCTGTTCACTCTGTGAACATCCAGACACCGTGAAAGACTGTGAACTTTGTCCGGCGTCCCGTCGCGTTTGCGTGGACAGATATATTTTCATACCTTTCTGTATTTGCTGCCCTTCTTTTTTCTGTTTACTTTTCCCCGGCACGGAGTAGCCATTCGCGCATTGTGGTTAATGTCTCAGCCTTTCATCTCCTCTTCCACTCTCCATCTGTGTCCGGTCCCGGTAGCACGTCCTTTAGTTTCATTTCTGTTTTTTTTTTTCTTTTCAAGAATAACAGCAGAGCCCAACAGATAGACATACGCCAAAGCCGCATTGACACCACCACGTCGCAGACGACGCTGAAGCAACTTGGTCGCAATATGATCGTTTTCGCCAAAAAGCGACCAATTCTGGTGAGACGCTGGCTGCTTGATATTTCACCAGCATGGCTAGAGCTGCGAGGCTGCTGAACCAATTAGCGACTCAGGAGCCTGACAGGAGCTCGGAATACCCAGATGCCTATTTCACGCCAACGTCTGCGGTTCAAGCTGACATCACACGACCACTGCTGTTTTCTTTCCTCTTTTTGTTGTGGCAGGAACCGAGAAAGCACGTGCCACCACAGTGCATTTCGAAGCGCTTGCATAAGCGATGATTCCCTACAAGTAACAGAAACCGATCACGAAGGCTGTGCTTTTGCCGGTTGCGTGCAACGGAAGCGATTGCCCAGCCAAAAAGACGTCATAGCCGCCACATTTAGACGTCACCTATAACGCAAGTAAAATGCGGCGAAAGGCAAGCACTGAGCTTGCGGCCCGTCAGTCAGGATGGCATAAAAATATTAATCTGCTCAAAATAAACATGGCGTGTCTTGTTGTCCTGTTTTTTATCATTTTAACCATGATGACTGTTGACCGAAACCCGTTCGATGCGGAAGCAGACGCGGGCGTGGAGACGGGCCAATGACGCGGCATTTCGGTGTAGCGACAGGGAAGTCGCGCTTGCCTGTCGATGGAAAGTTCGGTGGCCGTGACTGGCTCCTTGGTCGCCTGTTGCAGTTGATCATGTGATCTCTGCAATTCGCGGGCGTGAAGGTTCTGTCTTAACCTATCGTTCCTTAAAGATCGCGACCTGTTCCCGCAGCATTCCTCTTTGCCGCTTCCTAAACTTAAGAAGGCTGCAAACGTGTTTAGTTCAAGGTCGAACGCAGGTAACAGCTAGCTTTGTCAGCACGTTATCAAGCGTACGTCAGGCAGAAGTTGAGCGCGCAAGTATCCGTATACCCGCTAGTGGTCGGTCGTGACCAGCAGATGCGGTACCGCCAGGGGATGCCTCGGGAAAGAAAAGAAGGGGGCCAGGGGGGGGGGGGTGTTGCTTCCTTCAGTGCTTTGTTGGGGTAGGACTCGCATTTGTTGACGCCGGGGGCCTTCTCTGTCGGCGTCGCCGCCTCTGGGAGGCGGCTCTCAAAAGTTCAAAGCTGGAAGACCAGATCTGGGCGGTCCGGCAAGCCGAATATGCCGCCCGAGCCCGAGGACTTCGAGCTGCCACCTGATGCCACCACAACCAAAACTGCCAGACCAATCTTTCTAATAAAGATTTATTTTCTTCATATTCTTACAATACTCTGTTTTTTTTTAATTGAGAGAGCAACTAGGCGGCCACTCCCGGAGAATTTTTGCCGTCGCCGTGATGTTCCAAATAAAATCCAAGTGTGCGGAGAATGAGCGGCTGGCACACCGCACGCAGCGGGCACGCGAGCGCAAGTACCCAAGGTCAAGTCGAGAAGGACGGGCGGCTTGGTGCCCGCCGTCTTCTCGCGCGCCCGTTGTTGGAACTAACATGACCGAGCGTGGCGAGAGCTCTCCTTCTCATATTTGCACGTTCATCGTGCGCTTGCATGAGTTACGAGAGAGAGAGAGAGAGAGAGATCTGGGGGAACTATTCTTGGCAACCTTTGCGAGGTCTGAGGAACTTCCTATACATATAATTCTACATACACATACGTATATGTAACGGACGGCACGGCTTGTTCCCGTCGAATTGCCGCTTACACTTCCTCCCAAACGGGATCATAACGGTTGATAATAGCGAAGCGGCGCAGCTTTCTTTTTTTTGTCTTCAGTGATTGGCCTACGTCAATGCGCGCCCGTAGCGTAAGGTTTGCCGCTTCGCAGTGCGTCTTCGGCGCTCTGCCCATACCGCGGTCGTTGGCCACATTAGGAGCACGCGGCACGTGGGCAGGCTCTGCGCATGCGCTGTCCAGCCATGGACAAGAACTTAACCTTCAATTGCATATCTTACAATAAGGGCAATTCGCAGCAGTAATGTGTCATTATTCGTTCACCTGCGGCCGCTAAACCGGCTACCGTGCTCGAGCACTTGCCCCTGCGCTTACCGCCACGTCTCACTTCGCTCCCTTTGGCAGGAACCCGCCGCTTTGAGACAAGCACCCGCGCTGCCTGTTGAAGGCCTTCCAGATCCGTACCGGGGAGAGGTATCTAGGTGCAAAATAAGAGCTGGCCGAAGCGACAAACATGTTCCTCACGACGCCAGCGTTGCAACATCGAGTGCTCGCGGTCATCGAGTGAGGTTCGTGCTTGTGTCTGCAAGCGCATGACGCGATGCGTGAATAGCTGGTAGGAGAATGCTGACTGTTCTTATACGGTCTAGAAAACTGCGGATCTTACTGCGTGTAAGTGTGTAAAGCCTGGCTATCGCTGTCAGTGCTTCGCGATTCGGGCGAAACTGCGACTTCTTTTCTTCAGCGAACACTTTCAAAAAATTTTAAAAATTGCCTGTGGAAGATAGCACAATTCTAGTCCGTGATCTGGTCTACTTGAACACGCGGGCATTACTTGCACAAAAAAAAAAATGAAATGCGTAATCTGCTAATAAACAACAAATCACTAATTAAATTTTAACGAAGTACACTATATGTATAGCACGTATTGCACTTCGCAAATTCTAGCCGGGGAGTTCGCAAGGCGGATACACTTAGAACAAATTCTCAGTATGATACCAGTTTTTTAATACCTTGTTTTAAGAAATTAAGTTGAACGGCAGTGCATTATTTTACCGCAAGTTTGACGGCGCATATCTCGTAAATGGTGTCATCGACACAATTATATTCGAGTGGATATGCCTTGCCGTCTCACCCACTAGAATTTGTAAATTGCATTATGTGCAAAAGGTAACTATCTTAAAAACTTAATTACTTCATTTTCGTTAATTAGTCGATTATGAATTTCAATTTATTGTGTAAGAAATGTCCGCCTGTTCGAGTAGACCAGCCTATGGGATAGAATTGTGCTGTCCACCAGAGGCAGTTTTTTGAACATTTCTGAAAGTGTTCGCTGAAACAACCCGCGCTATGAACAACGCTGTTAACGAAAGTTCCCCTGTACGTACGTTGGTCGAAGGCCTTCGACATATCCGTAAAGACCAGGGCAACTCCGTCGACTTGATAAATTTTTTGACTCGGCGTCCGGTCAGCTAGCTTCCATGCGCGAACGTCCTACGTCACCGTTGACTCGATAGACAACCAATTTGTTCGAAGGCCTTTGAGGTGCCCGAGTGACACTGATATAAGACAGCGACCACGTAGACAGAAGAATGAGAGAGAAATACAGGAAACCCCGTTCTTCAATACAGCAGAGAGGTGGTCCTGAAGTCAGTTTCTATACCCTGCTGCTCAGTGGCGGGGGTAAAAGAAAGTCGAGAGCATAGAATTTTTAAACACACGTAGAAGCCTGTAAAGGCACTGAAAAGACGAGATCTAATAAGTGAATTTCTGAGCAGTTGAGTTAGGGGAATCAAAGAAGTCAGTGGAGTCGTTTTCTTTAAATACTTATATATATAATGTCCGTCGAAGCTGAACATACGGGTTCTACCGATATACGCCAGTGCTTGTCTAATCTTGAAATTTTGAATTTTATCACTTATTTCTATCGAACTATTCAGAGGCGTGTACTCGCGCCGCCAAGGTTGCCAAATAAAAAAAAAAGTAGCAGCCATTTTTTTCAACAACTCAGAATCTCCAGAAATATTTGTTTTGTGTCTCAGCTTTATGGAACTGATGTCACTGTGCTTTGTTTTTCTAATCTTTGACTCAAACGTACTATTTTTTCGTGCACAGTGTTAGACAATATGAGTAGCCGGCGCTGCCTACCCTACTGAAAAGAAAAAAAACGTATTCCCCATAATTCCTATACCCAATAACACATGACATATGGGAAAAACTAACTTTTGTTTGGGAGCCTATATGTTTCATGTCAAATTACTGGTTACGGTAGATACGGATAATACCAATGATTCAATAGGGTACAAGCATGAAAGTCACATCAAATAGACCAATCATAATAATCTAGGAAGAAATTGCACAAGTTAAGATGGCATATAATACTAGAAAACAGGATACCATATTCCCAATAACCTCGTACGCTAGAATTGTTCCTAAGAGAAATTTTCAATCAGTCCTGATGCTAGACATATTATTAGGGAATATGGTCGACAGATGGCAGAACAACACTTACGAAGAAGAAGCGTTGTGAATTCAAGCCCAGGACCTGCTGTCCCCTGGGTCGTGTTGTTTTTGCCGAGATCAATTGTATTTAATCGTACCTGATAGTTCCTACATCAAAGGGGGAACTACCTTGTGGTCAACTCAGATTTCCCCCATTCAAACACTTCTAAAGCGCAGAAATGGTATTGTTAAAAACCGCTCGACCAGTTTGAAATAAATTTATCATAATTCAGAGAAGTGAAATTATAGTAACTGTAGCACGCATGATTAGGATTTCGGACCTTAAATTTTTTAACCATTTTCTAAAATGGGGAAGTTTCATCGACAAAAATATAAACAACGTTGAAATTTACAACACCCTAAATCTGCAGCAAAAACATGTATCTCAGTTCCGTCAACTGCATCTCCTAGATCATCCCAAGCGGATGAATGTGAAATTTCAATTTACAGTCTGCGCGGTATTATTGCAATGTTTACAATTGTTTTGGAAAAGTTCTACTAAAAAATTTGTGGCATTTTTGTATTATTTAAATATGTTATTAGCTGTATCATTTAGATATATTATTGGCTGAAATTTACGTAGTTGCGATATCTAATATTTCTTTTCCGTGAGCTACACAATATTTAAAAACAAGTACTTTAAAAAATTCGAAAAGCTTCCATTCTCTTTTTTATATAGGTGGCATAAATCGAAATAACCTTTTTTATAACCTAATGATGGATATTAATTAACTCATTCTTGCAGTTAATAGATTTTAAGCTCCTACAAACGCAGCAAACACTGCAAAATCGGTGCAGTGGTTTTCTAGAAACACGATTTCCCCACTTCCACGTATTTAGATGGGAGCGCCCGAGCTTAAACTTGCTGTTTAGTTTGTTATGAGAGATATTTTTGAGGTCGTAGAAACTTTTTAAAAACATTTGGTTAGAGAGTATAAAGGTTGGGAAACACGTTATAAGGTATATTGATGCGACGCTGAGGTTCTCTCGAAGTGTCGGATTGACGTCATCGACATTCTCGTAATGTAACACACAGAGAAATTTGTTGACACTGCGCAGCTATATAATACCATAGGCTAGGTTTTTGGTGCCATTTTCAAACAAAGAGGAGTGTGGGAGTGCTTCTGTTCTTGCGGCTCTCGCTTTGTCGTGGCCAGAGCCATCAATTAGTGTATTGTGACGTCGGGCCAATTCCTAGACACTGAAGCCTAAACTTGTTCGCATAAACATGTATTAGGCTAAAATACGTAGGGAGTTCTAATATTTTTCAGTATTGTTTTTTTAATGTTTACAGCGCTTAAAACTTCATTTAACGCAAGAAAAGACAAATCAGAAATGTCGGGATGGTCATAACCATAACCTTAAAATTACCAGTAATACCCAATTATAAGAACGTTTCGGGATTCGCAGTATTTCTCCTGGAAAAAAAAAGGTACAGTATGTGGAACTCCCGACCAAGGTTTCAGGTATTCATAGTAAGGTTCGTTACAGCGCAACACAAGACAAGGACAAAAGAAGGTATAAAACGACGACACAGCGCCGTGTCGGTCGTTTTATACCTTCTTTTGTCCTTGTCTTGCGTTCCGCTGTAACGAACCTTACTATGAATCCCAACCAACTGGCCCAACTTGCCGTTTTTTTGCAAGGCTTCAGGTATTGCTTTCTTTGTCATCTTTTTTTTTTCGCTTTTCTATTGCAGGTATGTGGGAGGCAAGATGACAGCGCGTGACCTAGCGATCGAGTGAACGGCGAGATCGTGAGCGAGACCGATGGCAACATGTCGTGCCGATCACGTGACGTTCGCCATGCGGTGAGTCGGCGGAGAACATTGACCTTTTGCCGCTCTGTACTACCCATGTGCGCTTTTATCGGCCAGCTTGGTGCGCGTCAAAGCCGATGAACGTGTGTGCCGTCAGTGCGTTTGTCGAGCGCAGCTGAAAAAATACAAACTGAGCCCTCTTTCTTTTTTTTTTCATTTTTCACAGCAAAAAACGACACAGTACGAGGCAATCTCCGCGCAATGGCCGATTAAACCGACGGAGTGCTCGAACTGTGGTCAGCATTGAAGCCGATCAACTTTTGACGGCCAGCGGGACAGCTATACCGGCTGCAGCGCTGGAACGCGTGTGGAACGCCTCTCCGTTAAAAAATTGAATTACAGGGTCTTGAGGTTGAGGTTGAGGTTTATTTTCCTTCAAAGATGAAAGAGGGAACTGCGACAAAAGGCGGTAAAGCCTGACGAGGTCACAGTTTCCCAAAACAGTCGATAGAGCGGGGAGCAACACAGAAATAAATATTAACATAGCATCCATAGTGAACAAAATACATTACATCAAACGACAGTATTACCGTGAGAAATATTACTTTTGATACAAAGACAGTGCACCAAAAATCAAAGGCAGTGTATAAACATGGCATTAGGTCGCTAAAGAAAACACACATACAAATAACTTGACACGAAAACAAGAGATGCTGCACTAAGTAAAAAAACTGAGATTATATTGAGTCAGTGCTGATTCGTAACTTTTTATGTCTTTTTTTAAATTTGTTATTAGAGAGATCAAACATGACATTTAAATATGGGTTATTGAGAACGACTGGAATCTAGCAATCGAGCTTTTGTTTGCCGTAATTTGTCCTCGTTTTAGGGACCAAGTTTCTGTGTTGCCGAAGGGGGTATTTAGTAGGAGGGCGGTTTGGAGCAATGGAATACAAACGATTACGATGGATGTACAGTAACAGGCGAAATATGTAAACATGGTTCGCTTTAAGTAAATTATGCTTATGATAGAGTGTTAGAGTAGAGTGATAGAGTGGTTACGTGCCAACACCACTTTCTGATTATGAGGCACGCCGTATTTCACAGTTGGAGGTCACCTTATACTCATTAAACTTGGTACTTGTGTGATCCGGATCTTTGATGGTACAATTAACGACTCCGCTCCGCTCTGCGTACGACTTCATCAAATTGCAGTGGTATATCCTCACCTCCTTCCTGTGCCCGGGCATTTTCAGAGCACAGTTAGCATCTGAAAGTTTGTGCAACACTTTAACTGGCCCGTCCCAGTGAACTTCAAGCTTGTTCTTTCTTGAAGGACTCCGGAAATTTTGGCCACCTGGTGTTCGTTAGCATGCACCTCAATCTAAGCACACGGGTGCCTTTCGCATTTCGCCCCCATCGAAATGCGGCCACCGTGGACGCCTCTCCGTAACCGACATGCCACCTCACGCTGACACCGAAAGCTAAGGAAAGCTCACTATCATCGGTATACTGTCAAGCTTTTTTACCATGCGAACGCAACGACATACACAGCGTGGCTTACCGTGAGTGCTATAGTAATCCCGAATGCGCTTAAATTGAGCGCAGGCAAATTTTGTGCCCTGCAGGTTTCTCAGCCGCCGTCTCCTTTGGACAGCGGATTAGCCTGCGTCGTTATTGACTTGAATGCTGTCTTCGAAGTGCAGCCTGCTTTCCCGGGCAAGTAAGAATTGGAGCGAGACTTCAGATGACCTCTGTCCGATCTGGCGTCGTCTATAAACAGAGTATTTCAAGGAACACTTTCAAATTAAAAAAAAAATAATGCGTGTGGCTGGCAGCACAATTCTAGTCCATGAGCTACTCTATTCGAAGAGGCGGACATTACTTGCTTTAAAAAATAAATGAAATGCAAGAATCGACTAATTAACAAAAATTTACTAATTAGGTTTTAACTAATTGTCTTATGACACATGTTGCAATTTGTAAATTCTAGCGGGTGAGACAGCAAGACATATGCAATTGAATATAATTGTGTGGATGAGATCAGTTACGGGATATGCGCCATCGAACGTGCGGTAAAAATTCACTGTCGTTCCACTTACTTCGTTAAGAAGACGTCGTTTTATGCATCGAAGCACAAAAGCAATGCATTCCTCCGCAAGGTTCGGGAGTTAACGTGTCGAAACTGGTGTCATCCTGAGAGCGCGTTCCAAGTCAATCCGCCTTGCGAACTCCCCGGCTAGAATTTGTAAATTGCAATACGGTTTACGTATAACGGTTTATGTATAATTACACAAGAAATCTAAATTAGTTATTTTTTTTATTAGCCGAATATACATTTAATTCGTTTTTTTTTTGTGCATGTATACTCAACCTCTTCGAGTAGACCAGCTCATGGACTCGAATTCCGTTATCTGCCGCAGGCAATATAAAAAAAGAAAAGTTTGAAAGTGCTCGCAGAAACATTTTTTATATACACGGCGAGCACTGGAACGAACCTTTGAGTCATCAGTGATTCAACCACGTGAGTGCCCTTGAGCTGCTGCAGACCATGACGTCACACAAGTAGGAGACTATACCGTTGCCTACCGCACACCTGCTGGTGCTGACTGGCGCGGAGGTTTCTATTGGTTCTGAGCTCACTATCGTCGTATAAGAAAACCGCCTAAGTCGCTGGATATTGCCGCGACTAATTAAAGCATGAGATGTTTGTTTACGTGGGTGTTTGGTTGTTCGTTTGTTAGTTTCTGCCCATGCGCGTGTACGCTATAGTTAACGTCATGGGGCCACTTCTTCATACTTGGAATTAAGAATGAAGCATATATATATATATATATACATATATATATATATATATATATAATATTATGTGTGTGTGTGTGTGTGTGTGTGTGTGTGTGTGTGTGTGTGTGTGTGTGTGTGCTTCATTCTTCTAAATTACAGGTATAAAGAAGAGGCCCCGTGGCGTTAACTAGCGCACACGCGAATCGGCAGAAACAAACAAACGAACAACCGAGCACGCAAGTAAACAAACATCTCATGATTTAATTAGTCGCGGCAATATCCGGCTGCTTAGGCGGTTTTCTTATACGACGATAGTGAGCTCAGAACCAATAGAAACCTCCGCGTCAGCCAGCAAGCACCAGCAGGTGCGCGTTTCGCTGACACACAGCATATATATATATATATATATGTGTGTGTGTGTGTGTGTGTGTGTGTGTGTGTGTGTGTGTGTGTGTGTGTGTGTGTGTGTGTGTGCGCTGTGTGTCAGCGAAACGCCCCCGATCCGATGTTAAGCGTTGGAATAGTTTCATGCTAGTGAAATTGAACAGAAAGACAATTCAATCATGAGCGGTGAACGAAGGCAGTTTCCGTGGAATCTTATTTCATAGACAAAAACCAATTTGATTCACTCTCGATTTCTTGCGCCCATCGCTGGTCCTTGCTTGTTGCTCTGTCGTTAATTATTGAGGATATAGAAACAGCTATCTGGTGTTCAGTAAAGGAATAGATTGAAAGACGAGACAACCAGGTGGGCGATCACAAAAAAAAAAAGGGTGAACAGTAGCACGTTCCCAATGCACCGTAAAACTACAGAAAGGTACGTAAATTTATTTTAAAATATTGTGTGAGTCAATAACAAAAATGCAATTCTATGAGAACGCTTCCTTATTGAAACAAACCAACTTGATATTGGAACTTCGATTTTTCTCGCTTCCTTCACAAATTCGTGAAAATCTGGGCCCACCTGAAAGCATAAAGCCTGACGAAAAAACATATAACGAAGAGCCAATGGCGGAAGTAAAAAAAAAAGGTCAGGATGTATTGAAATCCTAGCAGCTCATACGTCAAGGATATGGCTGAGCTGTGTAACAGACAGATTACCTGGATCATCGTGGACAAAGAAACCAGAATTATTTTTATTATTTGCTTTGCTCGCGCAAAGAAATTGCATAAAATTTCACAGCATGAGTTATATCTGACGTGCGTTTGGAAATGGAGGAGCAAACCTTGAAGTGCACGATGATCTCTTTGTTTCCGTGCGAGACACTTGGTTTTCGGAGATTGAGAACGACTAGAAGCGTCAGGATTCTCTTCGCCAATAACACGCTACATGTCTGATAGTATTAAGGCTCGCTTCATACGCTGTGCGGTTAGACAATTTAGTGCCTTAACCTCTGGAGCGCCTAAGGTGTAAAAAAATTTGGTCATGTGCAATCTTTCCGCAAACGACTGATACCTTGCGCGTACTGTGGTGGAAATAATCACACAAAGTACCGCGAGAGCGAGAAAAAGTGAGTGCACCAATTCTAACGGCAACCACATCGCGATCTCAAAATTACCTACGTTTCAAGCGGAAGCGAAGGCTCCGAAGAAATTCGCTGCTCAGTGAGCACATTGTCAATTGCTCTCCACTACCTCCCCCCTTCTCTCCACGAATAAAAAAATATCGCGGAGCCATAGTATGGTTGTAATAAATGTCAAAAACAAACAAACGATACACGGCGCTGATTCACTACTTTCGTAATGTGATACGTAACCTGTAAAAATTACGCAGCCTTAATTAATTGCCTAGCGGCAATCTGCAGAACGCAGTTGTCCCACCTCTCGGAAGTCCTGTCTTCTTTGCCACTGCCCCAAATACACAGCAAACGCTCCGCTATATTCGGTCGAATTGCTTCGCTGTACGCAGCATCTATCCTTCTTTCTTCTTTGGACACTTCTTTATGTGCTGGTTTAGTACCTTTCTATATTATCCACTATATCCGACGAATGTT
Source organism: Dermacentor andersoni (assembly GCF_023375885.2). Taxonomy (NCBI): domain Eukaryota; kingdom Metazoa; phylum Arthropoda; class Arachnida; order Ixodida; family Ixodidae; genus Dermacentor; species Dermacentor andersoni. The sequence continues at coordinate 124,211,928 of NC_092820.1, forward strand.
CCTATATAGGGTGTTAATTCTTTTAGTTTCAAGAAATTTTTAATAAATGGCTGTGACAGATAGCACAATTCTAACCCTTTGGTTAGATTACTCGATTAGGCGGTCATTACTTCTACGAAAAATCTGAATGATTAATTGAGCAACTAAATTAACTCGATAATTATTTTTTTTACTTAATTACCTTGCGCCATATATTTCAATGCACGTATTGTATATAGTGAGCTTGCAAGGCATATACACTTTGATATGAGGATGGCACCGGTTTCGAGATACGAGCCGTCAAAGTTGCGGTAAAAATGGAATATTCTTCCACTTACCTTCTTTTAGAAAGCACCGTTTCACGCACTGACGCACTAAAGTAACTGGAAAGCCAGTGAGTGCACTTCTTCGGACACCTTGGAAATTAATACGTCAAAAATGGTGCAGTCGTGAGAATTAGCTCCGAGTGGGTAGTAGCACCTTGCGATCTCACCGGTTATACAATTCGTCAATCTAACTGTGTGTCGTAAAGAAGTTAGTTCAAGCGTTAATTAGTGTAATTGTGGCAATTCAATTAAGCCGTTCCTATATTTCTCGTCGAAGTAATGGCTGCCTCTTCGAGTAATTTAGCTGGAGGGTTAAATTCGTGCAATCTGCCAGAGGCAATTTTTAACAATTTGGTGCAGCTAAAAAAAAAAAAATAGTACACCTATCGCTGCTTCTCTGCACGAAGCGCTTTGCAGAACGCAATGTGCAGTGTACGATAGCGACCGCGCCGACACAAATTACCACTACGACTGCAAGATAAACCACTGTGGAATGTCGCATACCAGCAGGAGTCGTTGCTCAGATGGTCTGGCCTCCACAGGGCAATATTGAAAGTTTAACTTCAGGACATGTATTGATGGTGAGTCAATCCATAGACTTGCTGGAAATTGTGCACTATGCAGACATCAATGAATTCATGCATTTTTTATATGCGTGTGCACTCTTAATATAGCTCCCATAGGTTGCATTATCTGGAACACATTTCGAAAAGTGTTTCACTTACTAAGCGAACCTATATGTTGAGCAAATGTGCTTGACGGTTGGCTCTTCCTCCGGTCGAGCTTCCAGCCACTGCTACTGTATATCACTGCTAGTATTGCACCGCTTAAGATTCATTACGTAAGCGGAACGTCGCTTGAGATAGCTTTCACGAGCTAAGTGGAACATATTTACAAAAAAAAAAAACGTTCCTCTTAATAAATATTGAGTGGAACGAGACTAGGAGTGCGCTACTTTGCGTTAATGCGCCCCCACCTCGAGGAAAGGAAACGAAAACTCGCCCATTCAGCTTCGCTGCGAAACAAAAGACACCGAAAACAATTGCGGCACAATATTTGAGCGGTGCGCAGCTGGCAGAAGTTGCGAGTTACGCGAAAACCGGGCGGGAAGGGCCCATAAACATCGCCCATTTCGCTCTCACAATGGTCACAAAGACAAAGCGCGCCGTGAAAAAGTCGGAGAGTGTTTTGAAATTCAGCGAGAAGCACAGGCGGTTTTCGAAACTGTTTCTTCCGTTCATCACAATCTAAGCTAGCGTATGTGGCCCCTAGTGGGAGTCGTCTGCTCGATCGAGACACACTCCACGCCGTCTGCTGTTTCGACAGCAGCGATGGGTGCGGTTATGAGAGGCCGCGCAATGGGAGAAACGGCACCGAGCGCGACGCCAGGTCCTGACGCGACACGCCCGCAGTGGAGCGGAAGTAGATTTCTCAACTTCCGGTTAGATTACTTCGAGCAAGCGCTGCTGCCCCGGTTGCGTCGGCACATCGCGGCATAATTGGAGCAGCTCAGTCGCTAAAAGCTGAAGGACTCTGCATCGAGGGACGTTGACATTCGCGTTTGAGTAAGAGCACGAGTGGCAGTAGTCAAAACCGTACAGCTTTCCACAAGGCTTACTACACGGATCTCTGGCTCTGCGATCGATCAGCTATAAAAGGACCTAGGAGTAGAATGCATAGGTTTGTCTAACCTTCGGGCTTGTGGGTCCAGGCGGTCTGGTGATTGCGTTTGTTACATCTGTTAAACTTCTAAGCAACCCGCCGTGGTTGCTCAGTGGCTATGGTGTTAGGCTGCTGTGCACAAGGTCGCGGGATCGAATCCCGGCCATGGCGGCCGCATTTCGATGGGGTCGAAATGCGAAAACACCCGTGTACTTAGATTTAGGTGCACGTTAAAGAACCCCAGGTGGTCAAAATTTCCGGAAACCTCCACTACGGCGTGCCTCATAATCAGAAAGTGGTTTTGGCACGTGCAAGACCACTTGTGAAAGATTGTTATAGGCTGCAGACATAACGGGGGAAGGAAAACTACTACACTTCACCATCGCTTACTAATTAGAACACGTCGAACATTCCGTCGAAGACGGTAGTGCATTTCGTAAAAGTGGTAATTTGTGGCATTATTCGGCAATGTGAGATGAACTGAAGTAATATGTAGGGTGAGCAGAGGGATCCATTGAACCGCAGTAACAGCTTCCATGATTTTAATGCATTAGTATTTCTTAGGGTACTTCACGCACTTTCGGGGGCTACGTTTGTGTTCATGTATGTTTCTAAGTTTTCCCGCCTACCTGGCTCACTGGATAATCGGTGATCGAATGGGTAGCGCACCCGCCTGCTGTGCTGAGGGAATGGGGCTTGAACTCAGCCCTCGGACCAGCTTGTGTCAGTGAACACGTGGCAATGTGTGCCTGCGTGCTGCTCTTCAACGAACCTCTTCCGCGCGGTCTTGGGTCACTGTAGGTGCGAGACTGTGGCCACTCTTAAGCAAAAATACACCCTTTGGCTCGTATCTTGCCACACAAAAATAATCGTCATCTGTCATGTCCGCTATTCCTTTCTTTAACGCTGCGATCCCGGTACTTCCAAGTCACGAATGGCATGCGCTTTATCAGCACGACAGAGCATTCTCGACAGGAAGGTAGCGGGCGCAGCGTTTTCAAGAAAGGAAACGCAAGCAAAGCAGATGACGATTATCGTTGTGTGGCAAGATACCACCAAAAGGGTGTAATTTTGTTTAAGAGTGTAGGACCGCTGTTCGAAGAAATTCTGACGCCGACTTGGAGCACTCGGTTATGTCACACTCGGTCTCTGCTGGTCTCCAGCGAACCTTTTTGTTGGCAACTTGGGTCAATACATATGTGCCAGTAGTTCAATGAACCTATTTGACGCAAACTTGGGTAACTAGGTATGTGCCACTGCAAACGTGCCGCTGTACAATGACGGAAAAAAAAACCTGAAATTTATCCGACGCTGTAGCGCAATCGAACCAACCTCACGAGGATTCCTCAAGGAGAGCAATCCGACACATCAGCTGCCTGCTCTATAAGTACACTGGGTATGTGTCACTCCTCAATGAACCCCTAGCCAACTTGGGGTCGCCGAGTACGTGCCCCTGAATTTCCGGCAAGCGAGGGCACAACTCTCAGCGTTCCCAAGCACCGGCGCGCCACGCTTCTGGTCTCGGAGGCAACGCGCGGACTTCCGAGCAGTGCCACTAGATGGCGCGGCGCGCCCAGAAAGAAACGCGAGAAAGGAGCCCGGTTAGCCGTACGACGTGTTTCTGGGCATTAACACGCACCGGCGCGCCACATATCTTGGAGGCCACGTTCAGGCTTCGCGACAGCGACGCTAGATGGCGCCGGGGGTTCTTAGGGAAGCGCGAAAGATGAGTCCCGCTGCAAGGACACGCCTCATACATAACTTGTTTTGACGGTGACAATACGTTATATCGCTATATTTATTCAATGCTAACGCATTAGAAACCGTCGACAGTGATCGTGGGGTGGGTTCTGCCGCAATTTTTTCCCTTGTGACTACAGGACTAACTTGGCAGAAAGAATTCACGCCCACATTTGTGGACACCGTGACGGAACCGATGCTCACCTTTGTACACTGCACATTGTTCGCGAACGAACACGATCGGTTTAGTAGCAACGTCTACAGCGAGAACATCCTATAGGTGCGCATTGACTTTTAACAACATCGTCTTTCAATTTACCCGAAAGAAGGTTACAGGTAATTCTTACACGATGAAACTATGGCTTTCTTTGGCCGTGATTCAATATCTCGAAAATGTACAATTTCTTCACCTCTTGGCGCCATTTAACTATCTATTCAATATTCAAACTAATACAGGCAGTAACGTAGCTGGATTCAAGGGCCTAAAATACACTTAACTGTGATCACATTACTTTCATTATTTTTGTATTTTCGGAAAGACAGGATTTGCTGACCGAAGCAAAACTGCGAAATCGAAAGATATCTAAAAGCAGTTCCCGAGAAATGTTTCATAACGTAATGCAAAGCCCTTCGTTCCCGTTTTATGTGGATTGAACAATTATTTTGATTATTCTGAATTTGAAGAAAGAAAACGGAAAGGCGTGCGCCCTTTAGGGCCGGCTACACAAAGTCTCTCAAAACTCGAACAAGAATAATAAAGAAAAAGAAAGACTAAAAAAAAATTCAGGGACAGTTTACCGGCAAATGCAAGAGAACTGCGTTAGCATTACGTCACACCTCTTGAGGTCCCGGATGCATGATTTAAACCGTGTTCACCGCATTGCAAAGCGGTGTTAAGGAGCTCAATCGGCATACGTCCTGCCTTTTCGAGGAGTGAAGTACAACTGACGCTGGTCTTGAGCAAACCACCGTCAATTGCAATATATATGTAGTCTATTACGAGTGTACGCTGAGCACGGCGAAATAGTCATGAAAGAAATACTCACACATTTAACAACAACAAAATATGCGGTTGTTTTACCAACGTTTCGGCCGGTGGCATAGTCTTCAACCGAGTGAACGAGTCTGCAGAAGACATTCGTTCCCAATTTGGGAACTAACGCCTTCTGTGGTCTCGTTCACTCGGATGATCCTAAAGCTAGTCCAATCCGATACAAAACTTTCCTCAAGACACTAACGTATTCTATACCATAGAAAATCTTTCGTTTCATTTCCATCTACAAGCTGGTTCCAAAAGAGACGAAGAAAACTGCAGACCAATATCTCTTCTCTGCTTTGCCTATAGAAAATCTTCGAGTATGTCCAGCACACATTAATTGCATACAGCGTATGGAGCAGCCTAATGCTCAATCAACATGGGCTTACACTGGGCCATTCAACAACAACAATCCTCGTGACCTTTATGGCACACGCATCGGAAGTGGTAGAGAACAGGAATCAACTTGACACTGTTTACTGTGACCTAAGCAAGGAGTTTGATGTTGTCAGTCATGCCGTGTTGCTCCCAAAGATCAGTGAAACCGGTGATACCACACCTCTATTGCATTTGCTGCATGATGTGCCACCTCCAGCGGACACTTCTCAAATGCGTACATAGCAAAGCAGTACATGGCAAAGCAGTACATAGCAAAGCAAGTGTGCCGAAGGTTTCTGTCCTTGGGCCTTCATTTCTTGTTTCTAAGCGATGTATCCAAATTCATGAAGAACTCGCCTTTCTTGCTTGATGTGGATTACTTAAACATATTCGACGAAATTCGCAGCCTGCATGGCCTCACTCTGCTTCAACAAGACATGTTCGCATTTGCCGATAGATGCGCGCAAATCAAACTAGTGGTAAACTGCCAAAAGATGAAAGGGGCGGGGGAGGAGGGTATAATGTCATATACACGCAAGACAGATGACTTCAGTTTACCTTGCCACCTGGACAAAGCCAGACTCTCTCGGAAGTGCGAACTGATTGGCCTTGAATTCATCCTTGATTCGAAGCTCACCTGCTCGCCCCATACAGAATGTTAACGCTTATCGCTGCCTGCGCACACAGGACACAGCAAGTCGAATCTCGAGGGAGTTCAGAAATGCAGGTTTATCTACTTCTTAAGGTGTACACGTTCCTCTGCCAACCTTATCTGGAATATGCTGCTATCACTGGGTACAGTACTTGCCGGTCCAACAAAGACAGAGCAGACAGAGTTCAGAGCAATGTTCTTTTTATGCGTCAATATCGGGGTTCCAGGCAGGTTGGCCGTAAACAACAGCATCGCTCTCAGTCCTCGCTCGGTATAGAAGTCTGTGGCTGCAGACGCACGAAAGCAGACTCAACTTTCTTATTCAAGTTTGTATGTGGTCTCATTGATTCTACATAAATAATGGATAACGTTAGTATAAGAATTCCAGGAAAAATAACTGGGATGCCTAGACGTTTTCATGTTACTTCTGCGTTTAAAGGATGCGTTGGCCAGGATTCCGCGTTCCTTCAGCTAATACTGACAGAAAAGTTACATGTTCTACAGACATCTGCCCACTTTCCAACCAGCACTCGAGATCATTTCATGACCTATCTCCGGATATGACAATGTCCTTTTTGTATGTCATGTGGTGGACCGTTGATGCATGGCATGTTCGTTCTGGTTTGTTGGTGTGTATGCGCCCGCGTTGTTCCATGTGAAGGGTACCCTGTGTTTGGTGTCCAGCCTTTCAGAAAGTCGACAGGTCTTGGGAACCATGTGTCGACTCGGTGCGAACCTTCAACTGTGCTCTCTCTGTCTTCACCCCCATACTCCCTTCCCCCAGTGCGGGGTAGCAAACCGGACGTGCGTCTGGTTAACCTCCCTGCCTTTTCTGTCTTCTATTTCTCTCTCTCTCTCTCTTTCAGAAATATCAATCCATGTTCTTTTTTCTGTTTGTTATATGTTATAATTTGTTATGTTGTCTTATGCCATGGCGTCCCATGTATGGCATATATTGTAAACCAAAGCAGCATGAAATCAACCACATATGGTTTTCCGTCATGTGGCACTCCTTATAGTAAATTTTTATATTCCGCTTAATTAGTTAATTAATTAAGATCCATTATGCAAAATGTTTAATATTCACTTTTCACGTTTCGTTGTATTCACGTTTCTTTGTAGAGGCGATTCAGGAAAGACCGATCCAATTTCTTGTGGCAACGTATATGCAGCGTGGTGATTTCCTTCGGCGTTTAAGGTGAGCCCGCGAAATATGAAATAAAACAACGTGTCTATGCTCATGCGGTATCGTATAACGGTATTCAGAAAAGGGACATCGAGAACCCCGGTTTACAGACTTACCTCTTCGCTCCCGCAGATGTCTATGATAAGAGAACGAGGAGAGGAGGCAGACGACAAACACAATAAGGAAAAAGAAATGGCCGACCAAGAACTCGTGTGATGGCTGTTGCGCGCGAGATCGTTCTGGGGTCTCACGACGAGAAAGAAACAGCTGCGCCGTTGAGAACACATGTTTCTAACACGCATCCACCTTCCTCCTCCCCACCCCCCTCGTCCTCTCCCCACCTTTGCTGTCTTCTGAAGTGCTTTGCCTGAGAGTCTGAACCGTTCCTTTAGCAGTTGTTTTTATAGTCCTCGCCGGGGCGAGGACAGACGTTCTAGTACCGTACGACGACGAGGCGACCGTGAACGTAAGGAAGCATGCCCGCATGAGCTAAAACCGGCTGTTGTTTCAAGGGAAGTATCTCTATTCGAGACACCCGAAATAGGATGCTTCAAGAGCTCTTAACGCGTGGCGTCCCCATCACTCGCTGCCTTTACATGGCGTCCCTTTTTTCTGGCTTCCGCTGCGGTGAGCGCGCGCCGAGTAGCAGACGACGGACGACACGCGTGGTCTGCTTTGAACGAAGCGCGCGCCTGAGCGCATGCGCCTTCGGCCGGATGCAGACGACGCCCCCCTCCGCTGCCTGCGCGCCGCCGCATTAGCAGACGACGCCGCGTTGGCGCCCTTCTTTCGGCGATAGGCGCCTCGGGGCGCTAGCGTCGTTTTGCGAGGGCCAATGTTTTTCGCCCTTTACTATTTTCTCTTCTAGCGAGAAAGGTTGTAGGGGGTAGGAACGAGAGCGGGCGGTGAGCGGCGGCGCGGCGGGGGGGTTTGCATCCCAGCAGGCACCGCTCTCTTGCCCCCGAGCCGCGGCTTGAGCGCTGCGTGAGCGAGCGGCTTTCGAGCGGTGGGCCCCGGCCGCCCGTTTTTTGCGCCGGCGCCAGCGCGTGTGAGTGCGTGTGTTGACCGCCGTGGCGTGCGCTCTTCCTTTTTGCAACTCTCGGTGTATCGTCCGCCCTCCGGTCAGAGTTCTCGTCGTCTGCTTTTATGACCGATTCGTTTGACCTGAGCGACCAGCAGCAAGATCGTGCTAGCTGCATGCCTCCCACCTCAGAAGGACTCGGATAGATGCCTCATCGAGAATTCTCGCTTTCAGTTCATTTCCGTTCAACGCCAGCAAGCGTGCTCATTCGTCGATATTCCTAAGCGTGCGCATCGCTTTCAAAGGTATTTTCCATCGTGTTCAGTGCTCCATTCTTCCCAGAAAGCCTCAACACCGTGCCGAGTCATTTGGAGTGCAAGTCCTCCCCACGTGTGATTCGTCTGCTAGGTGAAGACGAGCAGAAGCGCTGGTGCATCGTCTGCTGGAGGCTCCAACGGCCAGGGAACGTTGCAGCGTTAAAGCAGGCGCGATTCTATACCCGCAATGAGGTGTGTAGCGCCTGTTGTGCACATGTGATTACTCGATGAGCCTCGGGGCGTTTTGCTCTCGCATGTGCGCCCGCGATCTTGCAATGTGGCGCTTTGCAGCAAGTTCCTAAAGGACTCGCAGGAAGAGCCCGGGCCACCGCTTCCGTCACACTCCAGTCGGCAGACGAAGATACATACGTCTCGAGACCTGGCCTTCTCCAGACGGCGGTGCATTTTCGTCGTCTGCAAATAACCTCCTGCGCGACGCCGTTAACGGCGCCTGTGCGCCGTCTGCTACTGCTTGCACCGGCTTCCACCAACCCGAATTGTGCGACCTAGTGCAGAAGCCTTCGTCATTTGCCCGTTCGCCGTAGAAAGGCCTTCAGTTATTTGTCCTTCAGTGCACTTTTTTTTTCTTAGTTACATTGGCGTGCGTGGCAGCGGAGTGGTCTTCTGGATAAGACAAACCTACAGTCTTCTGCTGGCATTATCGTCAAGAGCGTTCTCAGGTAAGCTCTTGGATACCTTATGTGTATTATTGCGTTTGCTGTTTATAAGCAGCACGTTTTAGCCGCATCACTTTGAGTGAACGAAGGCGTACCGTTTGTGGAAAAAAAAAGCAAAACCCGATTTCTTCTTTCCCTAGTTTTAAACTACGCATCTTCGGACTGCGAAGTTCATGCACGCTACTGCAACATATTATATACTCTGGTAAAGTAGTGATGATTCTTCTGGATTGTTTAACGTTGCAAGGCTATTTTCGGTCCGTTCTTACGCAACATCTTATCGTTCCGGTGAAGTAATGCAAGCTGTAGTAGTCGACACGCTAAGAAGACGCGCTGATAAAGTTGCGGAAAGTGCTTCACATATAGCCGCCATGCAAAAAAGAAGAAAATAAAAAACCGGGGAAATAGAATAAGGAGGCCGACCTACAGAATGCTCGTTTCTGCCTTACAAGACGCCGTCAACGACCGTGATGCGAAGGTCATTCGCGAGACGGTAAGCCTCGAAGCCCGCACGGAAGCACTTCCTGCGCTCTTCTATATATGCGGCTTCCTGCACGCAAGCAAAAGCACACGCGTAAAAAAGAAAGAAAGAAAGAAAGAAAGAAAGATAAAAAAAAGAAAGAAAGAAAGGACTATGGTATTTTAAGCATCTGGTGAGTGGAATCGCTAAATTGAAAGTAATACAGTTGGCTGTGTCATGAACACCTTATGTAGGCCGCTCCTACGAATTTTGAGTAGCTTGGTTCACCCAGAAGCCGTCTGGAACGTGGACCACAAAAATAACAAGCGAAAAGCTCGCAGGTGCGGATCGAGAAGCAGAGGAGTTGTTTGGACGAGCAACTGATCGACACATAGGAACCAAGGCAAAGCTAAAGCAGTGTAGTGGAAGTATGTTTTTATTTTTGCGCTTCCGCGTTGTATATAAGCACGGGTGATTTATGATGTGTATATTAGCAAGATCGAAGTTCAAAGGGCCAGTTCTTATTTAGAGCTTATAGTGACGCATAAAGTTAAGTATTGTCGAGATAATGTTTTAAAAGGCAAGAGTCATGACAAGGCTATGCTGCTCCTTCACATGAGTCAATAAATGGATATATATATATATATATATATATATATATATATATACATATATATAATGTGTGTGTGTGTGTGTGTGTGTGTGTGCGCGCGCGCGCGCGAGCGTGTGTGTTGCACTTGCATTGCTTTTTATTCAGGAGCATATATTTAGAACTAAAAAAAGAATCGCTGAATACAATCTGGCGGCAACAAGCACAATAGTTTGCAGTGGATGTAATGTACGTAAGCGATTCTTTTTTTTAGTATATATATATATGAGCGTGTGCGTTGCATTTACATTGCTTTTTTATTCAGGGACGTATACTTAGAACCAAAAAAAAAGGAATCGCTTACGTAGATTTCATCCACTGCAAGCTATTGTGCTTGTTGCCGCCAGATTGAATTCGGTGATGTACGAAGTGTGCTTCTCCCAACTCCAACTTTATTTTTGTGCGCTTCGTCATCGCTCACGGGTCTTTTCCTTCCTTTTGTATTTTTCGGCGCTACGAGGCGTTCGTTCGAACACTCCGCAGCACCCTCGCAAATTTTGCTTAACCTTAAACAATTCGATGTATGGAAATGCGGCTACAATCTTTTAGTTAGCGGTCTGGTGTTGCTTCTAAGGCATGTATAGAATGGTTTTATTCTTATTTTATTTTTTCTTACGGGGTGCGTGAGCACTAGAATATTCAAACACGAATTTAACACTTCTGTTTGGAATTGAAGCAGGTATTGGATGCTATCATTTCATAACCTGATGAGTGCAAATATAAGATTATTGACGAATATGCGTGCCTGCTACGCGTCTTAAAAGCTGGGCGTGAAATTGGCAAAAAAAAAAATCCCATTAACGCAGGGCGCGCAACTTCGTATCTTTAGTTGGTGCCTGTGGAAGTATGTGTGAGCAGCACAGTCTGCTGTAGATAAGGTGTGCGGGAATCTAGCTCTTTTTTTTCTTTTCGTGTATGCAACGCCCCGAAAACTTCTGACGCTGACTTGCCACCAGCTCGTAAATTACAACATTCACCGCCTACAGTAAACTGCGGTTACTGTTGTAATTTACGTGCTGTCCAATTAAAAATTGACTTACAGTTAGCAGCAATTTGTGGGTCGGAAAAGATAAATCAGATCTTTCTTTTTTTCATTTCTGTTGTTTCCTTCATTTTTTTCTTCCTATTTTACAAAGAAAGCAATATTCGACTCGATATGCGAAGCGAATGTCTTTTTCGAATGTTTGCTCATAATTGTATGCGAATTGTTTTACTTTTTGACCGCTTATTCTTCAGTTTGAGTGCGACCGTCGGAGCTAGGCTTTTACACGCCAGATGTGTGGACTTACCACGTGTTTGCGTCATGCATCACGTCACGTGACGTATGCAACTAAAGGCGTGGCGTCACTCTGATTTGCGTACTACGCGCAGCGATTTCACATCACTGAAGAGCCTCTCGGTGTAAAAAAAAAAGAGGCAGAACGCTGGGGTGTGTCTTGAAGTTACCAGCGCTTGCATCATACCTCGCATTGGACGCGTCTGAGTGAACAGTGAGGCTTCTATCAATCATTTTTTTTTTCTGCATTATACCATGATTGAACACGACATGCTCTCTTCGCAGGCCTCATTTTTCCATTCGGCTCTGGGACAGTTACTCGCGCATTTTATCCAGCCCGCGGCGTTTGTGTTTCGATGGTGGTGAGATGCCGAAAACGCTCGCGTACACTTCGATTTAGGTGTACGGTGAAGAACCCCTGGTGGTGTAACTTAATCTCGATTGGTCCCCCCCCCCCCCCCCCAACCTGAGGGGACGGGACAAGTAATCAGATCGCTGTTTGTGGCACTAGACGCCGCAGGAATTTATTTCGAGCATATATTAAAAAAAACGACCGCTGCAATAGTTCATCCGCTCTGGGAATTGCCGGTTGAACCAAAAAAGAAGCCCGCGATGTTAACCAGTCAAGAGTCTGATTGGCTACCCTGCGCGGGGGTAAGGGCAAGGAGGAATTAAAAGAAAGAGAGAGAGAGAGATGCGTCGTGAACACAATACTGGCCCTGTTAAAGGGGACCTACGATTTAATAAAGCGCGCGCGAATTTTTTCCCCTCTGACAAGTGAATAATCGCCTGGCTTTGGTGACGCTGGCAACTTCCTATACAAGTGTGCCGTTAGGGCTGCCAGCTCTCGACTGGACGAATTCGGGACGGGGGTAAACGAACTTGGCACCAGCAGTCTGTAGGTGCAACTAAGTTGAAAAAAAAATTGTGAGTCCGATGCCACGTCGCGATTTCCATCAAAAAATGTGCAGTGTATTTTGGCCTAAGTAACAAGGCTACCACTATTGGAAAGAAGTTCTGTGAATGGTTAGGGCCCTGTAAGGGAAGTCGAACCACGACAAAAAGAAAACCGCCTTTATGTTTATGAGAATGCAACAGAACCTAAAAAAATGCAAGAATTCGCAATCGAGCTGTCGGGAAATAAAACGGAAACCTGGTTTGTCGATCGTCATTCAGCAGCAAAAAAGAAATGTCAAGACATCTGGCCGTCCGGACTGGATTAAGTTGGCAAACGGGAAATCTACTCAAAAGTCGTGGCTGTCCCGCTTAGTTTGGGACGGTGGCAATTCGGTGTGCTGTGCGTTATGATTCGGTGTGAACTTGCACATAGAGGGCCAACAAGGGAGAGCCACACATTGTTGTTCCCTTTTATACTGAACCGCAGTGTATGTCAATTTCTGCGAAACGTTGTGCGACATAATTTTGCATTGAAGCTGTTAGCCTTCCACTGGTCAGCGTTTTTCGTTTCCATCCATGACCAAAAATTATCAGCATTAGCAATGGCTCATATTCCCGTAAGCAAGCAAAAATGGCATGCTCATCGCCCTCGTAATGCGGAGGCTACAAGCACTCAACAAAGTGAAGCAAGCAGTCCACACAGGCATTGGAATCACGCATACAACGTACAGAGCAGCTTACGTTTCAAGAACAAGCTCAAAACAAGCATCAGTCTTCATCAGCAATAGCTCATACCCCTGTGAGCAAGCAAAAGATGTAATGCCTCATCGCCCTCGCGTTGGAGAGGCTACAAGCACTCAGTAATGTCAAGCGAACAGTGAATATGTTCATTGAAATCGCCCCTATAACACAGAGTAGCTCACATTTCAATAAAGAACAAGTTCAAAACAAGCATCCGAACCATCGTTAAAACATTCCATACTTCCCTCAGCAGTTGTAGGGTTGGTTGAGCAACAACTCCGCGGGATATCGACTTTCGCAAGGCCAAGATAGCGAGTTACTTTTCTTCTTTCGCTTATATTTAAGAAATGTTTGAGTTCAATGAATTGTCCTTCGGAAGGCCAATTATGTTCCCTGCATGCCACGTCATGTCTTCACCTCGTCTGAGTAGGTGTGTAGGTGTGTAGGTGTGTGTGTGTGTGTGTGTGTGTTGTGTGTTGTGTTGTGTGTGTGCGTGTTGTGTGTTGTGTCCGTTTTGGAGCATATCACGTTTCCCTTTCTAAGGTAATTCATTTTGCAATGCAATTTAATTTCCGGCGACTAAATTTTTCGTAACACTTTCGATTTCGTGCGTTGGTATACTTTTGTAACATTAGGAACGGAAATATTGAAAGTATGTGAACGAAGGAGGTCCCGTCTTGAAATTGTGCTCAAATGTGTACACGTATATTTTAAATACCACTAGTTCAGTGGATTTGTTCCAACCAAAAGATCCCTACCACGGCAGCCGCATTTCGATGGGGGCGAAATGCAAAAAGGAAAACACCCCTGTGCCGTGCATTGAGTGCACGTTAAAAGGTAGTCGAAACTAATCCGCAGTCGTCCACTATACGGCGTGCCTCACAATCAGATCGTGGTTTCGGTACGTGAAACCAAATAATTTTTGTTTCGTTGCAACAGAATCACAGTTTATGAAGTATTAACAGGTTGCGTTTCTCTATAAGCTTAGATAGTGTAACACAGAAGCTTCGCAAAGGGCTTTAAAAAAAAAATCGAATACGGGTACACAGCACGCGCGCACGCTCACTGAAATAATTCGTAGCCTGAACGAAATTGAGACAATCGCGTGAACTGCCCATCATTACCACTGCGACATTTACGAGAGTAATTAGACAAGACCAAACAGGTGTTGGCGCTTGTTGACAGCGTGTTCTACTCATCGTATATATCTGACGAGCATGGTGTGTCTGAAACGACTGCAAATGCCGCAAACATGTCAAAACGCTCTTCTAAGCTTTCCAAGGACGCAGGACGCGATTCTAGGTCAATTTGTCCACTGATGGCACAAGAAGAGAGAGCTAGCGACTGGTTTACTAATCTGGGTGCGAAACATTGTAATAAGCAAGTCGATACGTGTACAGTGAGAAATAACAGTGTAGCTCGGCCGAAGGCCAGGAAAAAAGAAGAAAGGAATTCCCTGATGCTACGAGACACCTTGTACATAATCGTTTGAGCTAGCTGGGAACACTTCTTTTTTCTCTTGTTTTGACGGCGTATCTATATCACTGACCTTGCATATCAACCACAATAATGTGTTGAGTTTGCCGCGGCGTAGAAACTCGTAAAGTAACCTTGCTAACGTAACCTTACACGTTCTGCCTGTACAGGTGCGCCCGTGATTTGCGCTTGGGATTGAACGTTCTTGCACATCGTGCTGTCTGGCGATACATTCAATCGTTCAATGACTTCTTTTCTGTGTCTTCTTGCTTCATATATATATATATATATATATATATATATATTGTTGGTGCTTTAGCTGCGATCACATTTCTACGCTCGCACAGTTTATAAGCAGCAGCTAGACAACTGCAGCGGGAGAGGAGAGAGAGAGAGAGAGCAGAAAAAGGTTGAGTCTGTTTCTAATTCTCCGCATGCCCGAAAAAAGCCGTGATTAAACCCCGCTAAGGTTACACTAAAGAGAAAAATATGCCCAGACGTACTAGTACGTTGACCTTCTACAATACAATACAACGACAAAAAAAAAAGAACGTACAGTAAGAGGAGGCTTCCTTTGGAGAAATTGTTATACAATTTATGTTGTATTTATAGTGAGCTACTTCTATACACTTTCTCTTGAGAGAGAATCAAATATACTGTGATTTTTTGTTAGGGAGAACTTTTTTTTACGGCGTCTTGTCACGCCTAGTTAACTTTCTTTATCGGTCGAGATGGACTACATTCTATCATAAAAAGAAAAAAAAATTGTAAAAACTGAACTTGGCAACTTCTGATAACAGTAACGGAGCCACAACGGCCGAAACGCGATAAAATATTTCGAAGTCCGTGCCACCGAATTAACGTACATACATACCTGCATCGGCGTTCTGGCGTAAGATTTAGGAAAGTATGAAGTTTTTAGATTTCACTTTCTCTTGTACTAAGCTATCTCTCACCGCAAACTTATCGAAACTTGTCTCAGAAGACATACTCTATACTGCACTATATGCTACGCATACTATATCACTATAAGCTCGTTTACCGAGCTTCTATGTAGGGTCCCTATTAATGTGCAATGACATATGCCCAAACCGTCTACACCACCCAGCAACCAGCCTCAGTAATAGAGAGGGCTCATGCGTGAACAGTCTATCACAATTTTAAATGTATTGCTCTCATTAGAATAAATGGTTCGAAAAACTGTGCGCGAAAAGTGCATACTCGCTCGGCAAACATTTTCCGTGAGCGCTCTCCGAAGGCCAGGCACGTGGCATCTCTTGTGAAGGCGAACGACTTTCGAAGGCGAAATGCTATGCACGAATTCTGTCGCAAAGACAGCTTGCTTAGCGGAATGATTTCGCCATGAGATCGCTATTTCCGTACGTGCCCCTATTGGCTAATCTATCTCGCAAACCTAATCTCGGTCGCACATGAGTGCGAGAGAGATTAGGTTTTACGACAACCTCGGCCTTTGTAGCTTGGACGCATCATTTCTTGCTCACTTTGTTGCTAAGTGAGTGCGGCGAGGACGGGACAGAATCTTTACTTCCTTTTTCTTTTCTTTTTCTTTTTGTTGGGTTCCCGATCCGGGCATGTACATAATGTCCAATTTACAGCGTCGTTGCACGATGGACTTCTCTACGGTTTAATGAACTCAAATGTCGTGTGCGAGGCGGCATGACAAAAATGGTATCCCGCCTCAGTATGGCGGGATCCCAGTGCGCCGTCGTGGATAGGATCAATGATAGCAATATTCGCACTTATTTGCCCTTTTTTTGTGCTGTAAGATACGCGATAAGCTAGAAATTATACTCAGTGGACTCTACGAGTAGTCTTAAATGCAGCTACCGAAGTGTCGCGCAGGTAGGGCGCAAGGCTCCGAAATTGACTTGTTGCTATAATGGAAATATACCCCGCTAAACAACAACAACAAAAAAAAAAAGACAAAACGTAAGGAAACGATAGATAGAAAGAAATAGAAGAGCCATTTGAAAACGACTTCAGTGACTTCGAGTATGAATCATCCGAAGCTAAAATTGCAAAAATTTGTTACTAATGCCGCTCTTTAAACGCAACTGGAATGGACTCGGGCTGCCTTTTCATCGGTATGCAAGAAATGTGACAACGGCATGTTCTCTGAAGAATCCACGTCGTAGTGGCAGACACATCATTTCTTTTGTTCAAATAAACATTTCATCAGGAAGCTAGTTTTCAGCACGATAAAGAAACGAAAAGAAAAAGAAAGCAACCGATCCTCCTCCTGTTGTAGTTCGCTCATATCGAAAACCAATTTAGTACTGAAACGTAAGTACCACTGTGCAAGAATTTATTGCATAGTTCATTCTACCGACAACGACTCTGAAAACTGTGGCCAGTTAAGTTGTGAACACATGAGAGCTACAAGAACGCAAAAGAAAAAAAAAAACTTTTCGCTAAGCAGGCGCCAGCTATCCGCTTCACGTTGCCTAAAGAATAAGGATCATTCTCGCAAAGAAGTTCAGTGATTGTGTTATGCTAGCAAATGAAGTCACACTTTAATCTTAGATCCCATTTCTTTCAACGCGTCCTGTAATGCCACCACCACAGTGGCGCAGATATTTCATTGAATGATAACTTCGAAATATCTGATGTTGAGAAAATGCAGTCCGTAAAAAGTGGCAGTTTCTTTTACGTGTGTGTGCGTGTGCGTGTGAGCGTGTGTGTGTGTGTATGTATGTGAATTAATGCATGAACCGCCTGCCCTTTCTGTTGAGACCCCAAAGCTGGTCAGGTGAAAGAACGAGTGTAGCAGGTGATTTGCCAAAGAAGTGACGTAGTTTAGAACTGTCGCATTTTGTTAAATGGACAACAACAAAAAACTGTTTGAGCTGTACTAGTAAATTAAGCTAGTATAATGAAAAAGAAACTGTTACCGTTTAAAGAGGCTTCGTAGAACAGGGTAGACGCAATTAGAGAGACGGGTGGTGACTCCACCGTAAAGTTTCTGCTCCAGTCACCATGACGTCCTGAATTTTCGCGGCACTTATTTGGTCCTAGTTAATTTTTTATCAGTAAAGATGAGCTTCATTGCGTTCCAACACAATGATACAGAAGGTATACAGAGTTACAGAAACTGAACTTAGCAAGCTTCAAGAACTTTTACTTCATCTCAACGGCTCAAATACTAGAAAATGCTTTGGAATGCCTGGCGTCACAATGACGTAACAGCACTGGAGTTTAAGCGTTGAATTCAAAAACGGGAAGTTCGAACTTCATTTTATACTCGAATAATCAACCTATTACCGCGAAATAATAATCTATATGCATAAGTTCGAAAGCATTATGTATCAGTCTAAACTAAAGGTTTCTCTTTAGAGTCACTTTGAACCGATGCTCATCAACATATAACAGTTGAAGGCTGAAGTGTAGCGTTTTCGTATCATACGTTCGTCCATGTCGTTCTGTCCTGGCATGGTGAAGAGTTTGAATTAGCCTGCTTCACAATCCCTTCGGAAAGTTGCAGGCAAAGAAGAAAATTCGGTTTTGTTTCAAGCACCGTGAACTTTTAATAATCTTGGACCTACTGCCCTTAAGCTCCTGACAGCACGAAAAGATCAATTCAGTACCAAGAGCTTTGGGGAAAAACAAAAAGAAAAGCAAGTAAAAGATATTTTGTTCTCTCACCAGCTGCTTTAGCCTTCCGCGTACGTGATACAGAAATCCATACAGTCGTCAAGAATTAACGGCACGTATTCGTGACGGAAAAAAAAAATTTGCCCTCACTTTTATAGCGTTGCCAACAAAGAATATAAAACACAACTTTCTTCGCACGTACTGCGTTTTCCGGTCATATGTCTGTACCCATTGAATAATATGCACGGTTGAATTTATTGGATTTATTGGATAAGGATTTATTGAAAGATTTGGTGATGGTGGAATAAAAGCCATCTGTAGGACCACGTGTAGAGCTGACTTGGAGCATTGTAGACATGAGGAAAATTCCGATTTTACGAAAATTTAATGCCGGATATGCGTCATCCCCGATGATTTCGGTAGTTGCGGGATGCACCTTCCGTTGGGGCGTTCCTCACCAACCGAAATGCCACTGATCTCTAAGGGCTCATGCACTCGCGTCGCACAACGCAGATAGATAAGCAGACAGAGTTAAGGGTGATAAGGAGGGATGAGGGGTTATATGGTTCTCATCACGCTTGATAATGGTTCGACTGGGTGGATATGGTACTAAAGAGTGATAAGTGCTTATAATGGTCGCTTCAGTTTCGATACGGTTGATAAAGACCGATAAGGGTTGATAAAGGTTGGATCAAGACCGACAAAGTTGAAAAGAACCGATAAGAGTTGGTAAGGATCGGATCATGCCTGATAAGATTGATAATTTCGAATAAAGGTTGATAAGGATCGGATAAATTGCGATATGACTGATAACGACCGATACCAGTTGATACCGGTTTATACTAGTCGGATCAGGTTCGATAAGATCAATAACGACGCATGGCTGCGTGGAAATGAGCAAGTGGCACAATGCTTACGCATACTTAGACAACTCGAGTGGTGGGGTTTCCGTCGCGATGTTTTTAAAGCATCATAATAATCACAAAAACGTCCACAACCAGCAATGTTTCCACTCTTTTAACAGGTTTACCGCAGATTAGAGTCCGAAAAATGCGATGTATACGTTGAAGCCTTTCTTAAGTACCGATGTCCGTTAACTTTTGACGTCGAGCGTACACAACTTCTCGTAAAGTCACGCGGAGCTTTCGGAGGCAAAGCTCCGCCATTTATGGCCATACACTTTCGATGAGATGCGTGTTGATAGCAGACAGCCCAGCAAAGACTCGCTCGCAAGGCAAGCACCAACTCCCACGAGTGTTTGAAGCCTGGCATCCACGTATCTTGACGTCACGTAGATCGAATCAGCCCCTCACTCCGGACAATTTGTGGAACACGGTGAAGCACCATTAGCGGATGGCTTTGCTGTTTAAATGTGAAGATCCTACCGTGTGTTCCAGCTAAGGTTACCTGAACGGCTCAACGAAAAACAATATTTAAAAAAAAACACTGTGCAAAATAAGATTATAAGACCCGCAGTGTCCGGTCGCGAGCATTCTGACAACCGAACAGCGTTGGTCTTAGGTCGCACTTCGCACCGTGTTTCTTTAATTTATTTGTTTCGTTGAACAGTTTGGCTAACGTTAGCTGTGACACTCGTTATATCCATGGCGTAAGGTTTCTGTAGACTACAGCTTCATAAAGCACATTGCCGACAGTCCGTTTGAAAAATAACTTTGAAGCGATGCGTCAAACATTAATCCCTGATATCAAATGGCGAAAGTACATGAAAGTGGCTTTAATCATATTCTCGCCGTCAGCTTGCGTGAAAATTGATGATCAATTGATGTAGATGATACCGCCGGCGCAGACAATTTACCAACGATTACGATACTTCCTAATGCGAACTTTGAGCGCAGCTCTACACGTGTTTGCACTTCGCGATCTATTGGCTGGCTCGGACAATCGGCCTCGTGCGGCACACTGCAAACGGAACGAAGCGAGGCGCGACTGCCTCGCTAACGAGGAGACCGAGAGAGGCAGCACGTGGGTGATGCGTCGGCGTGAAGCACAGCAGACGCGGCAGACAGACGTCCACTCATGCTGCGCTTTGTTTCCATATGTAGTGTCGGTGTACGCGCTTGCCGCATGCCATCGGTGAAAAGTCGACGACGCGCTACTCTCGCGCCATCTTGTGGCAGGTCGTCGCTGCATAGATCGTCTTGCACGGTACTATAGGCTTTTCTTCTCACGCTTTCGCATTGCTCTGCTCCTCCGCTTACTCACTCGCGCTCTCTTCGCTATCGCCGTCTTTCATACCTCCCTTCGCTCCGCGTTTGATCTTTCATCCTTCGCTCTGCTTGTACGCTCGGTTATGCCGACGCTCCACGCAGGACCGAGCAACTAAGAGCTGAGTTCCCCCCAAAAAAATCTCGTCTGCCAGCTTGATTTTACTGACATTACCTTACTTACCGACCTTGACCTTACTGCTTTTACAGGCATCTACAGCAAGTGACGGGATTACGTAAAATGTATATATCAGTGCGTTAAAAATAAAAGCACGTGAATATAGCACTAGAAGCTAAACGTCTTTAAAAGGTCAAATTATAAACACTATTAGTTTTAATGCGATATACATAACAGCATAGTAGTAATCTTATACTCATCATGTATAATAATTATACAGCAGTACTTAGGACAGTAGATAGCTAGACACCGAAGAGCTGTAGTGATCTTAATACAATGAATAAACTGTGGCAATATATAACAGATATTTCTTGGTTTTTATCGCTATGGCATGCTCAAATTCAGTTAAACAATATATATTTAGTGTCGTAATTCAGCTAAAATGTAGACGGGTCCTGCGCTCTGAGACAAGACGTCACGTGCGGGATAATGCTGCGTTCGTTGCAGTACAGGACACTAACTTCAGCCTTCTTTTATTATTATTATTTGAAATGATTCCCCACTTGTTTGTGTTTAGTCTTTAGTAATGTGGGAAATTCAGCATAGTAGCAGATCAACGCCATAGGGGTATTCATCTATCGGCTCGACTGTAAGTGGCTTATCCAAACAGCTTTCTATAAAAAAATACGACTCAGGTGTGTGCGAATGTTCGAAATATCGAATACGAGTATAAATATTATCTCATTATTATTATTTATTTATTTATTTTCTGCTTCTTCCTGTTTTTGGTCTTTCTGTTCTTCCCCTTCTTCTTCCTGATCCTCCTGCTTTTCCTGTTCTTCCGCCTCGTCCTCCTCCTCCTCCTTCGCCTACACGCTGCTCGTTCTCCTTTTTTTCCTCCTTTCCCAATCCTCCCGATCTAAGCACGGTATGTTGCAGAGAGGAATGGGGAGAGGGTCACGCGGTTCGCCTAAGTGCACTCCGCGCCGCGACTTTTTGTCTCCCAGCTTGCGCTCCGCCGCGGCGCATCCTCGACGCCTGCCGGCGCCTATATGGGCGAGAGAGCGCGCTCGGGGGCACCGTTTTATAAGAGGAGACTGGGAAACGGAGGGGCGCCCACCACCTTAATTTGTTTTATTTTCGGGTCGCCGGAGGCGTACCGAGGTCTTTCGCGACGCCACGGGTTATAACGGGAGCCACCCGGCGCGGGGACAATGTGTGGTGGCAGCCGTGCAATGCATTTAGAGAGAGAGAGAGAGAAGGGGAGGGAGGGAGAGAGAGAGAGAGAGGGGCGGTGGTGTGTGTAGCAGGGCCGGGCGCCCTGTGGCCGTGCTGTTAGTCTTTCAGGTATAACATAGGCGCCGCTGGAGGCGCGTCCTGCAAGCTGGCTTACTTATTAAACGACCGATTCATTTATCCGTTTACTTGGTAACCGAAAGGCGACCCCTAGTGCTCGGAGGCGGCGTTGGAGAGAGGAGGTTCGAAATCGCCGGCCGTTATGCGAGGCGGTTGGACGTCGAAACCGTGCACGACGGAAAAAGTTGCGCGTTCGGTTTAGATTTTGCGCGTTCAGTTTAGATTAGGACTGTTTTAGCGGGACGGCGATATACATGTTCTCGCCGTGTATTAAGGTTGTAATTTCCCTATGGATTCTGCACGCTTGGTGCACTCGGAATACGTGCGATTTCCGCATACCTGCTTATGGCATTGGATGGAAAGCGCGAAATTTTTTTTTAATGCAGCGCAGAGTCGGTACTTTGCTGCTCGCTGGAGCTCCAGCGCTACTGTCCCCGGGTGCCTCGCCTCGCCTCTTGGAAAGCGCGAGTGGACCGTTTTGGACGAGGGAGACGCATTTTCGATTACGTCATGCGCGGTTTCTCTGCATAAAATTCAGTATCTTTTTTTCTTTCTTTCTTTTACTTTCATTGTACATTGGCCTTTCTTCCTCTGTTTAAAGCCTACGCGTTTCCTGCAACGACTGTTTCAGATTAATAACTGTGCGCAATCAAATGCGATTCAATTGTCCTTGAATTGCCCCGGAAATAACCCGGCTCTCTGTGTTGCAGGATTCGTGACATAACTGAGCTTCATGTATGAGCGTCAGACACAGTAATGAAGGCGATAGCCGGAAATATAACCATTGATTAACAAAGGTTTACTAATTACCTTTCAACTATAGAAGTCCTGGTGCACGCAGTGATCGCAGAATTTGACGTCAGTCGGCACTCAAAGCAGCAACCGTTTGGAATAAACTCTGTCCTCTGGATCAACCTGAGAAGCAAGGGCTCAAAATTTGCAGCGAAGCGCATTGCTGTTCATACCAGCACGTTTCACAGCGCGGAAAAAAACGCGGTACGGAAAACGGTTAACTAGGAGCAATGCATTTCGAGGCCCACTGTTAGCGTTCCTCTAAAATGAGTCTATATTGGTACGACCTTTCTCTTGCAAAACGTTATACTTTAAGTACCGGCTGACATCAATGAGAACAGGCTCCCTAACGTCATTAGTAAACTGATAATTATAACAATATTTTGATTATCTGCCATACTGGTGAAGTTTAGTCAACAAAAAATATAATTTCGTCCCGAATTCCCCTTTCTTGTTTTTTTTTATTAAACTCATCATTCGTCGTGGAAAACACGCGGCATATTTGCTTGCGTTTAATTTCGGTTTCGCTTAAACGCACTGCCAGTTTCTTCTTTTACGCTACCCGATTCTCGGTCGACCGCCCAGAGTGGCTACAAATACACCAGTGCACGCTACACGTAATGCATGTACTACCTAAGCAAGAATGTCCTGAGCTGGAAGCCTGGCGTGATAGCGATCGTGTTCCCCAGCTATGCCCGCTGCCGGGTGCGTCGATATGCAAATTAGGCACACGTACCTGGCCCACATCGCGCGCTCGAAGTGGATACGGCACGCTTCTGCAGCGCATTTCTTATCGGCCTGGAAACACATATTGTTGAAACAGGAACAGAAAGCACGGCCAGTGATCGAATGCCGCGCCACCTCGCGGGTGCATCGAAAGACATGTTTAATATGTTTCATTTTCACACCGCTTCTCTGTACCTACTGCATATAGTTAAAAAAAAATTAATCGGCAGAACCCATCTCATGATGAATGCCGGCGGTAATGCGCTTAGCATTGAATCAATATAGCAGACACAACGTTTGTGCGCCACCATCCAAACGAGTTACCTATGAGGCGTGTACTCCAGCGTAACTGAGCTTTGGCGCTTTCCTACGAACAGTGGGCATCATTTAGCGGGGCCGCCACGAAACGTTGCGCGTCGCCTTCGAAATGCGTGGCGCGCCGGTGCGTGCGAATCCTGAGAAATGCGTATGGCCTCCGAGACCACACGTAGGTTTGCCGACGCGCGAGCGCCTTGCGTCTGCCGCGCCTCGCGAGGAATGGCGGTCGGCACGTACAAGTGACGCGAGCGAGCGCGCGCCCCCTGGGCTCATCACTCATAGCCGTTTTGACAACCATCGTTTCGTTTTTTTTTTTGTTATGGACAACGCTTGAAGATGCTGAAACGTAGATAAACGCCGCTACTATGTTTATTTAGCGTCGGTAGATAAGCGCTAAACGTATAAAAAACGCACATATGAGCGATATATCTGCCTCACTGAGCGTTGATTGTACCACGCCGTAGCTGCGCAGCCAGGCGGCGGTGGAAAGGCGAGGCAGGCAAGCACAGATGTCTTTCTGGTACAGGTATCCCTGTTCGCGCCCAGCTTGGCTACGTACAATCCGTTCCGAACCATCTGCTCATGCGTATAGGCGCGCCGGCGCGAGCTTGCGCGCGCCGGCAAGCGCACGTGTGGTTGGGCCTTCACGCGGCAACCAGGCTCCTCTCTTGCTCTTCTTTCTGGACACGCCGCGCCATCTAGTGGCGCTGCCTAGAAGCCTGCGCCTGGGCTCCGAGACGAGAAGCATGGCGCGGCAGTGCCTTCGAATGCTGAGAATTGTTTCCTCGCCTGCCGCACACCTAGTGGCACACACTTGGTGACCCAAGTGGCCAAGAGGGTCATTAGAGAGCGGCACGTACCCTATGCATTCACGGCGCAGCTCGCTAAAGCGTTGGGGCGAAAGAAGTTCATTGAAAAGCGGCGCATATACCCAGTGCATTTAGGGCGTAGCCTGCTAATGCCTCGGGTTGCTGACCTTGAAGAACCCTTGCGAAGTGGGCTCGATTCCTCCCAGCTGCGGAAAAACATTTTGAATGATCCTTCTCGTCATTCCAGATTGGCACATCCTCAGGGGCACTCACCTATATTTACCCATGTTGGCGTCAAAGACGTTCATTGATTGGCGGCACAGACCGAGCGACTCCTACGCAGTGCGTCATGTCGGCGTCAAAGACTATGCGTGACGTAGTCACGCACCTACAGTGACGCGGCCATGTCGGCGGGAAAGAGGTTAGTTGAAGAGCGGCACATATGTACACACTGCCACATAATCAGTCTCACGTTGCTCCGATGTTTGTTTTCGAGCCCTATACACAGCATTCATATGCGCTACTCATTCGACGACCACGGACCACGGACGACCGTGCCCTGGAAAGTGCGTGAAATGCCTTAAGAATGCTAACACTTAATATTTTGGGTTTATAAAGCTGTCTCTCTTTCTCTTGCTTTTCTTCGTACACGCACGACATAGAAAATCAGCTGAACAGAATGATTTGAGATTTGACATTGTTGATAGTCTCGCGACAATCGCAGAACTATACGTACAACAATATACGCCTCTTTTGCCTCGGTTATCTCCGTTCATGCATATTCTATGTTAGAACGGTCGTTATGAAATGCGCACGCAAGTCACACTCTACAATTCGCGAGTAGTTTCGTAAATAGCATTGCGATTGAAGCTCATGACGCTATTGAAGTAGATATGTGAAGCAGTTTTCATCCGGAACGCCCTATACTGGTTTCTGTTGTCACCTCCGCAAGGCTGTCGCCGTAAACTGAAATCTCTGAAACAACGAAATTGCAACGTCACGACTTCAGACGTACGCGTACTGTGGTTGCCGCAGCTGCTCGCAGTATAAATACGAGCCAGGCTTCTGCGTGGGGCCGTAAACGTTGCTGCTTTTAAGAATATATATAGTCGCGGCTGCCGTGTCTGTTATCTTCTTCCCAACACGGTCGGCTTACAAGCTGTGATTATGATTATCTCAATGCTACAGCAGTATAGCATGCTTAGTTCCTTTCTTTCCTTTTTCTTTAATAGTGTCACTACGTGTAACGCCATGCGAATGCACTTCGAATGCGAACTCCTTCACAAAGAACGCAGCATATGGACTCTATTTTAGGCACGGCTTTGTTACGCACATGGTTATCAACGTTTATTTCTTTTTCATGAAAATTCAGCCGCCTTGCTTATTTCCGCAGAACTGATTTGCCACTCTCAATGTCCTGCGCTTCGAGTTTTCTTATAATTCGGCCGTGTCCTGCTATAGTTTCCTGGTTGAATCCATAGATGCTTTATTCGTCACATTCAGTCGATGGACTCGAGACAAAAAGCTGCAAGAAAGTGGCTTGTGGACATCTGGGATTCAGAAAATAAATTACAAACCTATATCGCATTGGGGTGGCATAGTGGCACTATTTATGTTCGCACGCAATGGCGATATAAGATTTTCGGCTGTAGGGATGCGATGTAATATGAAACATTGGGGAAATGAAGCTGCGCGACAAAAGCGCACACAAGGAAGAAGTGTGAGCGAATTGGTTACTCGAAAACAGCTGATGTTAACTCCGATGGTAAGTGGATAATATCTGAGCTAAGTTAGCTCAGATGGTGCAGCGAACCGCCCCGGTAAGCCGCTGTTCCCGGATCAGCACGCATTTTGCCTTCAACCGCGAAACTTTCCTTCTGAGAAACTCGTACGGGTTCCCTTTGTAGCCCGACGGATGACAATTACTTTCCTTCTATCAAATTTCCTTCACCTTGCGGACTTCCGCCGAATTGATTTGCCGAATATTAATGACGCTTAGTAACTTTACACATTGATTGTTATTGGCATCCCGAAGTGGTACAGGGGGCTATGATATAAGCCTTAGTGGCTGGGGGGGGGCCACACATTAATATCAATTTCGTGTAGTTCCTCAACGTGATCTCAATGCTTGGCACACCGGAGGCGGGCTTCTCCCGGGACTTTGCCCAGGACTTCGCCCGAAACTTCGCCCGAAACATTGTCCGAAACATTGTCCGAAACATTGTCCGAAACTTTGTCCGAAACTTTGTCCGAAACTTTGTCCGAAACTTTGTCCGAAACTTTGTCCAAAACTTTGTCCGAGACATTGCCCGGGACTTTGCCCGGGACATTGCCCGAGACTTTGCCCGGGACTTTGCCCGGGACTTTGCCCGGGACTTTGCCCGGGACTTTGCCCGGGACTTTGCCCGGGACTTTGCCCGGGACTTTGCCCGGGACATTGCCCGGGACTTTGCCCGGGACTTTTCCGGGGACCTTGCCCGGGACTTTGCCCGGGACTTGGCGCGCGCCCTTAGATGGCGCAGATTTATTCCGGAGGGTAAGCGCGAGAGAGGAGCTCGACTGCAATACCCGGCTTATACATGACGCATTGCTTGCATTCTAATCACATTAACGCCGACATTCACCGTGAGATACGTTCTGCGGGAATATTTTTGGCATTCGGGCCCCCATTGGTATGTGACCACTACGGCTGGCAATCGAATTCGCAACCTCTCAACAACAGAATTGTCATAGGCACTGGGGGAGCGTAAAAAACTGCAATCCCAAGATGGTGCAGCGTTCGCTTCACACGTGACTTTAAGAAAACCTCACGGCGACGCCGACGACTATAATGGCGGAAATGCGTCTGGAGTGCCCATATAATTGCTATCACGATACAGAGTTCACACAGTTATGGAAGCGATATGATCGGCAGTGGATGGTCAAGAGAAACCTTAGGCTATTTTTATCGGTGTCTTAAAAGCGTGTTGGGACGTTACGTAGGCTGAAAGAATAGAACATTGCTTGCACAATTTCTGTCACGACGACCGCACTATTGATCGCACGTGCTTACACTCATTAGTCCTGTGAAGCATTACTACAAGAAATCAAGATGCGTTGCGAAATTCGTCGCAGTTAGGGCAAGATAAAAGAAAGGTAACACAAATCACTACTGAACACTACTACAAACCACTTTAGAAGAAAAATAAATATTACCTATGTAAAAGACGTACAACAATAATTACAGTGTACAAAGCCGCGACAACTTAGCCTTTGTAGAAAGCTGATGAAATAGAAATCTCCTGCATGTATACAAAGGAGGAGCATAAATAAAGCAATCAATAAATGTGTTTCAGAGCGCACTTCTACAAGTGGGCCTGACAGCTCTTGCCTAAGACAAGTGTCTTCGTCTAAACTTTGTCTTTAGCCTGAGACGTCCCTTCCTCTACGAAGACAACGAAGAATTTCGTTGTTTCGTAACCGAGTTTTCCTGACAGATTCTTGCAGTTGAGTTGCCTTTTTTTTTTTCTTAGCTAACATTTTCAGATAGCCGGGTCTTATTTCTGTCTAAACCATTTATTTATATTGCGCAGTTAATGAAGCATTATTAATCGAATTTTTGTCGGAATGTCGGGCCCACTCTCAGGCTCCCTTTGAAATGCCTCTGCTGACCAATTTGTTGTAACATGCTGTCGTCGACTTGTCACTGTAAATGACGTGTTTTAGATCACAATTGGGATTTAAAGTATAGATGAACAAGCGAGGAGATTGTTACATGACCGAACTATAGCTCCAACTGGTTTCGTGATCTTAGTTTTTTTTTTTCACTCATTCATTTCCTTTCCTTATTTAGGAAATATTTCCTTTGATAAGGGGGCGCAAGGAAGTTTTGCTGTAGCTCGAGGTCTCGCTTGCAGCTGGCGGCCCCGTCGTCGCAAAAAAAAAAAAAAAATTATAATAATAAATCGTAATGCCTCCACTGCTGCTGCTGATTGTCAAAAGCGTTTCCCTTCTTTTTTTTCTAACGATCTGCCGCTGCGAAACTTTCTTCATGACAAAAGCGGTAGCTGAAGATGCCAGGTTACTCCGAAAAGTTTTTGCCCAGCTTGACAGGCGCGTTTACGGAGCACCATCTGCGTGCTCTAACCTTTTTCTGCAGATTTATCGTCGAAAGACGGAAAAAGCGAGAAACGTTGATCGTTGCCATAAAATTTTAAAAAAGAAGACAATTGGTTCTCACGTACGTCATCTTGAAATCGTTTCCTTTATTTTTATTTGAAGATGAAAGGCGCTTCACAGTTTCAAGACGGAAACGAACGAAAGGTTACAGGCGCGCGGAAGAAAGTGAAAAAGAAAGAAGCTCGCAAAGGCCTGCAGTAATGTAGTTGTGAGTCAGTATACTGACGTATATGCATACCATTTGCGTGCGACTGGAAACACGCGTGGAAGTTCAGCTGGCTGACGAACGCTGCTTCCATTGAAAGTCAAGCACAGATAGCGCGGAGCATGCTAACATCCTTGTCTCGTTCTTCTTCCTTCTTTCGTCTTTTTTTTTTTCGTATGACGCGGCAGTGAAAAATGATGGCCTACATCGGAGATAGCGTCTGCGTAAACGTCCAGCAGCCTAACTGAATACAGGAACCCTGGAGAGAGACGCGCAGACAGAATATACATAGGGAGCTCTAATAGCGCTTAAAACAAGGCGTACAGGCATGCCTGTCAAGACGCCCCAAGACAGTATCGTTAACGTCAACTGAGCGCGCACAAAAAAAAAAGAAGCTGTAGTTACTACGACCATGTTCTACGTTATCTGCTTGTGCGAATTCGTCTGCAAAAAATATATATAATAAAAAAAAAACGGTGTCCTCGTTGACAGATAGCCTTTGCGCGCTAACTAATGTTAGACGGCGACGACAGAAGACACAAGCGCGCTTGAGTCCATCTCTTCTCTTGTCAATGTCCCTTAGCTTGTCCGAACAACACTTGTTCAGTCTTTTCTTGAATGCGGTTTAAATGATGGGGGCGGCATCACGAAGAGATGCGATGTAATGCGGACGCATTTATCTCGCATTTACCGCTAAATCACCGCGGATAACTTTTTTTCTTTTTTTTTCTGTGGACGATTGCTACCTTTCTAGCAGAATGCAGCCTAACTGTTCACAAGAATGGCGTGCAATATTGCACGCACAGGCAGTGTTGGAATCGTACCGCTGGCACGAGTTGTTGGGGTCTCGGTTCTGACGCCCGTTATTGCCAATGGGTCGCAAGCCCCAAGGGTAGCGTTGGCCTGGCGGCCTGGGGCACTGGAAGCATCCGAAGGTCCCGGCAAAGCATGAGAAGACTGGTAACAAAACAACTTATTTATTCTAACATAGCAAAGGAGCGGCCGGTCAGGTCGACCGAAGTGGAGAGACGGGAGAGCACGTAACTCAACAGTACAAATCGGAGCCTCTCCCCTGGCGTCCGGGGGCAGCTGCTCTTATACTCTCGGCGTCGCGGTCCAAAAAGGAAGGAGGGAAGGTCACGGGATGAAGGTCACGGGACGGCGCAGCAGGGGCCCACGACGGCGCGAGCGGTTGAGCCGAGAGACCCCCAGGCCCCTCATTCGGGGAACTCCGCTCCCCGGCTGCCGCGCTTTGACAAGCGAGGGCACACACACACACACGCACACACGAAGACACGTGGCACTGAAACACGCCTGGACACGCTTGGCGGGTAGGCGTTGCGGCGTCGTTGAACGGGCCAAAATGTCCGCCGCTTTGAACAAAGCCCCGGCGTCCGTTGCATCCGCGCCGGCATTACCGCGTGTTGTAGGCGAAACGTAACAGACCGCCCCGCCGGGGGAAGGAGATCCCGATGGTCAGGGGACTGCATCCGCTGTCCGGAGGGATGTCGCTCGATGATGCCCATAACCGAAGTCGGGCGTCCTTTGGCGTTTCTTGAGCGCAGTGCACAGAGAAGGCCTCGTTCTCACGTTCAGGTGCACACAGGAGACTGCAAAGTGACTTCGGGAGAGTTGACATTTTGTTCTCGTTTCCGGCAAGCGTTAGAACTACGCCGAAAGTCAACCGCTCAGTCAGCAAGCACGGCACAACCCTCACTAAGCCCTGCCAGGCTCTTTCCCCTTTTGTACTGCTGCCTAGTTCCTTACAGTAGTTTAGCAGCACTCAGAACGCGTCCACAAATCGGAAAATTGCACTAGAAAGCACATCATCACTTTGAAACACTATACAAAAGCAATAAGTTAAAAATCCTGCCTCAGGAAGAAAAACATCAGTAACAAGCAATTTTGAGGCTGATTCCCACGTTAGGGGCTTCGACTTAAGCCATCGGCGTTACCGTTGAGACTCCCCTTTTTGTAACGCACCTCAAAGGAATATTGTTGCAAAGCGAGGCTCCAGCGCAGGAGGCGGCCATTTTTGGGAGAGATGGTCTGCAGCCATTGGAGAGGGCAGTGATCCGTCTCAATGATAAACCTCGAGCCAGCTAGGTAACATGACAATTTCTGAACGGCCCACACGATACACGCACACTCTTTCTCGGTGGCGCTATACGCCTGCTCACGACTGGTCAGCTTACGACTAGCATACAGGACGGGGTGTTCTACTTCTCCATTTTCCCGTTGGCACAGTACAACGCCCATGCCTCGCTCACTAGCATCACACTGAACAACGAACCCTTTTGTGTAGTCGGGCGATCGTAGCACAGGCTGGCTTGTTAGGGCGCTCTTTAGGGCGCTAAAAGCTCTTTCCTTCGTCTCATCCCAGACGACTGTTTGCGGCTCTGTCTTTCTTAGAGCATCCGTCAAGGGAGCCGCGATATCAGAGTACCTGGGGATGTACCTCTGATAGTAGCCGGCGACACCTAAGAACGACCGAATATCGGTCTTCGTGCGCGGTTGCGGGAAGTCTCGCACAGCGGCCACTTTTATTTCCGAGGGGCGGCGACGACCCCAACCAATCACGTGTCCGAGGTAGACAACCTCGGCCTGTGCTAACTGGCACTTGGGAGCCTTGACTGTCAAGCCCGCATCGCGCAGGCGGGTTAGCACTGCCCGCAAGTGCGCCATATGTTCCGGCCAGGATGCGGAGAATATCGCTACGTCGTCTAGATACGGTAAAGCGAATTCTTGCTGTCCCCGCAATACTTTATCCATGAGGCTTGAAAAGCAGTATGGCGCGTTCTTCAAACCAAAACTCAAAACTTTAGGACGGAATGTCCCCATTGGTGAAATGAATGCCGCATACCTACTAGCCTCTTCTGTAAGTGGAACCTGCCAATAACCCCTGACAAGATCTAGGGTGGAAATAAACTGAGCGCTACTCACTCTCTCAAGGCGCTCCTCGATGTTAGGGATCGGATAAATTTGATCCTTAGTGATGGAATTAAGCCTGCGGTAGTCGACGCAAGGACGAGGTTCCTTGCCCGGTACCTCAACTAAAATCAAAGGGGAGGTATAATCACTCTCACCCGCTTCAATAACACCGAGCTGTAGCATTTTCTTTACCTCAGCCTCCATAATATCGCTCTGGCGGGGTGACACCCGGTACGCCTTGGATCGTACTGGCTCTGGGGAGGTAAGTTCTATGTCATGAGTAAGGACAGAAGTCCTACCAGGCCTCTCAGAGAACAGACCTTGAAACTCTTGTAAGAGCTGGTGTAGTTCTGTTTTCTGCTCAGGCGACAGCGATGCTTTACTTATTAAGTCACTAATGACTTGATCGGCGTCTTTCCTGTTTGTCACTGAGCCTAGTCCCGGAAGCTCGACCGGAAGCTCTTCTAACTTTCCCGCATCGGGAATTTCCTCTCCAGTATCTGGTGCCTTTAACGCTACAGGCTCAATTTTATCCCGTTCGGGCGTGCCCTGAATACCAGCTTGCTGCGCCTCTGACCCTTTTTCATCGTTCAACAACGTCGGCCCCGCAACTACCGCCTTTGCAGCGAGCTCCCGAACCTTCGATCTGGTTAAGGCCTGAACGCTAGCCTCACCAAACAAAAGCCCCTTCTCGCGCAGGAGGTGATCGGACCTGTTTGAAAATAGGTACGGGTACTGGGGGGGCAGCATAGATGACACTGCGGCCTCCGTCTCAAGTGCTCCGAAAGGTCCTTCAATAAGCACTTTTGCTACCGGCAGACACACGCTACGAGCTTCCACTGCTTGCTTGATCCATGCGCACTCGCCCGTGAACATATCGGGTTCTACGTAAGAGGGGTGAACGACATCCATCGTAGCTGCGGTATCGCGAAGCACTCGGCACTCTTTCCCGTTCACGAGGAGGTCTCGCATGTAAGGCTCGAGAAGCTTCATGTTCTCGTCAGTGCTGCATATAGACAAAAACACGACTTGTGTTTTTGTTTCTGGACACTGCGCCGAAAAGTGACCCGGCTTCTGGCACGTATAACAAACGCGCGCTTGCCTCATCTCGAACCGCTTTCTGCGTTCGGCTTCGGTTGCCGCCGTCTCCTTACGTTCGGTCGGACTGCTTTCACTCGCATCCGCACTACGTCTGTCCCCCTTTGCTCTCATGGGTGTGAACTTCGGCCTCTCAAACTTGGAGCCAAATTCACCCTTTTGACCGTCCTTAGCTCCGCGAGCCCGACGCGTCACAAACTCCTCGGCTAACTCAGCGGCTCTAGCCACCGTACTAACGTCTGGCCTATCCAAGACCCAGTACCGCACGTTCTCAGGTAACCGACTATAAAACTGTTCTAGCCCGAAACACTGCAGAACTTTCTCATGGTCACCAAACGCTTTCTCTTCTTTGAGCCACTCCTGCATGTTTGACATAAGCCTGTACGCAAACTCTGTATATGACTCACTTTTGCCTTTCTCGTTTTCCCGAAACTTCCGACGGAACGCCTCCGCTGACAGCCGGTACTTTTTTAGCAGACTCGATTTCACTTTGTCGAAATCCTCTGCCTCCTCTCTCTCCAAGCGAGCGACTACGTCGGCCGCCTCGCCGGGAAGCAAAGTGAGCAAGCGCTGTGGCCACGTTTCCCGAGAGAACCCCTGCTTCTCGCACGTTCGCTCAAAGTTAACCAGGAACAAACCAATGTCCTCTCCAAGCTTAAACGGCCGCATCAGGTCAGTCATTTTGAACAATACTCGTTCTCCTGCACCGTGTGCCTGACTTCCATTACGAGCGCGTTCCATCTCTACCTCGAGACGCTTCATTTCCAAAGCGTGTTCGCGCTCTTCTTTTTCTTTCTGTTCTTTTCGTTTACGCTCATCTTTCTCTTTCTGTTCTTTTCGTTCACGCTCATCTTTCTCTTTCTGTTCTTTAAGTTCAAGCTCCTGTTTCTCTTTTTGCTCTTTAAGTTCACGCTCCCTCTCCTCAATGGTCTCAAGGCATTCCGACAGCTCGTCATCCTCAGCTTCTAACTCAAGAATAGCCCTTAGCAGTTCTGGTTTTCTGAGTTTGTCTGAGACATCCAGACCCAACTCTCTTGCAAGCTCCAGCAATTTCGGTTTGCGCAACGACTTCAAATCCATGGCTGCTCTGAATGCTGCTTTCTCTACTGCCTACTATTGTCTTGCCGCAAACTAACCCGGTAGCAACGACAACCACAATTACCAGCTCTGTTTCTAACACTAACAAAAGCCTGGCAAAACTCAGAAGAAGAAAGTCCCGCACTCACCAAACCTCGCAGCCAAGAATTCCGCGCAGTCGTTCCGCTGCAGGCAACCAGTCATCACACAGGGCTCGTTGCGCTGCTCCCGGATGGTCGATGTGCTGCTCAGCATACAGTCAACCGCATCTCTTCGCTGCTGGCCTCCGTTGTCGCGATCTCACCGCTGGCAACCAGATGTTGTAATCGTACCGCTGGCACGAGTTGTTGGGGTCTCGGTTCTGACGCCCGTTATTGCCAATGGGTCGCAAGCCCCAAGGGTAGCGTTGGCCTGGCGGCCTGGGGCACTGGAAGCATCCGAAGGTCCCGGCAAAGCATGAGAAGACTGGTAACAAAACAACTTATTTATTCTAACATAGCAAAGGAGCGGCCGGTCAGGTCGACCGAAGTGGAGAGACGGGAGAGCACGTAACTCAACAGTACAAATCGGAGCCTCTCCCCTGGCGTCCGGGGGCAGCTGCTCTTATACTCTCGGCGTCGCGGTCCAAAAAGGAAGGAGGGAAGGTCACGGGATGAAGGTCACGGGACGGCGCAGCAGGGGCCCACGACGGCGCGAGCGGTTGAGCCGAGAGACCCCCAGGCCCCTCATTCGGGGAACTCCGCTCCCCGGCTGCCGCGCTTTGACAAGCGAGGGCACACACACACACACGCACACACGAAGACACGTGGCACTGAAACACGCCTGGACACGCTTGGCGGGTAGGCGTTGCGGCGTCGTTGAACGGGCCAAAATGTCCGCCGCTTTGAACAAAGCCCCGGCGTCCGTTGCATCCGCGCCGGCATTACCGCGTGTTGTAGGCGAAACGTAACAGCAGTCAAGGAGTCGCGTCGTGCCCTGACGCGCACTCCGCCTGCTAATTAGATGCCATATGCAAATATACAAGTGATACACGTGCTATGGTCATTATTGGAACGTCATCTGCGCACCTTCAAACAAGCACCTCACATGGTCCCTTCAAGTTACAGTTCAAGTACTCGATACACTGAGTACTGTGTTGGCATCCCTTCAGCAGAGGAATGCTGCACGAGCTACCATCATTTCGTGCGAAGAAAACCCAGAAGCGGCACCACCGATTATCGGCACAGAAGACTGAGAGACTGCCCCTACGGACGACTATACACGTCAGCGTGCGTTTAGATTTCGCCGTTGCGTTGTGCTTTTCCAGTCGCTGTTGTCCTCTTTCTCTCATCGTTTGTCTTTTTGGTCATTCCCCCTCCCTTTCTCTCTCTCTCTCTCTCTCTCTCCCCAACGCAGGATAGCCAGCCAAGCGGCTTTTGCGGTCTGGTTGGCCTCCCCGTCTATTATTTCTATTCATGTTTCTCCATTTCTTGTTTCCTTTTTGTCATTCTGCAAGGACAATGACGCAACGCGAAATCTTTTTCTGAGGTGGTGTGGTTGAAGAAGATGCCGCAAGTTGGCGTTGTGAGCGCTGCTGTTGTCATCGGTGCCTCCTGTTTTAGGGTGTTCGGTACACTGTAATACATTTACTGACAGCTCATTGTTGTTTGTTCTATGCCAGAACAACAACGGAAACGCGGATGGCAGTATAAAAACTGGTACGACTTTGTGTGTTTTATCAACTATGCAAAAAAAAAAAAAAAAAAAGAAAACGGAATTTAACACTACCTCTGCGTAGCGAGTCGGAGCCTGTCGAGAGACATATTACAGTTTACAGAATACCGATACACGAGATACCCCGATGGCAGCAGAGATGTTGGAGCCAGAGTTGTTGGAGCGTGAACAAAAGCATCTTAGAAACGTTTTCCATTGCCTCGTTCTCGCAGAAAGGGCTAGAGAGTCCACTACACTCGAATGATTCTTCCTGCCGCCTCGTTCGTTCGCGCCAAATTTCTGGCAGACTACTGACGTCGCTGTAGCGGTTATGTGGGCTTCTCGTTGGTCGAGTAATGGACGTCGCTCGAGCCAGCGTTCTGTACAGAAAACTTGCCTTTCGTCCCAGCAGCGACTGCCACCCCGACGAAGACAAGTTTCCGTGACGAAACGTAGGCTCCGTAGTGCCATTCCTCGTACCACTAGTGTTGAACGCTTCAGGCCTCCATGCTCCTGCCGACCCCGTGTCTCATATACTCGTTAGTCGTTCTGCGCCGTGCATTTTACGGACACACTAAAACTCTCTGCTAGCCATAATACACGCAGTGACGCAAAAGAGGACAAAAGAAAAGGAAAGAGAAGGGCGAGGGCATGAAGACACGCGACATCTGCACCATTTGCTTGTACACGTTTAGCACCATTTTGTGCACATATTTCGTACCAGTTTGTGCACTCATTTCCTACACGTACTTTACACACGGGGCGAAATGCCGCAACGTTCGTGTACCGTGAAAAAGCGGTGCACCGTTTAACGACCGCCCCCCCCCCCCCCCCCCCCCCCGCTGGCTAATAACGATACCGAGTCCCTTACTACGACGCACCTCGTAATCAGATCACAGGTTCTTTTTCTGCACACCAAACTTCAGAATCAGGATACACTTGGTTTACTATTGCAGCACATCTCTATTAGCTAGAGCGTATGTACTACACGCAGAATGAAGGCCGGCTGGCCCTGCCTCGAACGGCCGTTCGCTCATTTGACACTGTCGCGAGTGTTGTGCATGCGTTCTCCGGAGAAACACGTCTTTATCGCGCCCGATGCAGCTGGCGGATGGCTGCGCTAACGAGCGCAGTGTTCGGCGATGCGGGACTCGGAATTTGCGGCGCGCGGTCGACCGAGTGCGCGGAGATATGGGGGAAACGAGGAGGGGGTGGGGCGGTGGAAATGTGATACTCTCGCATACGAGGGTCGTATGCGCGCGCCTCGCCGGCTTCGCCTAGCCGGTGGGAATTCGCGCGACGCTGTCTTTCACCTGAGGTGCTCGCCGAGGCAAACGGTGTTTCTGTGCCGATAAAAGGGCACCCGCGGCTGCCGGCTTTAGAGTGAGACGATTTGTAACTCGGGGCTGCGGGGCCGTGAAACTCGAGAACATCTATATTGTCACGAGTACTGTACTTTGTTGTAGCTTTTTTTTTCTTTTTCTTTTTTTTTGCTATAGGCCGTCTTTTTTTTCATCGGATTGTCGGTGTTATCGCTGGGCGCAAGCTCCACCTACTCTTATATCCGAAATGTATTCTACAGTGTAACCGATACCTTAGCGAAAGGGTTTCGTCTAATCAGATAGTAGGCACGGCGCCGACACTGTTGTTACGTTTCCTAATACACGCGAACGCCATGTACTGTAGAATATTCCGGAATGTATGGTGATATATGCAAAAATAGCTGACCGGACTATTACCCGTGAATTCACATTCGATGATCTTGTTCGCCGCTACGGTTGCAACCTGAGTGCTGCAGAGCTTTATTTTTTTTTATTTTTTTTTTTTGGGGGGGGGGGGGGGCACGAGTTCGCCCAATGATAAGATAGGTTCGCAACTCACGCTCTTGGCAACGTTTATCGTTCTTCAACGTTACCACAGAACTTGACATCTGAAGCAAAACAACGTGCGCGTGGCGTTTCAGCTAATAGAGTATCCCATGGTCCCTAAACTTTTGACGCCGACCGCGCCGACATTATGTGCTTTAACCGCACTGCGATGATGATAATAGTTATGTTTATGAAACGTTGTTGTTACTGGCAAATGAGATCCCGGGCCAGGACGAATTTTTCTTCAACTGCGATGTTTTTTTTTTTTTTTCCTTCTGAGAAACCCATTTAGTTTCCTTTGACGGTTCACGCTACAACTCGGGTTGATGTCAATTTTTCTTTCCTTACATGTTGCTGTTGTTGATGGGGATGATGATTGTGATGGTGATAAACATTGATGGCAGATAAATGTTTTTATTCGTTGGCTCATATTTTAAAGACGGCATCTTTGCGATCACGGAAGTTTATTTTAGTAAGAAAGAACAATACGCATGGGCCTATCTGCAAAAACTAGTTTAAACATTTTCATCTACAGCATGCTTTTTTTTTTAATTATACAGATTTTTTTTTTCTCTACACTGTCATGAGTGCAGCGAACGTGGCCCTCTGCCAGGGGAATTGTATAGCGAGGCGGACGTACTTCGCCGTTAAATATGTTACTTTAAGAAGTAATTAAGAATTCAGCAATTACCTTTTTATTATCTTCTTGAGCCAGTTTGCTAATATGACATACTTGAAGGTACTCACATTTTATTGCCTCCACCCCTCCTTCCCATTTTCTAAAAATCTTAAAAGTCGATCCTCCCTCGAGATATTTTGCAATATCGAAACCTTTTGCACCAAGACGGCAGGAAAATAACGCAGCCCCGCTATTACGCCACACAGAAACTGACCATGACCAAAAGCGCGACCAAGTTTCAATAACGGCACGTGGCCACATATACTAATATGGCACGTCGCGGCAGATGCCATACCAGAACAGATACAAGCTTACGGATTTTTCTCGTTTGAATATTTGCCGTTAGCATCTTCTGTGCCCGCGTATTCGCATGTACGCCACGGGGATTTTCAGATTGAAAGCAAGGGTACACCGTTTGAACGTGCCCATTCTACACATAGACAGAACGATAAAATGAACAATTAAGTGAAGCAGTGTGTGCACTAGAGCAATCCTGACGAATGTATGCGTGGGGCAGCTCCTTGTCGGGATAATCGAGAGATTTAGCTTTCCCACAAAACGTAGTAGCCCTCAGGGAATGCCGGTTACCGGAGACGTGAACAACTGCAAGAACGCTGGCAGTGACATCGTGTGACGCTTTGTATAGCCACATCATATCAGACGCGTTTTCTTGTTACATTCAACATTCTCGTTGAAGAAAAAAAAAAAAGAAGGCTGCGCGTTACCCGGTCAAGTTGCTGCGACATTAGAATATCCTACGTTTCTGGAATAATCCAGCTGTGTCTCCTCTTGTTAACCTCTGCGTCCCCCAGGTGGCGCCACCGACCGGGTCGTCCACATTCACGAACAATCTGAAGCTCCCTACTGACGTCTAAACGCGAGAGTGATAGAAAAAAAAAAACGAAACGGCTAAGGAGGTCAAACAGGCGACAGTTGTGGGAGTGCAGGCCTGTCCACCCCCCTAGTGTTCGAACAATGGGTTTCTTCCTCCAAGAGGGACGCAGTGACCGGGAACGATTGAACGCCCCGCCACTGCCCCGCAATTAGCCCGCAAATTGGGAATGTCCAATGGGTCCGCGGGGGACCGTGACAGTCTGTTTTTGCTGGAGCGTGACAGGGAGCCCCAACCCTCCATTCCGATGTTGCCCCCCAATTGTGCTGCTAGCCAGTAACGCGTGTCCACTTCCCGAAATGGAGTCCGCCGCGAAACTATCTGTCTATTAAGGAACTGCGCCAACTTCTTGACGCAACCTGGAAAGCCCGGTGTCTGTTTTTGTTGCGCGAGACCCACTTCGACCTTTCGGGAAACAACCGCTTTCCCTTGGTTCGGTGACGACTCCGTTGATATTTCCTTTTTGCGTTGCCTTCCCGTGCTTTACGGGTAAGTTAGAGGGCACGCAGGTTTCAGTTTGTCAGTAAGCCTATCACTCTCTACGGCTCATCGGTGTACCCAATACGTAGAAGAACGTTATTGGAGTGGTAATTAATGTTAATAGAAGGTTATGGAATGTCAAGGAACGTCAATTAATGTTGATGGAAGCGCAGTGCCCTGTGAGGAACACTAGTTTACCGGAACTTGAGCGAGCGGGCTGGTGGCGCCGCCTGGTGACGAAAAGTATAACCAGATATTACAAACAGACCTTGTTCAATGAACCAACTGTATTCTGTACTTGCATAGCAGTTACATCGACGTGTAATCGTTAACGCGCAGCCATTTTTCTAATGTACGTTCGACAAAAACACTCCCGTAAAAAGAAAACGTTCATAACACATTGTGGTTGGACGATGCGTCCCATAATGTCGCTACCAGCGCTGTTGTTGCAGTGCGTGTATCGCGTGTGACCCGGTATTCCATGAAGGTTAAGGCGTTTCCAGGCATGAGAAGCAGCAATGTTAGCGTCATCTATTTGTTGGTTTAAAAGCGTCAAGAAGAGCGTAACGATGAATGTATTGTGGCTCTTTATTATTTTCGTTCGACGAGAACAGCCTGTAACAAAAAAAGAGCTTTCTGACGCTTTCTGTTCGGGCAAGCCGCCGCATGAAGTCGCTACTAGCACTGTTATTAGGGCTCACGTGTTCGGTT
Organism: Dermacentor andersoni; assembly: GCF_023375885.2. Taxonomy (NCBI): domain Eukaryota; kingdom Metazoa; phylum Arthropoda; class Arachnida; order Ixodida; family Ixodidae; genus Dermacentor; species Dermacentor andersoni. The sequence continues at coordinate 124,252,148 of NC_092820.1, forward strand.
TTCCATTATGCCGTAAACGGCAATACGCATATTCGAATATGCTAAAGCCGTCTAGCTTTGGCTTGTTGGTAACCCCTTCACAACAACCCCCTTTCTCCCTGTGTAGGGTAGCGAACCGGACAGACTTCTCGTTGACTTGTCCATGCTTGAAGCCTTTCTTCTCTGTGTCACCCTAAACGAGAATGTGCCGCAGTTCCAAGCTCGAGTCCCGTTGCAGGTGTAAGTGCGGCCTTCAAAGAATGTCCCTCTCACGCGGGGTGTCGGCATCATTAGCACAGAAAATGTTTCAGGTATTCAGGGCCGGTTACATTCAGAGCGCAGTGGCGAGTCCGTCAGTTGAATGTTGTGTCTGAAGAAGTTCGTGTAGGCCACGTTGAGGCTGATGCGGTGAATGCATGTTCGTCTTGTCCATATGGAGGTCACGTGGGCACGTACGATGGATCAGATTTCAATAGTGGTCCGTTACAGGTGGCTTGCATCTGTCCAAAGGGATCGCTGGAATCGCCAAGCGTGTGCAGGTACCAGCACCGCTGCGTCTTTTCTCGAGAAAGATATCTGAACGCATTAATCTCCAAGCGTCGTGTCCAGCGAAGCACCACCTGCGCGTTAGGCGCGACGAAGGCGTTGCTGACGTTCTTGCGGGCCGCGAGCCTCGATAAAACTTTGTAAATGACTCTGTAGTGTATACATTGTGTGTGTGTGTGTTTGTGTGTGTGTTTGTGTGTGTGTGTGTCGCTAAATAGTTATCATTGCATGTATCATGATAATCACCCACCACCTGGAGTAGGAAGGAAGGAAAGAAGGAAGGAAAGAAGGAAGAAAGGAAAAAGTTGAGAAGGAAAGGCAGGGAGGTTAACCAGTTTAGCTTAACCGGTTTGCTACCCTACACATGGGAGAGGGATGGGGGCGATGAAAGATGGGGAAGGGGAAGAGAGAGAGAGAGCACATAGCACAGCACACACACATCGTCCGTTAGAGTCCATCAATCTGGCATGGTACGTAATATCACTGTCACAGCCGCTTGTCCAATCCCGTCTCTTTCAACACCTGGAGTAGAATGTCAGGTGCACAGCCAGGCTGACATGTCAAACATATCATTGAAGGTTATGTATATATATATATATATATATATGAGCGCCTTTGTCTCATTCGGAAAGCGGCGTTGGCGCAGTTCGCGCGAGTTGGGAACGTGAGTCGGTTGGACCCCGACGACGACCACAACTCGTTTCCGGCGTTGGCGCTTTCCCATGGGCTCAGCGGCATCTAGGCAAATGCGAAAGACCACGTTTGTGTGTGTCTACCCGCGCGCGCGCCCACTCGGGGGGTTCATCGGTGGGAGGGCTCGCGCGTGTCGAGTTGAACCGTGGCTCGGGGATGAATTGTGAATGACGCGGGGCGGCTGCATAGGCGCGACAGGCATGGTCGGGGCGACGGCAAAGCGGCGAAAGGGTCGCGGCAGCGCAGGAGACGCGACGCTTTATCACCGTTGATTGACTGGCGAGGCATTTCCTTCGCGCACCGCGCCATACTCCGCGCACCTGTGCTCGCAGCGTCTGCACGCCCCCCCCCCCCCCCCCTCTCACCCCCCGCAAAAAAAGAAAAAGAAAAAAGACCCACGCACGCAAACCGCAAGGATGCAACCGTGGGTTTCACGACGGTTTTCTTCACGACGCGGTATAGTTGCTGACGTACGTTAACCGCGTTAAACTTTCGCGCAGGTGTTATACCACCACTTCTGTTCTTTTTTCTTTCCATTTATTTAGTTGATATCACGTCATCGTCGGAAACTGCTTGTGGGTAGTACGCGACTGGGGTTACGATAGCTCGATGTCACCAGTAAAAGGCCACACACAAAAAAAGAAGAAAACTGCGAAACTGAGTGCGTTCTCGCGTGGAAGAACGTTCTTGCGAACGTGCTGCGCTGTTTGCTGCTGATCAGGTTGACGGTTTCGCCCACAGTTCCCCTTAGAGTGGGCTTATGTAGTCTGACTGGATCGCAATGGTTAGATCGTGCTTAGGTTCTCCAGAGCATGCTCTATAAAGGCCATGATTGAGAAGACCTTTAGTTTGCGGGCAGTGCGTGTAGGCCCTCTGGAACCGTTATAGGAAATTGCTGAGCGATCCCCTCTCTGCGTGTCCAGAATGGATCACATCAAGAGGCAGAATCCACGTATTTTGCGCACGAGGTCTCGTACGTACTACAACAGGTCATTTCTTTTTTCCTTGGCAACACGATTTGTCAACGTCGCTCCGATCCGCAATCTTTTTCGGGCTTTCTGCGTACACCCGAGCATCCGGCGCACCACCGGCCTTTCAGGACGTCAAATATACGTCATGCGGGGAGGAAAAAAAAAAAAAGCTTTCGTTACGTTTGGTCGCTGAAAGCCGGGACAGTTTGCGGCATTATCGCCTTGCGTGACCTCCGCCGACATGGCCTATAGAAGGCATATGGCGCTCTTCTGCGTGATAAGCACGATGTCGCACGTTTGATCACCAGCCATGTGCGTCCGCATTCCGAATAAAGGCTAGGGATGGTAAAATACTCGCGGGAAAAAAGTTTAGGTTTAAGGTACTCAAGCTTGCCAAAATTATTCAGTTTCGCTTCATAGCCAGTTTTTGTCTCCTGGCGTAAGGCGCAAGAATCTAGCTTTGTTTTTTTAAACTTCTCTTTTTCTTTCGTCTTCGATCCCGTTACCACTGAACCCCACGTGTTGAAAATTAATCTTGAGCCTAACGTTCAGGCATTTTTCATAACATAGCTGCAAGATGCCGAATTACAACCATAATGCATTTTCTTTTTCAAGCCTGTGATTATGTCTCGCTAATAAATCATCATGAGTGGCATAACACGATGCGAACAATACATATATCTTGACTTTGTTGCATGACACCACCTCCAGGAGAGTTTGCTCTTGGCCTAGCTTTCGAGCAATTATTGCACTGTCCTTGTTCTCAACGACATTAAAAACGTGCAACTGATGAGCTTCTGCTGAACGCAGTGTCGGGCTTAAATGGGGAATAATATTACTTTAGGCTTTGTTACTCATTCACGCTGCTGTGACATATCAATACAAGCCACACTTACGATCCCAGATACGTTGCCGTTAAGCCAGAGAAGACGCAAGAACAAGTGGCAGGTGGCTACACCGCTGCGCTGGTTTCGCACCAGGTCACCGTCACGTCTTAGGTGACGTCATGGATTCATGGTTGCTAGTTCAGCGCATCTAGTTGCTGGTTCAGCGCCGTGTGTGTCCTCCTCGCTTCCTTTATCCTCGTATCTTGTGCTGCCACCCAACCATGTTTCGAAATCGTCTGTACAGGTCTAGTAACTTGTTCATCGTATTTAAATGTGTCACAAAGGAACCAGGTGACATAGCCTATAGCATATTTCCACAATTCCTTTGCCAAAACCTACGTAATGGGAGAAAAATACTTCGATAGTGTGGCGTCACCATGAAGTAATGATACTTGGTTTTGGCGCAAAATTCGAAAGCAAGAAGAGCCAGAAGGAAGCTCGGCTTGCATTTGCTTCAATAGTAATCAATCCGGTCAGTCCCGGTCTTTTTGTATTTTAATCAAGGCTATGTTTAGAAGTTTTCAGGCAGTCCTACGATTTTGAAGGAAGAGGTTCTGGAACTAGTTCTTCCTTTCCGCTTTGCTCTAATCAAGCGCCTTTTCCTCCGCGTCCGTGACAGAGACGCCAAACAAGTATTCAGAAGTTCAGCGGCTAACGTGTTTATTCTATTATTTTGCTTGTTTGTTTTTGTTGCTTCGTTCGTTACGCGCCGCCAGACAGTCACACGACAGCCCTTTCATCGTGCAGCCTTTCTGCGACACCGTGACGAAGCTCCTTTCTTCTCTAACTCCTGGCTTATTCTCTCTCTCTCCTCTCTCTCTCTCTCTCTCATTTCTTTTTTTAAGTTTGAGTCACTCCTCGACTGCGCGAACTCTCCCGTCTGGCCACGCTACGTGTCCTTTTTTCATCTGTCTTTTTTTTCTCGCCGAATGTCATATTGTTTGACAACAACTGATGCTATCTCTGCATCAACGGCAAAGTATAGAACGCAATTTTTTTTTGGACGAGAAGAACAAAGGGTAGGCTGGCATTCCGAAACAACCGGAAGGGTTGGCGCTTGAAAAAGTTGTTGGGGGGTAACTTTGCCAGAACGAAATGCCTGCAGTGCTTGATTCTTCCTGGCCAAGAACGAAGAATAAAAAATAACAGTAATAGTGACGCAGCTATGCTAGACACAGCGAGCGGTGCTGGGGCTCTCGGATAGAAGCGACGTTGTGGAAATCGCTTCCTGCTCGCTAGAGTAGTAAATTCAGCCAGCGGAGAGAAGTAGAGGGAGAGAAGGGGTTTTCTGTGTTTTTTTCTTTTTTTCAGGTTACTTATCACTAAGCGAGTACATGATTTTCATGGTGCTTCAGTGAAAAGTAATGGAATCGGTCGCCTAACTAGGCTCCTAGCATCAGGTGCAATTTGCACCCAAACAGAACAACATGAACAGGTTATTGGCCAGAGAACGGCATTTTACAGACAGATTTCAGCATGCAATCAAGGGAAAATAAATTTCGTAATGAGATATATACAAGTACAGGAATCATCATCATCATCATCATCATCATCATCATCATCATCAGCCTAGTTACGCCCACTGCAGGGCAAAGGCCTCTCCCATACTTCTCCAACTACCCCTGTCATGTACTAATTGTGGCCATGTTGTCCCTGCAAACGTCTTAATGTCATTCGCCCACCTAACTTTCTGCCACCCCCTACTACGCTTCCCTTCCCTTGGAATCCAGTCCGTAACCCTTAATGACCATCGGTTATCTTCCCTCCTCATTACATGTCCGGCCCATGCCCATTTCTTCTTCTTGATTTCAACTAAGATGTCATTTACCCGCGTTTGTTCGCTCACCCAATTTGCTCTTTTCTTATCCCTTAAAGTTACACCTATCATTCTTATTTCCATAGCTCGTTGCGTCGTCCTCAATTTCAGCAGAACCCTTTTCGTAAGCCTCCAGGTTTCTGTCCCGTAGGTGAGTACTGGTAAGACACAGCTTTTATACACTTTCCTCTTGAGGGATAGTGGCAACCTGCTGTTCATGATTTGAGAATGCCTGCCAAACGCACCCCAGCCCATTCTTATTCTTCTGGTTATTTCAGTCTCATGATCCGGATTCGTGGTCACTACCCGCCCTAAGTAGATGTATTTCCTTATCACTTCCAGTGCCTCGTTACCTATCGTAAACTGCTGTTGTCTTCCGAGACTGTTAAACATTACTTTAGTTTTCTGTAGATTAATTTTCAGACCCACCCTTCTGCTTTGCCTCTCCAGGTCAGTGAGCATGCATTGCAATTGGTTTCCTGAGTTACTAAGCAAGGCAATATCATCAGCGAATTGCAAGTTGCTAAGGTATTCTCCATCAACTTTTATCCCCAATTCTTCCTACTCCAGGTCTCTGAATACCTCCTGTAAACATGCTGTGAATAGCATTGGAGATATTGTATCTCCCTGTCTGACGCCTTTCTTTATTGGGATTTTGTTGTTTTCTTTGTGGAGGATTACGGTGGCTGTGGAACCGCTATAGATATCTTCCAGTATCTTTACATATGGCTCATCTACACCCTGATTCGGTAGTGCCTTCATGACTGCTGAGGTTTCGACTGAATCAAATGCTTTTTCGTAATCAATGAAGGCTATATATAAGGGTTGGTTATATTCCGCACATTTCTCTATCACCTGATTGATAGTGTGAATATGGTCTATTGTTGAGTACCCTTTACGGAATCCTGCCTGGTCCTTTGGTTGACAGAAATCTAAGGCATTCCTGATTCTATTTGCGATTACCTTAGTAAATACTTTGTAGGCAACGGACAGTAAGCTGATCGGTCTATAATTTTTCAAGTCTTTGGCGTCCCCTTTCTTATGGATTAGGATTATGTTAGCGTTCTCCCAAGATTTGTACAGGAATACCATTCACTAAATGTGTATGAAATAAGTTTCGCAAAGATATCTTAAAGAAAGGTAGGCTAAATCAGTGTGCAATAAAAGAAAAGTTTCTCTTAATGACAAAAAAGGCAAGATTCACTACGGCACCACAGGGAACTAATTAACAATTATCACCGTTGTAAGAATATTGCATACAAAACACGAGTGTCATTATGTATCACGAGCAACACCAACAACAAATCTAAAGAAATAGCCGAAGACCGGTCATGAAAGAAAGGTTTTGAGTACTTCGTGAAAACAGGAAGCGAAGATGATTGTTCCCTTATGGGGAGCAATTGAGGGTGTTGATATATTACGCTTGGGATTCGCCAGTTCATCACCTGTATTACATCGTTAGTTCCGGTTATAATCGTTGTAAAGTTAACCCTTTTGCTGTAAGCCACGCCCCAGTTGGAGATTGTTGAGTTTGTATACCGCAGTGTGCACTGCACTCCGCGCGAACTGACAGTCTTGCGTTACTGTGGTGGTGGCGGCGGCACACCACACCACAGTCACGTGACGAGTAGCATCGCCTTCAGCTACGGAGTCACCGTATATTGCGCCGTGTAAGCCGGAACCTCCACCAAGTTGGCTGCGGGGAGAAAAGGAAGCATAAGATTATATTTACTCGACATTTACCTTGACTTTAGCGCCTGACAATGTGGCGGGCAGACTGCGAAGCCCCCGAACCGTCGTCATTTTCGCATCTATATTTTATTATTTTTCCTGAGCACTGTTACAATCTCAATGAACCAAATGTGTAAACCAAATGATTGAATGAAAACTTTCCGCTGTGAACCAGAGCACCGCAGCTTAGCCCACTTTCGAGGGTGAAGGCTTGGGCGAGTTGGGAAAGCTGCATTGTGGATGGACGCGACCTACACTATTGCACGCATTTTTCTAATGTACGCTCTGCAAAAAAAAAAAAAAAAGAGGAGGACGCGCTAAAAAACATGTATATGCTTGTCTATGGGACAATGTAACATGACTGCGGTATGCGTTGTATGTGAGAAAGATGTGTGGTGGCTCGCACGGGAAATTGACGCCCGTTGTCTGAGCTGGAAATCGATAAACGTTTAGCGTTTGTGTTTCCTGCGATGGCCTTGTCATTACAGTAAGCAGCGCTGATTGTTACATTTGTAATCAAGAGGTCAGCGGCCCCGATGTTTGAAAGGACAATGAAACGCTGGCTTTTATTCGCGAGACCAGATGCCAGCATAGCTCGCTGTGAGCTTTTAAAGAGTTTTGAATCATTTCGTAATCGACACCGAACGACTGTCTTAAAGGTAGCAGTACTAGTAGTGGTAATTAGTGTTTAGTTGCACTTCGGGGTTTCTGAGACAGTCTAAAGCCAATTGTTGTTATGCCTCCTGTGTATCCTAACGCTGATTGCATTTTTAAAAACATTTAGACAGTTTTCTTCTGCCTTTTCATTCTACACCTCTCCGTGTTCTCTCTCCCCTTCTCTTCTGCTCGCCATCCTGCACAAGGAACAAGCCACCAACTCAACAGCAACTTAGTGAACGTCGCCCCCCCCCCCTCTCCCTCCAGATGTTTCCAGGTGTTTCAATTTGAAGTACCTGTTAAAAGTTCTCCAAATATTATCTCTTGCAAGTACTAATGACAATGTCTGCTACGTTCGATCTCAAGTTCACTATCAGTCGTGCAAAATCGAAGTACTCTTTTTCTTCGTACCAGTCCGAAACGTTCTGCAACTGACGCCGTCGCGAAAGAACTCGTCTAAATAAAACGTGAAACCACTGCCCAGCTTAATGCAGTCACTGCACCATCGACATTGGATCGAAGCACACACCGCAAACAAAGCTGAGCTTGAAGCTCCCGAGCCAAACCTTTAGCATACATTCGATCGCTCGGGAACGTACGCTTCAATTCGACGTTCTCTATGCACCGTTCCGATCAATCAACACCCGCTCTGCAGCTATCGATCTGTTTGCCCGTAGTTTTGTCCGTTACTTATTCTAGAGACACGTGATCATCGTCCATTCGCAATAAATACGCGCGTGCGCCGTGACCACATCTAGATAAAAATAAAAACAAAGAACAGCAACAGTCACCGCTGCTTCCGTTCTCGCGTGCTAACTTGGCTTCGCTGCACGCGTAGCGACGGCAGCGCCACACGCGGTGCGCGGCGGAGACGGTCTCGAGAACAAAAGGGCTGCGCTAAGCCACGAAGCGAGAAAGAGATAGTGACGCAGAATGGGGTCCGGCACGAGATATCGGAGAGAGAGAGAGAAAGAGAGAAGTAAGGAGAGCGTGCAGGATGCCACAGTATACGTCGAAGCGCAGTGCTCGTTTCCGCCAAAAGAATAAAAATCGTGATCTCGCTTTCGGAACTCCGGCGTTCACCCTTTTGTTCGCCGCCGCCGCGACTCACAGCATGGGGGCTCTGTACATGAGCGTGTGCATCGGCCATTGTGATTTCCTGAAGCAATGCGCTAGCTCTCGTGTTCTCTCTCTCTCTCTCCGTAACTGTGTCCATCTAGGTAATATAGCACGCGATATGGTTGTTGTATGGAGGGCTGCCCCTGGCTAGCATGCCCTGTTTGTCGGCCTCCGGCTTCGTTTTCGCCCGTTCGCTGCTGCTCACTCTGCGTCGTCGTTTAGTTAGTCGAGTGTTTTTTTGTTCCCTTGGATCGCGGGGTCGCGTGCGTGGAAAAGATAGAAGAGACGGAGTTGACAGAACCGGAAGCTCTGCAACAATAGAGTAGTTTGGCGCAGCGCTGGCAACTATCGCGGCTGTCATCCCCCTTTTTTCCCGCTGCGCATGCTCAGGCGGCGGCAGGTGGTAACGGCAGCGTTATGTTAAAAATACAGCGAGTGGAGTGAGAGGAGGTGAGTTGAGCGAGTGGGTCAGTGAAAGGTCATAGGCTTAGCAAAATACCTGACATACTGCTGCAGATGCCAACATAGAGACAAAATTTAGCATACAGACCTCCTTCTGTATATTATTATTTAAAACCTGTCATGTATTATTATTATTACAACCTGTTACTCTTATCAATATAGCCTGTCATTGACCGCACAGGCGCAGTCAGAGAACAGCGTTGTCGTTAACGGCAACAGCAGAACTATAAGGCTCGAGCTGGTTGCCTAAGGACAAAAGCATACTGGATCACACTTGGTAACTTGGTGACATTGTTGCAGCAAAAAAAAAAAAAAAGGGAAATTGGAGAGCACTGAGCACAGTCTAAGGTAATGCGAAGGGATTCTACCCAGCGAGAGCCGGATGCAACGCGCACCTTCCATACGCGCTTGGATTTAAAGTGTACGTAAGCATCAACCGGTCAGCAGTCGAGAAATGCAAGAGCCGTTTAGAGTATCGGTGAAAAAAAAAGCAGTGAAGAGATTGATACGACCAGATCCGTTACAGGCTTGGGAAGCGGTAAGCGGTAGATGTATAATTTCTGAGGAAGAGAAAAAAAAAAGATGTGTACCTAAATGCTAATATGAAAAGCATGTATAGCATACCTGATTAACTCAAGCCTGCTAGGTGATAATTTGTTAGCGCCCCGTTTCAAAGGGGATGCCAATAAATCGTCGTCATCGTCGAGTCAGCGTGGCGGCCGAGTGGACAACTTTCTAGAATACGTGGGGAAAACCCCGCGAATAGGACAGACAGCACACGGGATCATCTCGGCGTCGAAGAAGCCCACGCAGCGAGATAGCATTTTGCAAAAAGGGTTTCATAAAGCCTAGAAGACTACCGAACGCGAAATTAACTGTCACGGTAGCATTACGTAACGTTGCATGCATGAAGATGTCTACGTTTTGCTCATAGGTTTGACGTGTCACTGTCCTGGGGGATACATAATGACATATGTCGTTATTCGACGGGTCAACAGGGGGTGGATGGGGGGGGGGCGAACGAGGGCAACCTCAGCCTGTAGTCAGCTGATCGGGCATTATTTTAATAATAATATGTGGACATCAGTGGCGGCGTCGCTTTGTGGATGACGCATAAAACGTTTGCCAGTAGTTGATTTATTCAGCTGTCACTATCAAGAGAGAGAGATAATTTGAAAGAAGGCAGATGGGTCGGCCTCAGCTTACGCGCTCTAGCCTGTTATCAAAGTTTATACATTGTAAACATCAGGCCGTACCCAAACTATGCAAAGTTTATATAAATTGCACAGCCTATTTTTCTTGTCTGTTTGCTACGACTGCTTGTCGTCACACTGCCGTGTCATCAACCGCGTAATGCTGTTTTTGACTCCGTTGCAGGTGTCTTCTCTCTCGGCACGCAGCGCTGCCCAATAGCTCACCACTATTCTTTATAGCTAGGAACCATACCCGCGCGTTGCACACGCGTCCCTGCATGCAAAGAGGTCGCAAACTTGTGATTTTTGGCAGGGGAAGCGGCGCGGGCTTGGGAGTTTGCGGCGGAAGCAAAACATTTCCCCAGAATTTCGTGTCAAGGCGCACTTTTCTTGAAACTGAATGCGCGCGTTTTGACGTTCTAATGTGTCGTGCCGTCCTTGCCCCCCCCCTCCCTTTCCCTAAAGGAAAATAAAAAATAAAACGCGCGATGAACGCTGCAGGGAACGCGTGCATTGCCTGTGCTATTTCGCACCAATCAATCTCCGTAACTTCGCGTTGGGTCGCGCGCTGCTGTGTGCGCGCGTCAAATCAAAGGAGATTGTGCTTGAGAGCGAAATGTGAAGGCCTGCTGAAACGCGCTTAACCGTATATATATATATATATATATAGCACACGAACCGACGTCTGGACATCGGTCAGCAGGGGTGCTAACGACACCGCCGCGGTAGCTTAGCGGCCATGGCTTTGCGCTGCTAAGCACGCGGTCGCGGCGCTCGATATAGCGAGTCGGGACGACCACGTTTCCATGGCGGCCAAATTCAAAGACGCTCGTGCCACTTAAGCTTAGACACTCGCACAGAGCCCCAGGAGGTAGAAATTACTCCGGCATCCGCTGCTACGGTGTGGCTCATAATCGTATCCGGTTTTTTGCCCGTCCGACCCCGGAATTCAGTTTTAATGCGATAGCATTATATGCCCCAATACGCGAAAATCTGTCGGCGTGACCGAACGTGGTGCCAGGTATGGCAGACGGCGCAAGGTGTAAAAACCCTTGAAAAATGCTCGAATCGACGTCAAATTTCTCAGGTAGGTTGCTGTAAACAAAGCAAATTAATAGCATTCAAAAGAAAATTTTGCATTTTTCGGTCTGGGTGGTAATCGAAACCGGGCCTCCGGCGTGGGAGACGAGCACGCTTCCTTGAAGCCGCGGCGCCTCCGTGGTTCTGGCTGACTTAAGGTTAGGCCTAATGCGTGCGTCATTGGGCACGTGACTGCGCAGTCAATGGGAAGGAGATGGCGCCACGTCATGAGTGTATAAACTGAGCACGTTAATGACGTTCCGAGGTCTACAAGCGGTATAATGCTTTCGCATTCCCACACATAAGGAGTCTTAAGTGTCCCTTCCGAATTACTTTTTGTGGGGACCATTCTCGTCACTGCCAAATTTTATTTTGTTGGCGTCTTGAGCCAGTCAGGGAAGCCGTAGCGGCCTTGTGAGCGAACCAGAACTGACAAGATGGCAAATTCTACGACATGGCAGAATTTAAAGGGACACCAGAGAGAAAGATTAGTTAAGCTGCATTAGTAAATCGTTCTTCTGTAGCACAACAAAAATCCGTTCCTATTTTGAGCAGAGGCTCGGTAAATCGGAAGAGAGAGAGAGAGAGAAGAATACAGGAAGGCAGGGATGTTAACCAGTCAATAGTCTGGTTGGCTACCTTACACTGGGGGAAGGGAGAAGGGGAAGAGAAAGAAGGGAGAGAGAAGGTGTAAATCGGAAAAGGTAAATCGGAAAAGGAATCGGAGAAGGTAAACCGGAAAAGACTCAGAACGAAAGGCGGGTAGCGACGCCGCCTTAAAGTTCCGGCAACAGCCGGCCATGACGTCACCAATTTTGACTTCCGCAGCAGGGGCTTACTAAACTTCCACTAAACGTAAACAACGACTGCATTGTATTGTACACGAGCTGAAGACGAACTCGGCATGTTTAGAGAACACCTGCTGCACCACAATGGCCGAAATACTAGAAGGTACTTTTGAAGTTCGTGACGTCACACTCACGTGAAAGGGGAAAAAATGTCATCCACTCGAATGTAGCACGAAGCTATAAAGGAAACCTGGGATTCCGCAGAACTGATTTGCCATAATTTGTGTCTCTGTGCTTCGAGTTGTCGATTAATTTGCCCTCGCACTGCGATTTGTTAGCTTCCTAGTTAGCTCAGATGGTACAGCGACCGCACCGGTAAAGCGTTGGTCCCGGGTGCGAATCCCGCCGCAAGAAGTTTTCCTCGACTGCGAAACGTTCTTTCAGCGAAACCCGTATGGGTTTCCTTTGTAGCTTCGTGCTTCATTCGGGTGGACGACAATTTCTTGCCCTTTCATGACATTTCCTGCACCTCGCGGGATTCCGCAGAACTAACTTGTCACACTTACGTCCCAACACGGGGGTTACGGCATAAAATAATGAAAAAAAATTTGAACTCCGACCTTCAATTTCTACTTTCGATATTCGAGCTAGTGCTGCGGAATTGAGTAAAATAGTGTTTCGAAAGAATAATTTACCGGTAGAATAACCTTGGCACACGAACACATCACAAATTTGAAATGTATCTGTTAGTATTTTGGCCATTGTGGCGCAGCAGGTGCTCTCGAAACATGCCCAGTTTGCCTTCAGCCCTTCGAAGTATACCCCTTTACTTTGCACTGAAGAATCCCTTACGAAAAAAGAGTTTGGCCATTGGCACATCGTACGTCACGGTTTTTACATTTCATATTTTTTTAGGAAGTGCCGCAGCAGAACGGAAGGCGCTTCCTTGACCCAGTCATAGGGGTCTGCGCATGCGCAGCTCTGTGGCCCCCTAGTTCTTGCTTACGCAAGCCGCTTGCGTCCCCTAACCCAAAAACTCTCTATTAAGTAGCTCGGACATCTCTCCTTTCCTCGAGGGACCCTTACCGGAAAGTAGATACTCATTTGTCGCTTGTCACCTCGCGTGGACGCCTTTCCAGTACATGTCACCTCATGCAAAGAAACTTTGGACTGCCTGTGTGTCGCGGTCTATAAAAAAAAATAATGCAGCGCTTTTCCATAGTGTCCTCTCCAGCAGTGCTCAGAATAGAACACCCCAGCACGGCGCAAAGGGGGAGGAAAGTACGAAAGATGACAGGGAGTGGGGATTGCAAGGAGGACAGTTTTGCGTGGGGGGAGGTCATCGAGTTGACAGCTCTGTCGGCTCGCGCGAGTTGCTCACCAAACGCTAAGCGCATTCGGGAAGAACGCGGCAAATCCCGCGGCGCCTGTCGCGTTTGGCGCGTCGCGAGGCCAATTTGCATATACCGCGCTCGCGTAGGTTAGGCACGCTGCGAGTCCCCGCTGATCGATGAAGTTGGCCCGGCCTGCAAGGGGGCCTTATCTCGCACGCCGGATAGAATGCACGCGGCAAGAGGAGCGATTCCGCACGTTGGGCGGAAAGGACAAAGCGTATATACGGTTCTGGTCGAACAGCGTTGCCGAGTGTGACGCCAATCAATTCCGTTGCGTGCCAACGGAATTGCTTGCATGCCGCAGCACAACAAGTGTTATGCCGCATGCATGCCGCAGCACATTTGCGTTATTACAAGCCAGCTCGACAGAGACATGCGCAGTCAGCATTTCTGGGTCGTCCGAACCAACCCGGAGGTTCACAGGAAGGCGAAAGACTTGAAATGGTTAGCGGTGGTCGAATAACAGGTGTCGGCGGAACTGACGTTCCGACAAAAAAGAAAAAAAAAGCAACACATGCTTTGTCGGGGCGAGAACATGCTTGCTTGACAGAGACAAATCACCTTGTCGAAGCGCTGTCCTCCGCCGACATCTGTTGTTCGAACCTTGAGTGTCGTGTTTCATTAAGCGTGCCCGCGCTAGTTCGTTGTTGTTCACGTATGTTTGGGTTAACCCGGCCCCTACCCTATCTCTAGATCTCTCATTATTAATCATAGATCAGTGTCCTATACATTATTTTGTGTATTCGTTTAAATTTGTGTACGTCATACATGTTCTGCATCATCGCTATAATATTACAGCGTTATGTTATGATTATATACATCCGAAGTATAGCATGGTGTTGGGCTGCTGAGCACGAGGTCGCGGGATCGAATCCCGGCCACGGCGGCCGCATTTCGTTGGGTGCGAAATGCGAAAAAGCTCGTGTACTTTGATATAGGTGCACGTTAAATAACCCCAGGTGGTCGAAATTTCTGGAGTACTCCACTACAGCTTGTCTCATGATCAGAAACTCGTTTTGGCACGTAAAACCCATAATTTAATTTAATTTAGTATAGCACGCCAATGCTAAAAGCTGGGCTACTATCGCCAGTTTTCAGGGAACCTTCGCTCACTCAATATACACATTCCTGAAATGCGAGCTACCCACTGCTGGGAGGTCTGCACGGTTATTTCGAGAAGTAAGGCATCATTCAGACGACTTGAGCGGAAAGTTAACCACAGTTGATCAAATTTTCACAAGATGCCTCGCAGGCTTGGACGCGCACGTTAATTATTCGCCTTGCAAGGTGCGAACGAATGATGAAGCCCGCACTGAGGGAACGCCACGGAATATATACGCACACTTCTTGCCCACTAGGCGCCCTCTATTTTTGTTTTTTTTTGTTTGTTTTTGGAAAAGGAAAGAAGAGGCCCCAGCAGCTGACCGGTTCCCCAAATTAACGAGTGGCCGTCGCAATGGCGCTATTGGCACGACCCGTGCGTCAAAGTGGAACACCTCTTTTTTTTTTTCGTAAACCTCCAATGAGCACTAAGTCATGGCAGAGAAGACGTGCGCAACCAAGGCCATTGTATACCACGTGTGTGTCCCGCCTCAGTGGAAAAATACACGTGCGTCGGTGTGATACGATTTGTCGTATATGCTACGTGTCCGGAACGGGGCTGACCTGGCAGCTGGGAGCTCTCGGAAGGTTTCATCATCCAGCTGCTGCTAACGGCGATTGCGGCACACGACATGCCCTCCCCCCCCCCCCCCCCTCGCTCCCGCTCCCCCTACGGCGCGCCTTATCACATCGGGGTTCTCGCACGTAAAAAAACTCACAATTTAATTAATTTTACATAATTGCTGCACTGCTGTTATCTGATATCTTCCTCCGACATGCGTAAAAGAGTATATGAGTTAGACATGCAGGTGTCCCAATCATCGAGGGCGCGAGCGTGAAGGCGAGGTGAATCGCGGGTGATAATGGGCGTCTGGCTGGTCACCGTCTAAGCGGGCGGATATCACCCTCTGTTCGAAAACTGCAGCGTTAGGAATAGCGTCGCAGTCAGCTTGCACAGGGTGTCGCAGAAGCTGCATGTAACAAAAAGAAAAGTAACTAGAGTCGAAATTGCGTCGGCACACAGTGGGTTGACCTGTCAGAAAAAAAAAAAAAGTTTCGTATCTTGACTGAGCTCATGGGGCGTGATGTAAGCTGGCTGTGCTGGGCCTCGTAGTGCTTGCTGTGAGCACGTGTTTTTAACAAGAGTGAGTGAATGAGTAAAAAAAAAGCTTTATTTGAAATAAATAAAATAAGGCACCAGAGGTGTATACGTATATGTCGAATGCCAGTAAATAAACTCAGTTGCAATTTAGCGCCTGTGTTGTCTTCTTGTGCTGCCGGTACGCGTTTTTTTCATTTTCTATGTTAAAGCTTTTTTCCCCTCGCGGAATGGAAGCTCGCCCAAGGATACAGCCCGATGCGTTCAATAACCTCAGCTATAGTCGAAACTGATTCGAAGCTTCCCTCCCCCCCCCCCCCCCCACTACGGCGTCGTCTATCACAGCTCCACTGCTGCTTTGGGACTTTAAGCTCCACGAATCACTCAATCTGAGCGTTGAACAATGCGACGAGCATGCTCACTAACCGTACCTCGTCGTCAAACCCTCTATACAAAATACCTTTAGGCTGCGTTCTGACAGCAACGCTGGTGTCGTCAATGCCACCACCGGGACCTGATACTCTGACTTCTTAAAACGTACGCTTCAGAGCCCACGTTATATTTGTTATCCGCCTTTATTTGGCATTCGTCCGACCACTCTCGGACGCACCCTTAACATAGCCTCTCTTGCCTGAAAAAAATGTTCTTAGCATGATCTTAGTTCTTTTTTTAACCATTACTGTCGCGTTCCTGCTGTAACTGCTGCTTACGCAACTTTGACGTCACGACGTAGCGTTCCACTATGGCATCGTACGGAGGATATTTTTATTCGCACTTGATACTTTTCCAATTCATAGTCCTAGTTAATTTGAACACTGCATAATGTACCATGCAGGGCTACCGACTGCCCTGTTTGCCGTGCCCTCCGAGAAACGTCATTTGCGGGCACGTTCACGTTCGCGCTGCTACTTGCGCAGCCCGTGCCGCCACTGCCCAGGCGTAACAGTCTGACGTCACGGCGGCAGCAGATGTAAGCTGCTCTTGTTATAATTGTTCTCGGCCTTTACACTGCGTGTTCATCAAATGCTAAACAATGCCTTAGAAACAAGAGCCAGCTGGTACGCTTCTCAGGTTCTCCACGAAAAGCCATTACTTTGTAGTGTCGGGGCGACGTTCGTGGTGTCACTGCCTCTACAAAAATTTTATGACGTCATAACAGGGACGTTGCACCACGCCGTGATGACGCGAATGCTCGATGTCGTCTGCATTCACACGTCGACGTCAAGAAGGAACGTTTTTGTCAGTTATGTTCTTACTCCTTGTACATTTGTCCGTCGTTGATTTGAGCATAACGCAATTCCCCTTGTGACGTACATACTACCTAATGAGCTCCTTGGCTGTTTAGCAAACCATTCTTCGGCGTCATTGTGCCTATATCTACGTTTTTTTTTGCCGTCACTGCTATACTACTTGGACGTCAAGAATTGGGACCTTTGAAATTAGTCTGGTATTGGTTTTCCGGCTTTTGCATTGCTTTCCATTGAGCTCTCCGTAACTTTCAATGAATGCTCGCCGAACCGCGCATTTGTCGACACCAACGCGAAACGTCATTCGCTGACTTTATCACGATGTTGGCATCGTGACCGTCTTTGGCATCGTCTTTGGCATCGTGACCGAGACACGTCACGTCTTGACGTGATGAGGCCGCTATGCTCTCAAGCGCACCGCATATATTCACTCACCGCGATCACTTTCCTTATTCTCAGAGCTACCGAATTCCTTGCGAATGTTTGCGGTGTTTCCGGCCCTTTAGACGATTCTCGTGCGAAACACCTCATTCGTACTAGGTCATTGCCGTTGCGTTGTTGCTGTTGTCACGTTGCCCATGAGACTGTGGCGTCACAAGCATGACGTGACACGCAGAGGCGACGCACGGCGTGACGTGGCACGCACGTTCAGGCGATGCCTGAATTCCGCAACAACTGTTTAGCCTGTCTATGTCAAGTTGAGTAAGAGTGTACGAGCCTATTTTGCCCGTCTTTCAAGAAGGAATGGCGCCGCACCATGCTGTTGACGACAACAATGTATACTTGTAAACATTCGCTTACTAACTAAATCGAGAAGCATGGCTTCACACGCGCACAAGCGAACATGAAGGCATCTCCCTCTATGACCGCGCACAGGTGCTGTCAAAACGCTGGAGTGAGGAAATGCCGCGGCAGCAGCAGCGAGCTAACTGACCCTCCCCGCTGCCCTCTCTTCTTCAAGCTCCCCGGCGCGCACGAGATTGAGCCACGATAGTCGGCTCACCCCCGCGTGTTTTCGCTCGCGAACGCAGCATACACAGCAACGCAAACGCGCGCGGCGACGATGTTGTCGCACTTGAACTTTATACGGAACCTCACGGCGACGCCGACGGCGGAAATGCGTCTCGAGTGTCCATATAATTGCTGCTCTCGCAATAAAACAGCGACAGCAATATCATCATTGCCCATTCTAAGACCATGGAAAGCCTGAATTCCATGTTATATATATATATATATATATATATATATATATATATATAAACAAAGCTCCCTCGGCTCTATCTTAACGGTGGTGGGATAGAGCTGTCGGGTGTGTTTCTTTTCCACTACGCCTTCCTCCCCATGCAAACGGGCGGCTTCCGCCGAGAATGTCGAGATAAGGTCTTGTCACTCGCAGACACGCCAGCCTTAGAAGCGGGGTAAGACGGGGAGCGGATGCTGCAGTTCTTCGTGAGTGAGTTTGTGCGCGTGCTCAAAAAACGTGCTTGCTGACGTTGCCGGAGAGCGTCGACTCTCCAGGGCGACGGACGTGCGGTTTACGGAAGTCGTGTGTTTATGGGGGCTGCCGTCGCCGCTGCAGTGTAACCCCACAGCTCGCTTGCGGAAACAAGAGAGGCAATTTTTTTCCCCTCTTCTAAACTGCAACGGCCGTCATTTGTTAATCTTATTCCTCGGCGCGCGAGCAGACGACGCTGACGATGACAGGCGCTGTCTCGCAGAAAACCGCGTGTGCAGAAGAAAAAAAAAATACTGGTGATAGCGCAGTCTGAACGGAAACGAGGGTTGCCCGCTTTTTTTTTTTTTTTTCCTTCTTGGGGTGGGGTGTTTCGCTTCCGGAAACGTTTTTTCCAAAGAAAAAAAAAAGAAAGCAAGAAAAGGAAACACAGAAAGCACCAGAACGCCAAAGAAGGAATGAGTAAATGGCTCTGGCAATACAGTCCCGCGGAAGCTGACAAGGTGGACGAAGATCCGTGAGGAATAAAATTCTGATCTCTCGGGCAGTAGCGCGAAGAACTTATGGAGGAAGCCTTCTAAAATTTTCAGCCACAGTATTGATATCTGAACTTGAGCTGAGTACGCTGAACGACCTAAAATTGATGGCTTCACTGTTAAAAAAAAATAAAGATTCAGCCTGGCCCGGGAATCGAACCCCGGACCAACGCCTTTCCAGGGTAGTCGCTCCACCGTCTGAGCTAACTAAACAGGAAACTATACGCTCTTAGAAAATATCGGCTTATAATAGTGCGCATAAACTCCGGAAGTAAATTAATATTTCCAAACTTCAGGTGGCTTCCACTTCAAGTGGCCTACTCTGTACGTAACTCAGTAATATTCGGCCCATTTATGTGTGGGTCTTTCATTTGGAATCCGCATATTAGGCGGTCCCATACGCTGAAAAATTAAGCCACCTTGGGCCACACACTGCCAAATTATTCTGGGGTGCTTCAGACCAAATCTGTCGTGTTTACTAACCGGCTCGAGAATATTGTAATATGTCGCATTACTTTAGGACTCGAAGCGGCGTGCAAAGGACATGGAATATGACAATATATATACGTGTATGCATGGTATAATATGGCAGAATGTAGAGTTTCTTAGAAATTCGCGAAAGTTCCATTTGTTACTTTGTGCGATACTCTTGGATTGATGACAATTTCCGTTTTCATCATGTGCGGACTCTGCATGAAACATGAAAATTGTCAACAACCGTGACATTAGCAGTGGTTCAAGGCTACAAACACAACGACAACGCAATACACACAAAAAAATGCACGGCTTAGTGGAGAGGAGGAAGAAGGGGAACACGAACAGAAAGCAGACACACAATGTACTGCGTAGTCAGAACAGAAGTTAACACTGAACGCTCCAAAACGTTTGTAGTAATCCTAGTACATTGCGAAACCTAATGGACCACGGACGCGCTTACAAAGCTTAATCAACAAATGAATATTAATGAAGCTATTATTGTCTGCGTAAAAAGAATATTTAGAAAAAGTGAGTTTTCAGAAAGCGAAGAAACATATTCAGATAAGATATAGAAAAGTCCAGCAGCAGTTCCAAAAATGCGTCTAAATATTCTACGCAACGCTGCAGAAGCGTAATTATTTTTTTTGCGACACATTTCTTTTTTCATGCGTGTGGGTGCTTTTGTGCAAATACAGAAAGTCAGTTTGTTTTTGTGGATTGGCAAGGAATTTAAATAGTGGGACGTATTCTGTGGCGATATCACTTTCGCGATACCATCACTTTCGCGTTACGTAGTACAGGGCACGTTATATGATTCGAGTGGTTTTTCACAACCAGTCAATCAACGCGCACTGAAAGTGACATCTCGGAAAGCGACCGTCCGAGACTATGTCCCACTGGTGGCGTAACAAGTACAGAAGAAAAAAACTGCAATAGCTTTTTACTCAACCTAACACTAAAGGTCGTAGCGATGACTACTGCACCCACCGCGCAATGGCACATCTGCATTGCCTTTGACGCGTTAGTATGCAAACCCGGTCCGTCATGTACTTCGGGCGTGTATAACCGTTCAAACGTTTCCTTTACCAAAAAGAAGACAGAGAGTGCGTTAACCTGAGAATACAAACACTCTGACAGTTTCAAACAGTTGTCCATTTCATACGCACGTAGAACGTTTATTTTACTATCCTGCTTCGAAAAATAAAAAACTAAGGCCGCCGTGAGAGAGGCGACAGCAGGCATTCCGAGTACGCGCGGAATGGAATTTTGAGTGAGAAAAGAAAAACAGCGATGAAATATTCACCGCTGCGGTAAGGCCTATATAGTCCAGCAAGTATTCCACGTCGTCTTCAGAACGAACGGAAGCTGTGATGGAAAGGGACACTATTTTTCGAAAGCCCCTCCCATTGAGATTTCGCTGATCTATTTTTTTTCTTGGTTCTTCCTGCTAGTGCGTCTTTCGCTCGGTTTCCCGGAGTTGTCGCAGGGGAGCCTTTTCAGAGGCGCATTTCCAGTTCCGCGGCTTTCAACTGAGCATCGTTTCGAAGCGTCTTCCGCGCTTCAAGTCGTCCGTGCAAGCGTAGACGTTTTCTTCTTTTTATTTTCGTTTTCTTTGCTTGCGCTCAGGAATTCACTCTACGGCGCACGTCCCAGCAGTCGAACGTCGGCGTTAAAGAATTCCGGTCACATGTTTCAAAGAGTATGTGCGCGTTTCAGACTTCGGTGATAGAAAAAAGAAGTACATACGAACAAGTACGCAGATTCAGAGCTTTCGTTTCGTCGCATTCGCAGCTTTTGTTTCGGCGATGTTAGTGGCGGAGAAGGCTAGTTTAGAAAAAAAGCGTTTGAAGTGACTCACCAAAGAAACTTCCACGTTGGATCTGCTTCATGAATGTGACATACGTTCGTATGTACGCACGTTTCAAGCTAGCATCCATCTTCCGTACACTTACATACATACGTACGTGCGTACGTAAGTGCGTAAGTGTAAGGGAGATCGACGCTAGCTTGAAACTTATCTATGAGGACCTTACTCTCGTATAGACCGAAGCACTAGAGATACCTGTTGTGATCTTTTTGTAGGATGCTCCTTGGCTCCCACAACGGCGCGACGAAGCCTTGCATACTTTTCCTAAGTCTAGGTCTTGCATTCACCAATGCGTGCTTGTTCTTTACTGGAATGACCGATAACTCTGAATGCAATGCCCTCGGTGAATGCACTCTACAGAGCACCCTCTGCACACCTTCTATTCTATTACCCCTCCTTTGAAAACGAAATGCTTGACCTTCGCACAGCTCTGAAATAGGTAGGCGAAAAGAGCTTTCCCTTTGCACAAGACCTTGGGACCTTGGTCCCGCATACTGCAGCTACAAAAGGCCGCAAGAACGCTGTTGCGATTTATGAAGGCTACCGGACGGAGCGAACGTCTGTAAACGCAGAGCGGAGCACTTTCACCAAGTTGGTGAAGTCAACGCCAGAGTTTCTCTTCTTCTCTTAATTATTGCCTTTAGTAGGTTTAAAGTGGCGATCTATAGTGTCGCGGTGCACTCGTTTTGTTTCTGACGCGTCGTTTTCGTGTAGTGCGACCGTGGATCGAAACGTGCCAATCGCCTCAACGCCCTTTCTCTTCCCATAGAGCAGGGTAGCCAACAGGGCTCCGTCCTGGTTAACCGTCCTGCCTTTCATTCTTATCTCCTTATCCATATTCTTTTATGCGGGAGTAATTAGTTGTTCCGCATTGAACTCTCTTTTTTTAATATACAGAGGAAGGATTTACAGAAGGGATGGAAATTTAACCAGATATATACTTCGGGTTGGCTATCCTGCACGGGGGCAAGAGGGTACGGTTATAGAGACAGAGAGAGAGGAGCACGAAGTAAACCGCACACAGTATACAGCGATAGCAGGCCGCAGTCTTAAAGTACTAAAGTTTATCATGTAGGCCCGTAGACCTCAGTAACTGAAGAAGCGCAAGTATGCAGCCTTCTGCGCTATTTTTGACCGCACTCATACCGCCCAATTAGGCACGTTCACGCTAATTGCAAACACGAGCAGATGAAACGTACTTCGTCGGCAGTGTGCATCAATGACTCTCCTTCGAGAAAAAATAAAGTAAGCTAATTATGAGAAAATGTATTTTTTCTCTAATAAGGGAGGGGCCGGGAGTACTTCCTTTTATGTTTGTATATTTCTGTATTTTAATAATGTGAATGGACAATTTGGGACTCAGCACTTAAGGCCAAGTAGGTCACCCTTCGGCAATGGCCAGGTATACAAATGCCATAGGAGCGTATACGTAGGTTTCGCGATTGTCAGAACTACAGGAGTGGCCCCTAATTCAATGATCCTTCAGAAATCCTGGGTATGCGTTGTTAGATCTATTTCTTCGAAGGCACTCTGCCTTCTTGAACTCTGCTACTCATTAAGCTTTTGCGCGCACAAAGAAAGGACGTCGAACGAAGAAGGGACACACACCACGCGCATGGTGTGTGTCCCTTCTTCGTTCGACGTCCTGTCTTTTTGCGCGCAGTAGTTTAATAAGAACCATGTACAACCAACTCACCCAAAACGTAACGCTTCTGCTACTCGTTCTTCAGCCTTACGGTTTTTGTTTCTTCTTTTTTATTTTCTAGTAGAAACACAGAACTGACGGTGTACTGTCAGCTATAGTACCGTTCTCATTCTTTCATCTAGCAGAAGTGTAAGTGGGTTGCCTGCAGTACTCGTCAGGTATATAAGTGCTAGCATCGCGGATACTTCAGAAGTGTGAGAAGTGTAGAAGTTCCCGCTTAATGAATTATCCTGGAAATATCTTTTGGTCTGTGGTAGTAGATAAGTTTTATTTCTTTTTACATTATGTCATCTTAAGCTCTGTGCCTCGCTGTGCAGCATTTTTTATTTCTCTTCCTTTAGTAGACGAGAATGGTCAAGGTTTTCTGTAAGCTATAGTACTACACTTCTGATTCTTGTTATCCGCCAGGCGTGCTGATTAACTTTGGCTTTTAAAACACTTCTGCCAGAACAAGTAGCAGAAATAATCCCGAAGCGGAAGCGAATCAGCACGTCGGCTCGATAAAAGAATCGGCAGAAAGGAAGACTGAAAAAAGAAAGCGCTATTTCAAAGACCGCCACTGTTTTTATCCTCCAATAAGTATACCTGCAGTTGAAGTGGGAGTGGATTTGAAGTAGGAGGTAAGGCACAAAGACAAGCAGTAGGTAAGCTGTCCTTGGTAACAAAGGACCTAATAAAGAAACGACAAAGCATGAAAGTGTCTAACTCTGGAGATCAGTTACTATATAGAATTCGCTGAACTGTCGAAACTGATCAACATTAAGAAACTAAGGGATATTCCAAACGTGGCAAAGATTATGGTAGCAGTAAAATATGGCCGCAGCATGAAACGAGTGAAAAG
This sequence comes from Dermacentor andersoni, assembly GCF_023375885.2. Lineage (NCBI taxonomy): Eukaryota > Metazoa > Arthropoda > Arachnida > Ixodida > Ixodidae > Dermacentor > Dermacentor andersoni. The sequence continues at coordinate 124,275,790 of NC_092820.1, forward strand.
AAAACTTGGCACAGGACAAGCCGAGATCTATGCACTGGAAGGTAAGCAGGACAATGTCATCAGCAGTTTCGATGAAATACTAAAAGCAGCAGAAGGGATTATATAATGACCTTGTACAGTACCGAGAGCAGCCACGTTACATAGAAGTATGCGGGATGTCCCGCATACTTCTAGGTACAGGCGTGTCAAATTATGTTTCGGATTGCAGGCGCTGGAATGTTAAACACTGTTCCAGATAATAGTGGCTACTTCGCTGGTACACAGTTTCACACACTTATTCTGATCTGTACTTCAGGAGTGAAAAATCCCATTATATCGAACAGCATTCTTCACATTCTCCGATTTTACGTGGAACGCCGTTTAATCTAGATAAGCGGAAGATACTTGCGAGAATTTATTAATTTTTCACCTAAGTGGAAAGCGGTTAGCGTATACGAGGGCACGATCTTTAGGTGGTACCAATTTAAGCGGTACAATATGGAATTACTTTAAATTCTGATTCGAACTCGCGGCTACCGAGCCGCGTCGCTCAGTGCAAGAAGCTAAACACAAACACTTTCAGCTCAAACTCTGGAATTCGAAAGCTGACAGCTGTACACTCTTAGTCTGGCTTCACATAAATTACCCTAAGTGGAACATTTCTGCACATATGCTTCACTTCGTTGGTGAAACTATACGAAACGATATTAGGATGTCCCTCTAAGTGTGCCCTTATGCAGAACGGAAGTTAAGAGTGTCACGTAGGAGCAACAGAAGTACCCGACGCTCAGTTACAATTGTTCCACTTATGCTCCAACTAATAGGCGGAACATTTGTACAAAAAAATGTTCCACACGCTTAGTGGAACCTATATGGGCAATGACTTTAAGAGTGAAGAGAATAATAAGCTCAACAGAAGATGAATCGTGCTGAGTAAGTGGGTGTGCCACGGAATCCTGCCCTGGGAACTCTAAATTGATGCAGAGTTCCCAGTCTTCACTGTGTCCGTGTCAGTGCGCTGCTTCAGCAGCAAGGCATGATGATTATTCACCAACTAGCCCAACTTTCCACATTACTGAACTTCATATCCGATAAGCGAGCGAAGTTTGCCGGCAGTATACGGACTGGAAGGTGGGAAACCTCGCGTGCGCATATCTCGACTTCCTCATCACTGCGCGAAGGCGGCGGAAGTTTCGACGGATTCAGTTGATCTCTCTTACCGTCTCAGCGTTTGCGTGGAGTACGCGGTCGCATGTGGAGATATAATCTTCATTTCCGTTTCCGCCTCTCCAACAAACAACTGTGATAGTATTTAAAGAAGAATGGAGTGGAAAAAGAAAACGAGAACTATTGCAAGAAGTTGTTGAGAGCTCTTTACAATTCATCCACAGTGTACACTGATCATTAACTCGCAGCCGGATGGCAGATATGGTGATGAAAGTGATGCGCCTCGAAATGCCGGTACCGAAAATAGGCTTCGTCACGGATGAATTGACGACAGAAGTATACTACACTTGTCCGCGGCAGAACATGCGATGGGGTAAATTTATCTCCGCATATGTTTAACCACTATATCCCCCCTGGTTAATGTCTTGCAGTGTTGAAAAGGGGGTATCTGTGAAATGTCGTCTCAACGGGTACATTATTTACTCGCGTCTATTGCTTTTGGAGTTCCACGATTGTAAGCGGCGCTTCCCTCTTTCCATCTTTAAAATTGTCACTCTACACCTCTACACCAATTTAAACCTATTTCCACCTCGTATAACCCTATACACTTCTAATCTCGTGCTCCGCAAGTGTCCGTTCCGTTTTCTCGACCGCACCAGACAAGACTATTGTACAAAAAGAACAGAACATACTGGACGCTGACGACTCACCGTCACCGTCGCCTTCACGTACTCGACCCAGAGATACAAGTGAAGTGACCGCCTACGATTAAAAGATATTCAAGCTCGCTTCACAGGTGACGACTAGGTGTGTCGCTCGCTCAGCGATACCAACAGGCTTATTGACCGTGCAGACAATCTGGAGACAGTGAGGTAGCCGAGACTACGGAACGTGTGGATCCCCCCGTGATATGCTGATCAAGGACAATCACTGGTACAACAATTAAGCGTTCGAGTTTACCGATCAAGCATTGTCTGAAAAGCTTCTATCGGGACCTTGGCCGGACTCATGCCGGCGTGATGTTCTAGAGGCTCTCATCAAATTCTTGCACGAAAGCGCTTCGGATTTCAGACTTCCAAGAGTACTTACTGTTCAAGTTCGCCCACCACCATTTTCATCGTCATCATCAACACCTCTGCTTCTATTTTTACTCTCTTCTCTATTCCGCAGTGCTGAATATGCAGGTCAGAGCTTTGATCCAGGCCGACCACTTAGCTTTTCTATAATAATATATACATATCTCTCTCACTCTCCATTTCTCCACAAAGAGAAGCACCAAATAAGCTTGTAATGAGGAAATATTCTTTTAAAACTTCATTTTCCTTGATTTTGCAGTAACATAAGGCTTACTGCAAGAGAAATTATTGGTCTTCTTTTCTTTCACGCCAAAACACCAGCAGCCTTACTTCGTCGCGGCGTCATTAATTTCAAGGCATATTCAACGTATCAGTAAATAAATGTTCCGGAAACTTCCTTGTTCAATGTTTGCTTTTTTTTTTGAAGAAGAAGAAGCTCTAGTCACAAGTTACTGAATTTATTTTTAAAATTTAACTAGGCACTAGCAAGCTTTGGTCAAAACCAGTGTCGACACAGTGAACAAGTTGCTAGAACATCATTATGGCGTCGCTACCTGTCTTTCCTTTTTACATATATTCTAGCCCGTTAAGCCTCTTCTCGGTAGTTTTTTTTTGTTATTGTAGAAAAGTATTTTATTGTTACATTTCAAATAACTTTTCTTCTTAGCGTCTGTTTACAGTTCGTTTCTTATCCGGCCAGGACACTGGGAGGATTGACAGATTGAGAGCTCTTTCTTGATTCGGTGGATGGTGGTGCATGGCTCTTCTTAGTTGGTGGAGCGATTTGTCTGGTTAATTACGATAACGAACGAGACTCTAGCCTATTAAATAGGTGCGGGGTTCCCAGCACCTTACAACCTTACAACCTTCCTAGAGGGACAAGCGGCTCCTAGCCGCACGAAACAGAGCAATAACAGGTCTGTGATGCCCTTAGATGTCCGGGGCCGCACGCGCGCTACACTGAAGGAAGCAGCGTGTCTTTATCCCTGTCTGAAAAGACTGGGTAACCCGTGGAACTTCTTTCGGGATTGGGATAGGGGCTTGCAATTGTTCCCCTTGAACGAGGAATTCCCAGTAAGCGCGAGTCATAAGCTCGCGTTGGTCACGTCCCTGCTCTTTGTACACACCGCCCTTCGCTACTACCGATTGAATGATTTAGTGAGGTCTCCGGACCGATGTCCGGCGCGGTCTTTCCGTTGCGCCGGTCTGTTGGAAAGATGACTAAACTTGATCATTTAGAGGAAGTAAAAGTCGTAACAAGCCGAGAGAAGTTAGTTTCCTTTGACACTCCAGGAACGACTGCTTCAAGCTATCGGCTCTCCCACTCTCTAGAGGTGACTGCGATGGCCAACACTTTGTTGAAGACTACTAGATGACACCGGATTCTGAAATTCATTGTGGAAGAGGGCGGATCGCGTGCCTTCCGCGCCGGCTTTTGCTTCGTTCTCTTTCCTTACGAAAACTCTACGATTCGTTTGTTTCATCTCTTAAAACGTTTCTTGCCCCCGTATTCAGAAATGCTTGACTTGATATACATAACGCCCTCGTGTGAACGCGCCTAAGACGCTCATTGCATTTCCTTTGGCGAGTTCATGACAGGCGTCATTTAAATCAAGTCAAGCATGAGCTTCAACTTCAGATGGATTTATTAATACGGGGTTTAGTGTCCATGATGCTTGTACTATTATTATTTATAAGATTTAATAGAGTTACACCTTACCCGCCGTGGTTGCTCAGTGGCTATGGTGTTGGGCTGCTGAGCACGAGGTCGCGGGATCGAATCCCGGCCACGGCGGCCGCATTTCGATGGGGGCGAAATGCGAAAACACCCGTGTACTTAGCTTTAGGTGCACGTTAAAGAACCTCAGGTGGTCGAAATTTCCGGAGTCCTCCACTACGGCGTGCCTCATAATCAGAAAGTGGCTTTGGCGCGTAAAACCCCATAATCTAGAGTTACACCTTATATAGGCTGAGAAACCTTTAGCTTAGCCTAGCAAAATTTTTTTTATTTCCTTGCGCAGTACCTAGCGCATGGGGGAAATATAGCGCTTATCAGATACTTGCTTTATCAGGAAACACGCTGTCCTAATAGTTATCATCCTTAAACTGCACGTACGAGATACGCGATCTTCGTATACGCATGTTAGCCAGCATTTCCACACAGCAGTGCCTAATTATTATTAGCAAACAATTTTCCCCAATATGACCTAATAAAATTATCAGTTGTCGTAATAGATGACAATCTATGTTAGCTAGCATTCGAGACGAGGAAAAAAAAAATGAATTCCGGGGTTTTACGTGCCAAAGCCACCATATCATAATGAGACGCACCGTGTGTGTGTGTGGGGGGGGGGGGGGGGGGTGAGGGGGGGTCTTTAACGCGCACCTAAATTTATGTGCATGAGCTTTCTTGCATTTCGACCCGATCAATATTCGGGCGCTGTGGTGGGGATCTAACTCGCGACCTCAAGCTCAGCAGCGCAACGACACCGTGGCCACATGGATAAGATGAAAAAGCAGCCGGAATTCGCATTTCCGGAATGTCTTGTCTTTTTTTTTTTTAAGAATATATGTGGATGCATTGTGTGTTGTAAAAACATGCTACATCTTTACCATCGTCAGACTTACCTTGCATACTTTTTGTAGACGCCTTTATTCATACATTCGAACAAAAAAGCAAAATGATGTTGTAAGAGATAACTATTAAAAGAAACTGTTTCCTGAAATATTTGAGTGTGAACAAACTTGGATATTCACGGAACTGATTTTTTGCCGTCAGTGCACAAAGAACGGCTCTTAGTACTTAATTCTTTGGATGACTTATAGTGCGTTTTTTGTCACAAGCTGATAAGTTCAGACCGTTGTCAGAGATGTGGATTCAATTGTTCTTTCTTTCTGCAAAAACTATAGCCTATTCTTGACGCTGTACCATCTGCCATGTGATCTCGATATTTGAAGGCCATTATGCTGAAGCATAACGCGAATTGCATTGATACAACTACAGAGCGAGTTTCAAAAACAAGATAGCGGGACAATGACATATATATCATGTTTCATACAAGTAGTGTTGCTGATTAGTTAATTTAGGCAGAGCTTATGCTGCGCGTGTCCGACCAGACGTATGACCAAAGCAGATTTTGCTAGTTTAAGGGAGATCACTACGATCGAGCCCATAGGCGTCAAATCACAAACATGTTTCAGGTAGGCACGGCAAAAGATGTATTTGTATGGACGCATTCATAGAAAATTACTGTATAATAAAAGGAGAGCTGTACATTACTCCGAGGTGTACGCTGCATTACGGCGTCGCATGTGCGAAAGATTTAGGGATTTTTACAAGAAGGAAAGAGACGTTATTATTAATTTTTTATGTGGCTGTTCGACGCTTCTGAAATATCAGCAGGGCACTTAATATCTCAACAAGACGCTAAATGGCAAGGGTTGTTCGCAGCAGTAAACCGGGACCAGAGACACCCAATCCTATAGACATATTCTACCGCTCGCGCAGCAGCTTAAAGTTGCGCGCACTAAGAGTGGTCGTTGAACAGAAGCAGCTGTAGCTCTCAATCGATAGTTAATGCTTTCGGCACGTGTTACTAGTAAAGGCAAACAAACAAGTAAAGAAAAAAAATCCGGCCTTTAAGAACTTAGCCTTACGTGCCAAGGACCTGAGCGAAACGCACTTTCCATTCCGTCATTCATATTAGAAGAGCTTACGAAGGGCAAGCTTTAACCTTTATTTGCTGACTCCTCTAAGGCGTGCCTCTCTATGGTAGTCAGTTTTACAGCCGCTCGAAAGTTTACTGAGTTCTAGTGGTGGGCCTCAGCAACACACGCCCTAAGTGGAACATGTTCATTTCGCATCGAAAGCACATGTGATCCCAGGAAGACTCGTAGACAGAGGTCAGGATATCGACCTAGCTGTTATTGAAACCGCGCGGGTTAAGCTGACATCGGCTGCTCAAATTTCGCTGTGATATTGAGGCGCGCGTATTTTTCTTGCGTTAGCCGCCTCTTGCGTTGACGCTGTCCCGAAGCGGCCCTCTATGGCTACTGTCTACTTCCGAAAATCGGCCCCGCTGATTTCAAGACGCACGCACGCACGCGCATGCGCACGCGCTTCCGGTCAGCAGCAAAAGTTTACGGCTCGCTTGATCTGCCAATGAAGCTAACTTAATTCTGGCGAAGCCTAGTCACGCAGTGTGGAATTAGGTGTTCCAACATGTACTAGCCTTCGCCACCTGCACAGTGATTCATTAAATTACAAGTGCCGTGCCTTTAACAGTGCTGGGAGTCTCATTCGCAGGGGAAACCCTGTCCCGTAAACTTTCGCCGTCGACTGTATACGTGCACGTCGTGCAAGTACACCCGCACTGTGAGGCCCTTAAGAGTAAGCCATCCTGCACGCTGTGCGGTAACTACTGACTACGTACACTCATTTCGGGCGGACTTGCACTGCCCTCTTCACTTTTTTGCTTTGTTTCTTTTTTGGCCCTCAAAGCAGACGTATACTCCAGCGTTGGGAAATGAAACGGGGGAGGGGCAGTCACGCGCTCGGCGTCAGTTCTGCATATCTCCAGAAGTGCTGCCAGCTTTGGCATTTCCAGCGCAGACCATTCTAAGGTTCCCTGCGAGCCCGCGGGGATGTGTACTACGAAAGCTGCACGAACGCGCGGCCCGAACTGTGGCACGTCGGGTGCCGTCTGCTCCGGAAACGTCAGTCATATTCGGCGCCGCGTGAGCTCCGCTATACAGATGTATTTCGTGGCTGTAGCCCAGACGATTTCACTTATAGTGGCCACATCAGAGGGAACGGTGACGACTAAAAATGTTGTTTTTTTCACCTCTGCCTACATCTGAGTGGTGCTGTCGAAGAAGTTCTACGTGCTTGGTGCGATAACTTAGTAAATGTATAAATACGTAACGAAAATTGAGCGGTGTTTCTGACGTCTCCTCATTTCGCGCGTCTTTTGTTTTGCTATGTGAAGGAGGAAATTACGTATTTATATTCGTTAAGTGCATGCGGCATCGGCGCGATCGCACGTCTGTTGACGACTTGCGCCGAGAAAGCCCAAACAGAATATCGAAGATTCATATGATGAAGCACGGTGGGAACATTTTAATATTTCAACGGACTTTTCTTTCACCAAGAGGGTCAGCGTAGACTTGGGACGAAAAAATCCGCAAGGATTTCGCATGCAAAATACCAAGGACCCCAGTAATACTACGTATGTTTGTTCCTTTTGCAAATATGGGATCATTGAAATACAGTAGAACTGTCAACTTTGTCTAGCACTCTAAGGAATGCTTTTTTTTTTCTTCTGGTGTTATTTTTTGCACCTCTGCAAAAAATTTCTATCCGTGATTCGTTATTTCATGACGAACCTGCGTCAGTGATGATTTATGCTGCATGCTATAGGTCTCCACAGTTTCTCTGAAGTCTAAAAAAAGCCAAGTCAATAATCCGCGCGTTAAAAACAAAAATTATGAATACTTAGCCAAGTTAGCGCTATCGCTGTAGTTCTCTTATTTTGATATCAATCGTAGCATGGGATGAGCTATCGCTGCAAATTAGATTTCACTAGCGCCCAATCGCTGTTATGGCCGCCTCTACCTCACTCGCTTTCATCCCATTGTGATTATCGTTTCTTCGAAAGCAGGGATTTGTAGACATCCTCCAGCGAACCACTAGTGAGGAGCTGATAAGGCACTCGTTCCCGAGATTCACCAAGGCCCGTGAAGAGGAACCAGTGCATGCGCTCTGGAAACTAGAGCACAGTGCCAGTATGGCAATGGGAAACTTCGTTGTATACCATGCAACTACTCGTTGTGAACCTTACGGGTTTCAATGAACCTTTTTTGACACAACAAATGTGTGCGCTCAATCTTTGTGAAATCTCTGCAGCGGATGCAGATTAGACATCTAAACGTGTATAGTCCGCTCATCCTATTGTCAATAAATTATATGGTGACTTCTCTGTAGCTTAGGTTAGAGAAGTTATGTCCCCAGTAATAGACTGTGGAGATAACTTTTGCCGCTATGTATAACGACGTTTATGATGGGCATCCAATAACCATCACCAGCCTATTTATATTCACTGCAGTACGAAGTCCTTGCCCAGCGATCTCCAAGACGGGGGGTCTTGCGCCAACTGATTCCATCTCATGCCGTGCAAGTTTCACTCGTTTCCTCACACCACCTAATTCCCAGCCGTCATCGACTGCGCTTTTCTTCCCTTGGCACCCATTCCATAAGTCTAATAGACCACCGGTTACCCGACCTATGCATTACTTGAGGTGCCATACTCCAAGAGTTCGCGGCAGAAATAGGCTGTTATCGGTGGCAGTTATCTAGAAAAAGCAAGAAATTGACGAAACGAGGTAATTGCTCCTGTCCAACCACGTGTACGTTTATTTACTTCACTGTCTCACCTGCTTTTTCAACCATGTGATTCAGTGCGTGTGTGTGTGTCTGTAGCAATTCAGTACCACCATCCGGCAGGTTCTAGCAGGAAACATTCACAGATCCCGGTTTCGCGGCCTACTGATAAACAGAACACTCGCGGCAACCTCCCACCCCCCCCCCCCCCCACCCCCCGTCCCTCAAAAAAAAAAAAAAAAAAGCTCAACAGCATGTTTCTCCTGTAACACGTAAATGCCAACGCATGCTGCACACGTGGTAACCTATTAAGTTATACGACCGGAGGGTTCAGACTTCTTGCAAGACATAGCGAGCCGCAGTGTGAAGTAAACGTATGGCGCTGTAGGTCGACCCCTTCAACGAACATGCGAGCCCCTAGTTAAACGTTCTTTCGTTCTGTCTCTCCTTCCTTCTTTATTTCTTTCTTTGTTCCTTCGATTGCGCATTCTTTCTTCATTCATATGCAGCCACTGCATCTTTACTTGCTTACGGGGGTATGAGCCATTCCTGACGGTGATATTTTTTGTATCACTCGACTAGACGTGTTTTTCGGGTATGAGCCATTGCAACGAGCCACTTAAGGCTCTCGCCTTAAACATTACGAAAAATAGACGTGGATGTACAGTTCCAAGACTTCGCTGAAGCCGTAGAGTTTCATACAATAACCACTAGAAGGAACTGTGGCGCTAGTGTCTACGGGAGCTGCAATGAGAACACTTGTACCAGCATGGGAATTACGGGAAGTACGTGGATTTGCCTTAACTTCGTCCTTCTGGCTTTCATTGGCTTGGTGACATTGCAAGGTAATTACTTCTAAGAAAGTTCTGTGTCACAAACAATTGATATAAACAAGATTAAAATTGTCCCAGGTCAGGAACCGAATGCACGACCTCCAGCACAGAGTCCCGATACTGAAACCATTACGCCACGGACTCACGAACAAGCGTAACCACTGCAATCTGCAGCAATTAGGCGTGCTTCCGCAGTGATATTACCTTCTGCATTTAAAAAAGAGAATTGCTTTGAAATTTACACCAATTTAGGCCCCGATAAATCGCCAACAAACGAAGCCACAAGAACGTCTGAAGCCCCAAGCAGGAAGATGAGACAAATTCGTGTACGTATACACATCATTCCCATGGTGGCCGAAAGATCGCAGCGCCAGAGTTGCCCTATGAGTAAAGGTAGTAAACTATATTGCTGTAACTATGCAAGTGCGTTGCGAATCCGCGCTGAAACTTATCCTTCAAATAGAGCAGCGTATTTCGAAGGTCAAGTTCACCACGTTGTACATAGTGAGCGGAGCAAGCAGTTTCCAGTTAGAGCGTGCAGCAATGTCGCGTATGCAAATTCATCTCATATATTCAGGCACGTGTGTCCGTCTCCTGACCTGACTATAGGCACCGGCATGCGAGAACGTTGGTACAGGCGTGCGTCTGTTGTCGCTCAATATGCCGTGCCATTTTCGTGGCATCTCTACACCGGTCGGCGGCAGGTCGTTTTATTTGCCCGCTCGGGCTGATGTAGCGCCTCTTGGCGGGTGCTTGTTCTCCGTAGTGTACGTGTATGACGACCCATGAACTATAGTTTATGGGCTTGTGTATTCAAATCTACTCAAAATACCGGCGCGCTTGAATCGACATATGTCTCGTCTGCTGGAACATTGCCGTAACTTTGATGTGGCGCCTTTAGCTTGCCGTACGAGCTGTTTTGTTGAGTCTCTGCTTCTGACTTGGTCGACGCCAGTAAAAAAAATGTTACCTTGAAGCCGTCAGGGCTTCGAACTCTGAATTAACGGTAAAAGTACCGTACTTAGCTAAGCGAGTCGGCGTTCACTTCTCAGCAGCCTCCGTCGCTAACGTTGTAGAATACCGCCAGCGCGGTGACTCAGCTCACTTCTGCGCAGCTGAGGTGGCAATTTTGACTTCGTACGAAATGGCCCTGTTATAATGTGGACGGAATGCAAAAAAATGTTCACGTAGAATAACCGGAGTGCTCGAAAGCGATCCTTGCGGAATGGCGTCTCGCGTGGCTCCGATGTTGCCTTTTTGGTGTCAGACGCCGTCGATAGTCAAATCAACCATTGCGTCTGTCCGAAGCTTATCTGGGGGTATCATCGTTGTATATGTGCAGGCATATTCCACGCCCTCGACATCTCTTCAGCGGTGCGTTTGCGAATTGATGCAGCTGATATGAGAGCAATATTTTGATGTAACTCAGGGGTCCACAGGAAGATGGCGACTCGAACTTGCCCCTAATTATTATTGCGGTATCAGTTATACGGACACTCCAGGCGTCACCTAGGTGTCGCGGGTGCGGCGGTGCTTGAGCGGAGCACGCCCAACTCGCGGTGACAAGCGCACACGCGGCCCGCGCGTTGTACGTCGAATGTCACGTGATCTGGTGCATGGGCGAAGTATACGAGTGCGGCGAGGGTGATCGGAGTGTACTGCGGTGGCCGCCTTGATGCGAGCAGTCTTCCTGCGCGTCTGGTGTTTAAGGTCACTTGTAAGCGGAGTTTTCGGAGCCGAGGTGCAGTCCAGATGGCGAAGGGAGCGGCACCACGAAACGTTCCCTTGGGGACAACTGCGGGCGCTCCCCTATGCCGGCGCTCTTCACCGCGTTAGCGTTGTGACCGCGAGTGCTGGCGGTCGTCGAGTGGTCTGTTCACGTGCGCCTATGGGCGTGTGACGTCACGCTTGTTTAATCAGCAGGCGAATGTTTCGCGATATATGTAGTGCCCCTAATGATACGAGCCTTAGTTCGTGGGACAGTCTATACTTCGTGCGACTTTGCTATCGCAGCCAGTGCTTCAACGTTTGGGTAAAATAGTGGCTTTTTATCATGCCACATCAATCATATATGAGGTGAAAAAGAAACAGCCTACTGGAGTGCAGCTTTTTCACCCAGTTCGTTATTCGTTGTCTGAATGCTACCTCGCAATCTTCAGCCTAAGGCGCTTCCAAAGGAAAGGTTCGGTGCATAACTTCGGCGTGTCATCGTTCTCTCGTGCGCAACTTCAGGTTTCCGGCAGCGCTTTATGCTGAAGTTTCAATTCTCCTCATTTTTACACTTCCGGTCGTTGGTAAGAGGGATCCGCGCCCATTCGCCCGTCCATAGGCCAGATTGGCGGTTATCAAACGAGCAACCTTGTTCATTGGAAAGCGGCATGATCGAATGCGCGCATTTGCATTGCGAAGCGTAAGTCGCAGCTCTACTTCAGGCAGGTATACATAGATTGCGTCGCCGTTGAGGGCCTATCATAACAAATTGCAGCGCATGCTTTCTCTCTTTCTTTCTTTCTTTCTTTCTTTCTTTCTAACTAGCCCAGCAGCTGAGGGGTATCGTGTAGTACTGCTGAGTTCAAGCATGCGAATTCAACTCCCCGGGCAGCGGCGCGGTCGCATTCCAATGGGGGCGGAATGCAAAAAAAGAAAAAAAAAAGAAAAGAAAGAAACATTCGCGAACCCTTGGTTTATTGGAGCGTTAAAGAACCCCAGGTGTTCAAAATTGATCCTGGAGCCCACTTTCACTCCCCCTCCCCCCACGAGAGTATCGCTCATAACCCACTTTGCAGTTCCAGGATTTTAAGCCTCAAATTTTGACTATTCCTTCTTTGCTTCATTCTCTTAAATCGCCGCTCTACTTAAACCCAAGATTTCTTGGTACGTCGATGGAAAGACGGCACAAATCCTAGAATCGAGGCGCGGCGTTGTAATATATATATTCGCGGTAGCAGCTTGAACAATGATAGAGTGGGGCCATTTCTTTACTTAGATCCCTCACCTCCTTTCGTGCCGCAATCACTGGTACTTCATCGAACAATAAACTGCTGTCTTCAAAGAAAGAAACAAAGAAAGAAAGATAGAAAGAAAGAAAGAAAGAAAGAAAGAGAGAGAGAAAGAAAGCAAGAAAGAAGGAAAGAAAGAAAGAAAGAAAGAAAGAAAGAAAGAAAGAAAGAAAGAAAGAAAGAAAGCATTCCGCACACCACTCGGTTCCTTTAGTAGCGATGACTCGGTGCACTGGAGAGCGCAGCGTCATTATACGGAGGCTGTCGACTCGCAATGACCCACTCCTTCGCGCTCAGCCGCAGCAGTAGGCTCGGCGGCAAGAAGGCGGGCGGCACAACACCGCCGCCGCAGCTGTTGCACTTCGTAACTGGGCCGCGGCTGACGAAGCCCGAGAAAAAGCGGTCCGCGCTTGGAACCCGGCGAGCAAAATGTCGCGCCGCACGAGCGGCCCCCGCAAGCACTCGCCTCGTAGCCGCGGAAGCGCAGCTGTCGCCGACCCCGCACTCGACTCCTTTTCGCGTCGCTATAGAACGAGTTCCTTTGCTGCGGTAGCCGCAGGATTCCTCTTGTTTCCTTTTTTGCACTTTCCATGACTTATGTACGCCGTGAAAGACTTAGATAGAGAAGGATTAGAAATTGATTGCGGAAAATAGTAGAGGGGTATGTGTATATGGAGCAAGTATATAGTCAGAGCATTGCTATCGCCACTGTTCTCACTAGGCGACCTTGGAAAGTGTCCTGAAAAGCTGAAAAGCTTTCTCTCTCTCTCTTTCTTAATGTATGCTGCCAATAGTAAAGTATGGATCCGAAACTTGGCGAATCACGAACGATGAAATGGCGCTATAGGAACCACGAAAGAAGTGGTCGAACTGGAGACGGTAGGCGTAACGCAAATATATATCCATTATAACACCTAGGACTGCTATTCATCACGAATACTCTGGTGAGGTCGCTCGTGTCGGGGCGGGTCGGGCTGGGTTGGATCGGGTTAGATCAGATCGGGTCAGGTCGGATTGGATTGAATTAGATTGTATCGGCTCGTGTCATGTGAGTTATCCAGCCAGGTACATCGTTTATAAAGCTCGAAGAAGCGCTGGTGTACTTTAATCGAGGCGGCAAGCGCGACCGCTTATGCAGCCAATAATTTGCTACTTCATGCTCCGCGTAACTTCCGTGCCTTTCCTTCCCGCTTTTTTCTCTCTCTTTCTCTCGTGCTTAGTGAGCCAAGAGCCTATCGCCATCGAAACAGCCGTAGGCCGCTGCAATTACCTCGAGCAGTCCTCACTGTCAGCTAGAAATGGCTTTAACTGCGTAAAAAACGACGATTGTCCCTCTCTTAATGCTGGCGTGGTAGGCTGCGGCTTCGCGCGCTCGTAAAGCGGGGTCAGACTCGCGCCAACGACCTTTCTCTTCGACTTTATGTTGCATCCTCTTAGCAGGATATTGAAATGTGTCCTGTTCTGTTTGGTTGTATGGGGGGAGGGGGGGGGGGGTTGTTTCAATGAATGTATGCACCGTTCGCTTCACTTTGCTGAGCGCCTGTAGCCTCAGCCTTGGGGGGGTATGAGCTATTGCATTTTTTTTGCTTGCTTACGGGGGTACGAGCCATTGAGAAGGTCACGTCTTTTTTTGTTGACGTAGCTCGCCTAGACGCCGCGTTACTGCACGTTCTGTGCGTGATTCCAATGAATGTATGCATTGTACGCTCCACTCTGCTAAGTGCTTGTAGCCTCGGCATTACTTGAGGAATGATTCATTGTATCTTTTTGCTTGCTTAGGTGGGTATGAGCCATTGCCAACGATGATAGTTTGTACAGTTGGACCGGAAGAGGCATTTTGTCAAGGCCGTCGGGGGTATGAGCCACATTGGTGAAAGCCAGGTGAAAGCCGCTAGGGCTGACGCACCAGCTTAAAGAGAAACGAACCGCGCGTTGCCAGCCAAAGCCGGTGCGGAATACAACAAAATAGATAGAAGGCAATCTTATTAGTAACCAGACAGACCCCCCCCCCCCCATCCCCCTGCGATGATTTCGTTCGTCATCGTTAGAATAGCGACTGCAGCCAGTCTGGTCCAAGTAACACCTGTTCACTTCAGTGAATGCTCGTGTGTCGGCTAGATAGATCTTGAACATGAAAGGCAAGCAAACCACACGCGCACACGCACATACGTGTGCGCGCGATCCGACATTGCTTCGCGCGGCGCATTCACGTCATTGATCGCAATTCTCTGTTTGCCGGCTCGCATAACCAGCAAGACTATCTCGATTTTCCTTTAGCGCAAGCGTTTTTCTTTTGCTTTCTGTCTCGTCGGCAAGGGGCAGGGAATCGACCCTGCGACCTCCTGCTCTGCTACGGAACGCCGTTGCCGCTAAACTACAATGGCGGCTATATACGTTTTCTTCAGCTTCTGTGCGAAATTTACCGAAAAAGAAATGTCAGCAAGAGGTGACATAATCCGCTCACCCATGCCTCGTTTTTATCCAGCCGTGTTTTCTCCAGTACTTATCGCACGTTTTCGTGACAAGTAAAGCTTGCAAAACCCCGTTATCCCAATGGGACATGGGCAAACAAACAGGTACAACACGACGCTAACTATAACTGGCGTTGTTGAGAGGTTAACGGAATATAATACCGTAAACCAAAACAAGATGCTGTGGAGACACAACAGATAAATGTTGCCTTCAATGGGGTGAAGTAGCGCATGCAAGGTACCGACACAAGTGTCAACAGGCCGTTCGTAACGCGATTTGCAAGCTTACTGTCAATTAACCCACTCGCTCAAGTTCCCACTCTCCTGGCCT
Source organism: Dermacentor andersoni (assembly GCF_023375885.2). Lineage (NCBI taxonomy): Eukaryota > Metazoa > Arthropoda > Arachnida > Ixodida > Ixodidae > Dermacentor > Dermacentor andersoni. The sequence continues at coordinate 124,291,025 of NC_092820.1, forward strand.
TTCATGACTGTGACTGACCTGACCTCGATTGAGCAAAAGTCCGAAATCGACCCTTGGGGCACACACACACACACACACACAAAATATCTTAGGTATGCTCTACGTCATCATCGAGTTATTATCCCCCTCTGCCGCTGACGGAAAATTAGCTATTTATATGTGAATCAAAGACGAGCGAGCCGCTGGGTACAAGTTGACTTCGATTTCCGATTGACACCGCCGACGCGCGATTCGATCTTTGCCGCCGTGCGGGAACTTCAGGAACTCCAACCGCGCCTACTCAGAGCTCCGTATCGGCCCTCATTAAGAACTCTCTGTTAATGGTGGAGAATGGGTTGACCTTGCATTTATTGTCGTGGCAACGGCTCTTCGACCGCGTGTTGGGAAGTGCTAAGGAGGTGGGGAAGAGGGAGGGGGAGGAGAGAGAAGACGGAGCCTAAATATACTAAGAAAGCTCATCGCGCTAGTGTCCGGAGGCTCCGTCATAGTTGCGTGCGCAAAACACGACAGAGTCAGATTTGCGCAATCGCGTTCAGAAAGAACGCGTCTATATTGCGTAGTAATACCTGTATATGCATTCATGTATTATATACCAGTACGCATGCGAATGAGACGCAGAAAGATCATTGAACGAATGAATCGGGTATATAGCGGCCCATATGAGGACGAATTGATATATTGGGGGGTATATTGATATATTCAACTAGTAGAATTAATATGTATTGATACATCTCAACTAAACCATGCCACTCGTGAGCGAACAATAATAACGAACGTCCCAACACAGGTGAGACCGACTTTGTGCTGCTAGCACTCGCTTGTCCAAGTTTTTTACCTTACTACCTTCCTACTAGTAAATCATCTCTCTCTGTCCATGTTTTGAGTATTTCAGTTAATTTTAGTTTCGCTTGCCCGATACATAAAACACAAAGGGAGCATAACTGCGCTTTCGGAAGTCCCAAAGCAAGAACAGTGGAGGGACCTACTAAATGGGATACAAGTGCAGTTCAGTACAATTACAACAAACGGTAACAGTTATAGCGTAATACAAAAGGGAACGTACATCAGCCATAAGGACTTAATAAAACGGCCAGAAAAACAAAACCGTGCGACAAGCAATATTTAGATACCACCTAACGTATTGCCAAATTAAAATTGTTTAGTAATATTAAATTTAGAGACGTTTAGGTTTCAGCGCGTCAATGTCGATGTTGCGTGCCGCGCTGGCACAGTGGCTGTAGCGTTCTGCCTCCTGAGCCTGAGGATGCGGGTTCGAGCCCCTTTGTGCCCTGCTTCGAGTCCATGTTCAGTAACGCCAGGTGGTCCAAGTTATTCCGGGTCCATCCACCGCGGCGCCCCTCCCAACGAACTGAGCTGTTTCGAAATTCTTGCCCACGCGGTTGATCGGTTAATCCTCAAGTTTCTTTGCTCTCGTCCCATCTGCAGCCGGCAAGCTTAGCACTGGGAGCATTTTCATGGGAACACTCTTTCATGGGGAGCATATCGGTGAGCTTCAGATCCTGACTTGGAGAGTTTCTGCAACAAGAACTTCGGCCCATTCTCATTCGTTTGGGAATTTCCTTCTCGCAATCCGGGTGCCTTGAGGGACTACTGGTGTGAATAAAACCTATTCATGCACTGCTTAAAAAAATTACGGCCGAACTCATCTCGATGACTACCGACGATATTACGAATAGCATTCGAGCTATGCGACAGACCGTAGACTTGAAGTCACGCTTAGTTAACAAGAGTAGTGGTAATTCTGAGACTTCCATTGCTTGGGCTATATGTCACGTGCTTTATAAGCGTTCGTCTCTATTACCACTGGTGCGCTCGCTCGCTTTCGTCGCTCTAGTAGCAGTTCGGCGCGTCCTGTGACTTGGCATAAGCTGGAGTCGGTGCATTTTATTTTCACCGAGTGGTCGGTCTTAACCATGGCCTGCGAGATCGGGCGCTGCGCACGCGTGTCGTAGATTTCTGAGGCCATTTTCTTCAGTCGTAAGGTTTTCTAGAAAAAGTGCCCGAACGAACTGTGGCGCCAGTGCCTACGGGAGCTGCCAGCGCGACGGTTCCGCCAGCGCGGAAACGATGCCCTAAGCCTCGTCCCTCTGATTTCAAACGGCATTGTGGCTTTCTAAGTTGATAATCTGTAACGAAATATTGCAGAATTGTGAAAGAAAAGAACTTGCGCTACACATTCATTATAAACGTATATGCAAACTTAGTGCCTCGTTGTGCTTACAGAAACTGAGAGTGCACGGAAAATTTATTTAAAAAAAATCAAAAGATAAAGCGTAATAAATAGTCTAAAATGTGGCGGCCATAACGTGTATCTGGCTCCGCAATCACTTCCGGCGCATGCATACAGCCAAAAGCAGAGCCTTCGAGATCCGTTTCTAATATTCAGAGGTGACCGACGCAATATGTAGCGTGTGGATTTATCGCACACGTAACTAACAACACAAGTACCTCTGAAGCCACAAGCACGAACATTAGGCCAATCCACGTACAACCAATCATGTTGTCACGGTATATCTGAGCGATCACAGCATTAAAGTTCCATCCGGTTGTTCTTATACTGAACGTCTACGGTTACTGCAACTTCAACTGGGACGGCAGCATTGTGTTCGACTTTCTCGGGGCGCCTTTCAGTAAATATGTATTGCTAGCATTATACCGATACTATTCTATGAAGTTCAAGTTTAGAGAATAACAAATAAATATGGGAAGAAACTTGGAACAATGCGACTAGCAATGGAACAGAAAATGGTAGATTCGGCTGAGAGAGAGAAAGAGAGAAAGGCGGCTCTACCGATTAGATAGCAACGAGTGCCGTTGAGATTCTAGTTGGGATTAAAATAGAGTCGGGCACGTCAGTTATACAGCGTAGAGGAGATAACACATAATCTAACCGAGTCATAGAATGGGTGCGAAGTGAAAGGCAACAGAGTTGATAACGTCAAAAGGGCGAAGGAGTATAATACAATCGATAAGATTGCACGCTTGGGCTGGAGTCACCTGGCAACGAGACAGGCGTAAGTGGTGATCACTGATAGTAGCGTTCGTCTCTGCGCTGTAGGACACAAAATTGGACAAAGGTGACAATGACGACGACTTGCTGCACCTTTCTTGTGCATGCCAATCACCAGGTGCAATTAGAATTCGATTTTTCGTATTTCTTCGCTAACGACAGTTACACTAAACACAGCTACTACAACGTGAAATATTTTTACTGCTTATGCATCGGAGCTTTAAGAAGGCATGGTTTGTTCAACTGCGACACAACCCCCTAAATCTGCAACTTACTCCGTGATTATGGAACTACATTAAAGAAAAAAAAAAGACGCCTTAAACAGTAAGGAAACATTACTGTCCGTCGAAATCAATCATTGTAAACCGACGAAGATGGAGGTATATGGAAAAACAAAAGGTTTCTTTGCTTCCGAAGCGCAGTTCTTTCTCTGTTGGGAGCTTTTAACTGCGAACGATTGCTCGGTGTAGCTGCCAAGATTATATGCGCCAGGAAGAGGCCAAGAGGGGGGGGGGGGGGGAGGGGGGAGAAGGGGGGGATTGCTCCGAGTGAAACCCGCATCTCTTCAATCTTGCATTCCCGTTCCGCAGTAACGTGGCCCGCTTGGCCTGCATTGCAAAACGCATCTCTTTCTGCTTTTTTTTCCCCGCACAGTCGAAGCGATGCGAAGCACGAGTGAAAGAGCGCTGGCCCAAGCCGACTGGAGATACCGAGTCGGAAGGGAGCCGTGTTCGGGATATTGAAGACAGCGCGCCTTCGAGCATGACTAAGAAATTTAGTGGACTGTCTTACGTTTTTCATCCGTCTGTGCTCCAGCACTGTCGCCGCCGCTCCACTCTCTATAGCATCTGCGTTTTATATCTGGTTGAACTGTCTCTTCGCTGGGAAACTTTCCCAACTCGTTCAAACATCGCATGCCGTTTGATCTCCGTCGCTGTAGGGCCCTTCAAGCGAAAAATCTCATTACGCTCGTTTTATGCACCTTTTGAGTCTGACTGCAAGAATATGCAAAAGCATCCGAGACAATGCGCTAGGGAAGTGTGGGCTGACAGCTAAAGCCCCCATATAACGAATGAGTTTCAGATGCCGCTCGCTGTTTCAAATGAAAGATTTTGTTCTTCTCTCTTTTTTTTTCTTTGAACGAGGAGCTCAGCTTCTTGTATTTTGTTCTTGCTTTTCCTTCTCTTTTTTCTTTTTTCGCGTGTCTGACCTGAAACAAGGACCGTCTGCTCACCGTTCGAGCAAGTGGTATTTGCGTTCTCGAATTATACGACTTTCGTAGATGCATATGGGGCACTTTTCTTGCCTACGTTTTTTGTGGCCTTCGTGCTGATGTCTTTGTTCACATTGGTATGTTTGGTGTTTCCGGCTATGAGCGACAGTCTCAAAGCGGAAAGTGGAAGTTCAACCATCGTGCCTTGGATTTTAGACGCTGGCATCGTGCTTTTTGCGGACCTCGCTGCCTCCGACAGGGCTCTTGGTTTCAGATAGCTACACTTCTTTATAATATTTTAAATATGTTTTCTTACGTAGCTAGGTTTTGAGGCATAATAAATAACTTTGATTCCAAGTTGTACGTTGGTACCCAGAAAAGTGCAAAAGGAAAAGATCACCTCCCCTTCCAGTCAGCGAAGATGGTCTAACAGTGAATCTGTTTCGGTTACACCGAGCGTTACGCCATGCAAGTCAAACTTCGCAAGTAGTCTATATTGTAAATCTTTTGCTTCGCCATTCCTTCACCTCATTTTCGCTTTTGCGGCAGGCAGCTCTCCTTCCTCAGGGGTACGCACTATACTAGCGACCTTCCCATAGTTGTAGCTGGGGTGGAATGTGCGGAAGCGCTAATCCAGAGCTCCGTATATTGGGCGTAAGGCCCACCACTGGAGATGTGGCCGCTGCAATCGTTCTGACGATTGGTTGGATTGGTTTGACGACTGACGTGGCTGCCGACACTTCTTGCGCCAGCGGGAAGTTACGGATGCCACTCGCTTCTAGTGTCGCGTTTCAATCGCTGGGCACTGTTCGTTGGCCGCAAACGGCCAGCATAACGTTTGTTTCTTTCGCGGCAGGGTGGAGTCAATCGTCGATAAATTCGATGCCGATCTGGCTCGATCGCCAAAAATGCACCGTGTGACAACCGTATAAGATTCGCGTATGAGATCGCATCGTCGCAGGGCGAAAGGGGTCAGTCCAATTCCTTTCCCCCTGTTGAGCTCTTCTTTTCTTCTCCCGCTAGGTAACCTGACCCTCTTTTTAGTGAACTCCGACAACGACGACACAGGGTCCGCAGAAATAGCTTTCGGTGTAAAACATTCAGTAACATTCAGTGCCCTTCCACTCTGTGAAGAAGGAGGACCAGCGAAGCCGTGAATGTGGGCCCCTTAATGGCGAGCTGCACCTCCGCCGTGGGTCGGCCCGGTATTGCACAATCTTCCGGATTGGCCCACGTATAGGGAGTGCTTAACGCCTGCCTCACCTCCGCCGCGAATCGGTAGTTGTCGAACGTAGTTGAAAAAACCTAAGTCTTTTCCTCACATCATATGTGCGCCAAACGCCACGCAGTGTAGATGCGTATTCAGGTTCGACCTGCGTCGAACTGTTTCGATCCTGATTGAAGCACGAAGCGTGGTACACAACGCAGTAGATCGAATTCCAGCGTTCTTTGAAACATCGCGCAACGCGCTTTCATGCGCGGTGGCTGCGATCCGCGCCAACTGAAGCACGGTCGAAGCTGCCGGCGCGACGCCTTTGTCAGATAAATCATTATAAACGTAAAGGCGACCTGGCATGATGCACGCTTAAGATATACGGGACAGATTATGCGATTGATTGATTGATTGATTGATTGATTGATTGATTGATTGATTGATTGATTGATTGATTGATTGATTGATTGATTGATTGATTGATTGATTGATTGATTGATTGATTGATTGATTGATTGTTGGTACCAGTGGTCGGTATCCAAAGTGCTTTTTGCATCCTGCCCCCATTCTAATGCGACAGCCACGACTTGGAATTTCACATCATATATGGATGTGAAATGAATTTGATTTGATTTGATTTGAAACCGGGACCATGCGAAGCAGGACGACACAGCCACCCAAGTTGCCGCATCTGGTTGGGCGCATTTTTTGTAGCACTATACAACGACGCGCACAAAATTTTTGCGGCGTCGAACTTCGCCGGCTGATCGAAGCTCTTGCTCAGAGAGTACTTCTGAACAAGTGGCTGTTCATCTTTGTTCCGCACTGACACTTCCAAGTTATTTCGTTAGGCATTTCTACCACCTGCGCCATGTGTGGTTTTTTTAATGCGCCCGTCTGTTGAGCGAGTTTCGTGCCACGATTTTCAATTTCCTTTTGTGAAATGTGTTGTTTACTGTGTTCATTTGTTGCGTTGTTTGGTTGTGTGCTTCTTGCATTTTTTACATAAAGCCACCTCCAGTTTGGGCCAAATCATTGGCCCGCAATATTTCGCAGTAAATTAAACAATAATAATAAGACGCAGAATATCATTAGGTCGGCGTTCTGGTCGACCACTGCGACGCAGATGATCGACATTACAAGCGCAGGTGATGCTGGTTGACTCGACTACCGAGAACATTGCCTACGGAATCTCTTGATAGCAGCGCCTTGAGTTGAGAAACAATGGATCCGCTCACGTTTGTGCTTTAGAAAATACAGATGTGACGAAGAGGGCCAGAAAAACATTGCGACTAAATTATTGAACAGCCGATTGAACAAAAGATTTCGAACGCAAGACGTTGAACAAAATAATTGTACGTACGGCTCCTTTTCTTCAGTTTGTGTCAATGTGCGATGTTCGTGCGCATGTGTGCCTTGATATTTTGAACACACATGTTCTTGCGTGCTGATAGGTGGCGTTCAAAATCGCGACTCCCAGCGATGGCCGTCTCGTAATAAGGGAAGCTCATCTTCAAGGTCATGCTTTTGTGTACTGCAAATGTCGGAAGCATTTGATGGAGCCGGAGAAACGTCGTGACTGCCATGTATTGGACGACATCGCCTGTAGCGACTTCCGTTCTATCCTGCACGTTATATTTAAAAAAAAAAATCATTTCGCTTTTACCGCTGCTCTGGTCTTGCTCACATTTCGCGTCAAGATCACATCTTATGGTGCTGATATATCAATATAACGCTGGACCCAGTTTCTTGCCTAGGTTTCATAAACAAAAATGCCAAGTTGCCTTCGTCATCGCAGCTATGACGTCACCTGGCCGCTTCTGCGTCAAAGCATGATCTCTGAGATTGGTTTTTATTAGCCGCCTGTGGTGCGTGGAGAAGGAGGGGACATCACTGGTGATGCGGACATCACTATAGGAGCGCAGGTGAAGGCAACTTGGCATTTTACTTCTCTTGAGAAGCAGGCAAGAAACAGTGCCAAGTTTTATATTGAACGGTCCGGGCTATAAGAAGATATTTTTTTTCTCGTGCGTAAATAATGAACAGAGTTGCGGTAAGTGCGAAACCTTTTGCCTGCGATTTACTGGGAAAATACGCGGGTAACTCTATTTTGCTACGCATGCTGACTAGTAGAACAGAGTGCCTAGCTAGGGAAGCAAAGGTCAGATGCTCAGCGATCTTCGAGATAGAGGCTTGGTGATAAATGGAGTTCAGTTAAAAGATCAGTGTGCTGCTCGGCCGTGGCTACGAAAGCTATTGTTAGACATTGGCGCGCTTAAGCAGCGTGCTTAAACGCAAGCCGCAACTTCGGCTCGAGTCATTAGATCGAGCGGTTGAGGCACCGCGAAGACGACCGTCTAAAATAAGTCCTTGCTCCCCGTTGTTCAAATTCGTCAAGGGCAACCTGTGCTGACGCCGGGCTGGTAAATTGCGTTTTCAGTTCCCGTACTATTCTCTCTGTTTTTGCCCACATTTTCTTATGATAACATCGCACGCCTAAACCGACGTCTGTCACACGCTCTTCGATGAGCCGACAGTGCTTTGACTTGGAAGATGGTCGTCTGTAAGTTTCTGGATGACGTAGATGACGTCAGTTATCACATAATCTATGGCCTTGTCGTGCGAATATATCTCCGAGAGTTGTCTTTGTCAGCTTGCGGTAGTAGTAGTAGTAAGTCGTAGTAGAAGTGAGTAGTAGTAATTCGTTTATTGCTAAATAAAGTGAAGAAACGTGAAGTAAGAAAATTAGTACTGATCGCACTGTGACTGTCTAACCGTAGTTGCTGGCACCTGATCGACGGACAGTGCTAGGAGATGAGTCGAGGCGGAGGGGGGGGATGAGAGAAAGAGAGAAAACGGACAGGGAGAGATGACAGACCGGGATGGAATCAACCTGTTTACGTAACGTACAATGCGGTAAAAACTAAATGAACTAATCGAAGGGACTATATATGTCGACTCTCACCTGTGCTGTCACTTCCGCGAATCGCTCGTGAACCCGACTCGGCGCGCCGGCATTGTTTATAGTTCACGTGGAGCAACCGGGATGAGAGACCCGACTTTTTCTAGAGAGTCGCAGGCTGCTTTATGAGCTGGCTGCCGCGCGCGCTAGATGTACCTGCGTGGCCGCAGGGGTGCCTCGGCGCTGTCGGCCTACAGCCGGCTCTCTGATGTGTGACACCCCGAGCGTCAGACATCGCCGTAATCGTCGAGGTGTCACCGCACGCCTCCGTTCAAAATTGCTACAGCCCTCCTCTTGGCGTTTGCCAGTTGCTGGGGCAACAAAACGGTGAAAGTTACAAAGCTCTGAACACCGGTTCTTGGCTGTCGAAACCGTGTTGTTCAAAAACACCGCCAGCAGCACCACGCGTCAGACTTGGCCTAATCTGCTCATTCTTTTTTTGTTTCCTGCTAGGGAGAAGGGTAGGGGCTTCTCTGTCAATCAAAAGGCGTCACTGCTTAGAGCCTCTAAGTTTGTGTTTGCGCGTTTTCAAACGTCGCAAATGACACCGGACGCGTGAGCAGAGGACACAAACCCTTGGGATCTAACTTAAGCTAACCTAAACGGGCCAACTAGCGCGAGGCAACACTTCAATCAACCGACATCTACTAAACCAACGTCTACTGGAACTAGGCCTACTAGAAACCACGTCAATTAAAACACAAACGCACATATGTTGGCTGCTATTTCATCGGTGTCATCTGCCTTGCTTGCGAGTGTGCATCCTAATGGGCTAGCCCCAGACGACACATTGCTCTAGCTACGTCTGTACAATACTGTCTACGACCAAGTGAGCCGACGACAAAAGCACTTGTGGCACCTGCTCAGTTGCCCGTCTATTGTTCGCCGTGTTGAAGTTGCGGAGCCTAACCAACTATCCGAAGCAAACACGTCTACGGCTGGGCGAGGCTCCTGTTGGCTCGTTCGCTTCCCCTAGCGGTGACCAACGGCAAAGACGGGTTCCGTATGCTACTCGACCGAGGACGGTCCCGCAGCGACGACTCTGAAGAAACAGACAGCATGCGAGCCATACCGTAACGGAACGGGTGCGTTGCGTGAAGGTACACGCGGGTGGGGGGGCCCCCAGAGGGGAGGGCGTCTCTGGTCGTCTGCTAGCGTGGTCCTTCCCTTCTCGCTCCCGCTGTCTATAAATACGGCTGGGGAGGGGTTCTCTGTCGGGCGACTGCGAAGACGACTGCGACGGCGACCCGAAATACCGGTGCCTCGCGTCCCCGACCGACGCGGACCCTGGGCTGCTCGCCTTCTGCTGCTGCCTTCTGCTGCTGCCTTCTGCTGCTGCCACTTCTTGCTTTCTATATATTTCTTTCCGCGCCGCAGTTTCGAACGTAAAAGCCGCGCCACGCTTGTTCCTCGGCAGGGAAGGCACGGCAATGCTTGTCGAGCTCTTGGCGCTGCATTCCGAACCTGCAGCCCGAAGGCCTTCGCTGCTATGCCGCGTTCCGTGTTGCAGACGGCCTAAAACCATGTCGGTCTGGCTGCAGAGCGGGACGTCACGAAGATGTGGTGGCGCTGCCATCGCCTTTTGTGTTGGCAACAACAACGACAAAAAAAAAAAATGTTTTAGTAGCTCCAATGGCGCAATGTCGTTTAAAGCCATCTATTTTATTTAAGCTAAGAAGTTATGTGGATGAGAATATTCTTCAAAGTGGCATACAACGAAGAGATGTGGACAACTAGTCGTCTGCTTGTTCTTGCCTGTACGATGCACACTTGTTTACATACATGAAAACTTGTCAAAACAGGGGCCTGTATTTAGTCCTTCCTTTTTTTTTTCGTATCTCTTCTCTCCTATGACATTTCATTTCCATCACCCCTCCTTCCGACACAGAGCAGACAGCTGGAATTTAAACATGCTAATTATCTAATTCCCACTCTTTTTATTTTCTTTTTTTGCTCGTCCTTCGTCCTTTGACATAATAATAAAATAAAACGCTTTTGTTTACGCTTGCCGCTGCTCTGTCCTTGCTCAAATTCTGCAGCGAGATTTCATGTCATTCTCCAGATCTTTCTATATAACAATTCGCACTTCTCTTGCCTGATCTCCGCAAAAAAAAATAAGTCCTCTTCACCGGGCGTCCTTTGCAGTGAGCGACTTCCCAAACACAGCGAATGTGACAACCTTATCGCTTTCGGCGTTTGTTGCAGGGCGAAGCGAGACCTTCTAGATTTGTTTTCATTAACTGCCGAGGGCCTGATGTCAACACCACGAGAGCAGGTAAAAACAAAATAAAGTTCGATCTTTCGTCTTGAAAAACCAGGAAACCAAGCGAATTTAGGAATTAGGCAGCATGGTTGAGCCACAAGTATAGGAAAATCACATAAAATGCTCGTGAGAAGGCTACCAAGCTAAACGAAAAACTTTTTTTTATCATTCCGAGGCGAATAAAAACACGTTAATGTGGCGTATTTTTACAAGCTTGCGCAGAAACATTTTTTTTTTTCGCTCTCGGCTCAGTTCTCGTTGGTACAGGCAGCCAAGATGTGTGCAGCTTGGTATTGGTAGCCGAGGGGCTCCGGTGCACTTTTGTATAACCCGAGTGGTCGAAGTTGATCTGAACACTGCACTACAGCTCACTTCACAGTCCACGAATACTCTTGCGACACAAAGCGCCATATTTCCGTGCCCTCGACCAAAGCTTCAAACGCCTCATCGGATAATGTCTGAGCAATAACAACATTGTCGGTAGATTACTTCCGCGGTTCTCGCTTTCTTAAGGTGCGTTCGTTGGCTTATACATCGACAGGATGTCTGTATACCGTTTACTTCCCTGAGGGCAGGGGCTACGCGCTCCCTCACACAGAAAGTGAAAGCATCCCCAAAAACTGTCGATCGAGATTACAATATCGACGCCCACGTCCGTATTTACACGGTTTAATCTCGTTTCACAATTTGCTTCGGAATTTAGCGGGCTTAAAAAATTACAATTAAAATATGGGGTTTGACGTAGCAAAACCACGATCTGGTTATAAGGTACGGCGCAGGGGGGGGACTCGGGATTTAAACCACCTGTGGTTCCTTAACGTGCACCTAAATCTAAGTACACGGGAGTCCCTTCTTTTTTTCATTTCGCTTCCATTGAAATGCGTCCGCTGCGGCAGGGATTCGATCCCGCGACCTCGTGCTTAGCAGCGCAACAACGAAGCCACTAAGCGACCGCGGCGCGTAAGCGGGCTTTCCACGTGTTCCAAAGGGATGCAACAGTAGCAAGCTAGTAAATGACGGGGCTAAATTTAAACCACGCGTTTCTTGACCGCTTGCATCTCGAATGTGACCTTACTCTTAATACGCGCCCGCGCACTGACACTGGACGTGTCCTGCTTGGCCACATTTTAAGGACACGAGCGAAAACTGTTTGAAAGTCAGCAGTGTCACTCCAGGCAAGAAAAGATTGAACTGTTGGAATTGACCTTCCATGAAACTGAAAACAGAATGGTGCCACAGTTTGCCGTTATTTATTTTCAGGGCAGCAAAAAAGGAAAACACAGACTATAACATAGATCAATAAAATGTCGAGCTGGACAAGATCGTAGGAACGGATGACGAAAAGCAACGCTAAATGACAAGTACACATGAACAGCAACGCATCACCTGCCGTAGCTGTGCTGTTGTGCTCAGGTTGTCAATCATTCTTTTTTTTCCCGGATGCTAGGCATAGTAGTAGACCACTGAGTCATACAGCTCGCATATGATTATGAGGTAGAGGGATGTTGTGTGGACGCCCACAGATAACCATTGCATGATGTAATGTCACAATGTCATCGCAATGACTCGCTACAGAAAAACAAGATGACTTACGAGTTCTTTCTGACTGTACGATTGGCGCTTCCGCTGCAGTGCTGCAATAAATTAACGTCAGTTGTTATCACAGCCATAATTCCGTTCACATTCTTTTTTTGTGCTTCGTGCTTTCGTTTTGTTTTACAGGCTCCTTCCGCCGTATTCTCTTTTCCTATCACGCTGACATGACAGATGTTATAGCTTACCTCGTTGTGGCTTCAAGAAGACTGATACTTAGCGATTTACCAATCCTTGCAATAAATGTACAAGCACGCATGGTAAACAAAACTCGCGACGGAGTAAACGGACTGCGGAACGCACAGACTGTAGAATACACTTACCTTAGGAGGAGGGAAAGAGATAAGTAGAAGGCAGGGAGGTTAACCAGAATAACGTCCGGTTGGCTACCCAACACCGGAGGAATGGGAAAGGGGAAACAAAGATAATAGGGAGAGAGAGAGAGGAGGGAAGGAAAGAAGAAAATTGTGGTGAATTCGCTGACGTGTGTGGTCCTACAGAAATGACCTTAGAATGCAATCAAACAACCGTGACGTACCCCACTCGCCATGGTGGGAGAGGAGGAGGAGGAAAGAAAGAGAGGAGGCCTGGGATGTTAACCCGAAATGCCTCTAGTTGGCTAGCCTACACAGAGGGAATAGAAAGATGTGATAGAAAGAGCAGGATGAGGAGGAAGAGAGGCGGGTGGGAGGAGAGACGCGGGGATCGTTCAAAGGCGTTCACACATGCCAGTCGGCCTCAAGAAAGAAAAAAAGGTGCCTTCACAGCCTTGTGGGCCGACGAGCGATGGAGACAGTCTTCGAGTAGCAGTTGCACGGACAACGGCCGATCGTCTAGTCGTCGACCGCAATGCGATAGATAGTGTTTGTCTTTTCAACTGAAATCAACGACAGCGGCACAATAGATATTCGGTGTTCCCTCCACTGCCGCAGACTCCGCACGCAGCACTGTCGGTCATTCCAAGCAGTGTAGTGTAACTCTTCGCGAAAGCCACTCCCGAACGCAGCTGGTATAGAAGCGATTGCCTCGCGTTGGTGAAGTGGTGCGTACACTAGACGCTATGGAAATCTCCTATAGCATGGTTGCAGAAACCCAAACTGTGAACCCTTTCAGGTGCCAGAAACACTTGCTCAGTTTCCTTTTTCTTTTTTCGTTTGTCCTGCGTACGCGTGAGAACGACACGACCTGATCTCTTCGATCACACACGTCGACGGCTCGCCTCGTGTCTGACGTCTTAGCATCGGGTTCTCGGCCTGACGCAAAACGGGACAACCGCGCTTATAATGGCCGCTCTATAGCCATTCTAGAAGCTAGCTGCCTATAGACCCACGGCTTTGTAAATATGCCGTAACATTGTGGGCTTCCATTTACACGTCTTTCTCTCGTCATCTTGATCGTTTCTGTCTTTTTATACATAAGTCCCTTGTTATTCCTGAGAGAGAAATAAATTCAGCAGTTTTCAGCAGCTTGCCGGTGTCGGCTAACACCATTTTACTCCATCATTATTACGAGATAAAAAATAAAGCTAACTATAAATAATTGCAGTAGATACTGCGTAGTCCGTGCACATCCGAGGGGCACACGTTTGTTTCGGATGCACGAACAGGGCACTACCTATTACACATGCACGCACGAGACAATCGCAATTTCAGATGGCGCTGCCGAGTCGTTATCCTTCACTTAAGCCTGCGTCTTCAAAGAAGCGTTGTAGTATAGATTTCATTTGCTTTGTGATCAAGCACTTTTGATAGTCAGGGACCTTGGCAAGCGAAGGGTACCACAGGTGGCCAGTCAAGTAAGCGAAGAGGTTCAGGGTGCTGTCGAGGCGGTTTACGTCCTTACCTTCGCCGCCGTAGGAACATGTTAGTAAGAACACACGCGTAATTTCTCTCTGTCTCTTGTTAGGGCTATCAGTTAGTCCCCGGTCGCGGTTTGGAACACGACAGGTTCGCATATCTATCTGTGTATACGCTAGAATATTCGATGTGCGTCTGCTTCGCAACGCAGCTACATACCGTGGCCGGGATTCAATCCCGCGACCTCGGGCCGAGAAGCGAAACGCCAGAGCCATTCGAACCACAGCGGTACTACTGTTGCCTTGCGGCAAACCGTTCTTCTTTTGCCAAAATGAAGAACATCGTGCGAGTTCCGTGGAGCGCACCTTCTAGAAGGTCGTTTTCTTTTCTGTCTTTTTTGGCGAAGCGAACGTCTTTACGAGTGTTATACACGGCGGAGAGAAAGCGGCGCTGAACTGTATACCTGCCTCGCCCGGTGACCCCCCCAACCCGTGCCAAGGTCAGACGTTCGATTCCGTCTCGGTCGATCCTATTTCGAGAAAGCCGAGGGGAGGGCGGGGGGACACGGTGAGCGAGTTGGCGCGCAGCTGCACCGACCGTGCTGCGTTCTAAATGGCCGCGCTGCTTAGGCTGCTGTGTCTTTACCCTCGCTATAGAGCGCACTGCAGGAACGCCTTTGTCGAATAAATTTCGCTCAGACGACATTCCGTTGCCTTCTTCTGTTTTTTGCTATAAGAAGTTAAAGGTTCCCGCAAGACCTCCCAGCAGCGCTTCAATCCTGGAACGATAACGCCCGTCATTTCCCTGTGCGCATTCTTTTCTCTGGCATCGGGCCGTAGCTCGCAGGCGTCGGCACTTTTTCGACGTTCTACTTCGCCGCTTTCTCTCATCGATTCCCAATTTAAGCGCATAGTGTTGCGCTACTGAATATCAGCGACAGCATTGGCTGGCACTCCCCGTTTCGCAGGATCCCAAGTCGAAATGATTGGGTGCAGGCGAATAAAAAATATTGTCAGTTACATCACAAGCTCGAAGCAATTGCAGTGATAGATAAAACGGTATGGTTACTTCAAACTGTGCCCTGGCGCAACTACCGAAAGCACATTAGGTGTGAGAATTGAGCTTTCTGATTTGTGGCAAGTACTGTTCCCCGAACGAGAGAGAGACAGACAGAGAGAGAGAGCTTTTTTTATCTTTACAATTCCCGCACAAGCACGTTTGTCTTTGTTCGATGTCTCAATTTATCTAGTGGGAACCATACATTCTGTATGGCAGGAACTGCATCATTACGTTTCTAGGCCCAATAAGGTCTCATAACATACTCCTTTTACAGATCCTACAAGTGTAGAAAGAACTGTAGATGCATGCATAGCTTTCTTTCTTTTTTTTTTTTTTGTACCCACGTTCTTACTTTATGCGAGGCCGTTGTACCATCACTGACGACAAAAATGAAAAAATGACGTACGTAAAGTATATCTCAAATTCCACAAGGTGGCAATGAAATCGAGGATGAAATCTTGATGGAGGGTTTGCATTGACGTTGTTCTGACCGCCATCTTGGAGTATACACTAGCACCTTGAGAAGTTGCGTAACCAAGAAAGGTGGCAGCGCGACAAGCCCGTCTTGTGTCGCAAGTGCAAATCGATAACGGCGATAATCAGGCGAAAAAGGGTCTCATTCAATGGGGCGAACTAATGTACGCGTTCTAATACGGTTCACTGACGTCAGTGGAGCCGCCATGTTCGGATGACAAGGGGCGTCGGTGAATTCACTTGGGAACTACCTTGTACGAAACACAACCGCGCGACCTTAGACCTTAAATAGCGCAAATTGAGCAAATTGGTAGGTGTACCCGTGTAGAGATTTTAGTGAGATAAGGGGTCAATGACGGAAAGGATACCGTATGTCGTTGTTGTCACGCGTTCCTCTTTAATTTCTTGTCTACTTTGCGTGCGGAGGTTTCAAGATGCTGTCCCATATATCTCCCTACAGGTGCAGTTGCACAAAAGCTGTCGTTCTTTGGTTTTCTGAATGCACTTGAGAGAGGCGCAATTCGTCCACGTGCGGTCACGCGAAATGCAGTGCGGAACGCTCGACACAGCCATCTAGCTCTGGTGTCAAGCGGAGTGCGTCGGGCGGTCGCTGCTGGCGTTGAAACAAAGCGCCAGGGTGCATGCTCGACCACTCAGCGGAACCTGCGGAACTAGAACTACTAAGTGGAACTGCTAAGCATTCAGAACACTCATAGTAGAGTACTACTAAGATAGAGAGAAAGCATGCCCAGAAAGACGGGGAGGTTGACCAGAGGTATTTCTGGCTGGCTACCCTGCGCGGGGGGCGGGGAGGGGAATAGGGGGGATAAAAAGAAAAGGAGATAGGAAGAGGGAGAGAGAGAGAGAGAAAGGGAGACGAGAGCACAAACAAACCGCGTGCACAATAGAGTGGTAGGGGACGGCGTTCTTGAAGTCCATCGTGAAGGCCCGTAGACCGAAGGAATCTTGGTAACGCGACTAAGGCCTTCTACTCGGATGTTCTTTGGGAGCACTGGCCTTTATAGTGCTTTTAGTTCTGAAAGCGGACGATTGTCCAATTGGTCCAGTACTCCGCACATTACTTCCCTCTCGGCACTATAGCGCGGTCACGACAAGGATGATGTTTGCGAGCGTCTCTTCGCAGCTGTTAGGTCGCACACGGGGCCGCTGGCCATTCAAATAAGGAAGGAACTAAAGTTACTAACTGGAACCTGCATGGACCTAACGTATTTGAGCATCGCCTTCTTGGTAGGCTTCTTCTTCTTCGCTCGAGCTTCTTGTCGCAGTTACTGTATATATCCTCTTCATAGCGTTCCACAGAAGCTTTACTTAGCCGAACGTCTTAATCTCGTCCACACTGATTCGATCAACAAAGTGAAACATAGCCCCTTATTCCACGTAAGCGTATATGAAAAATTGAGTGGCTACTTAGCGATAACTGCGAGAGATAGGCGTTAGCATGACGTGGTGCCTCTCTGAGGTCCCGGATCCATGATTCGTAGCTATTGTCACCTAGAACATACATATAGTCTACGTGACCGGCTTCCCACACTTTACCTGTGCGTTTTTTTTTTATTTTGACATTCCTGCTGCTAGCTCATTGATGACACAAAGGCTGCAAAGACGAGAGAAAATGTAGACGTTGCTTTGCGCAAGCGACTATATGTACGCTTGATATCAGCGGTTTCGTTTTGCCGCAGCAGGCCGCTGGCTCCCTGCACACAACAGTGATCGCTTCTGTACAGTCAAGTGGAAAAGCTTACGGGCCGTGGCATAGGAGATAAAAAAAATATCTTAATATTTCCGTAATGCAGCTCAGCATTCTCTTTTTCAGCCTGTGCTATTGCGTATCCAAACAACCTAGTGTTGTACGGCTTTTATGGATCTACGGTCGCTAAATTGCTCGGCAATTCAAACATTTTTCCTCAGATTGCGGGGTCGGTAAACTTTTACGATTGACTGTGCTTGGAAATGCTGCTTTCTTTTGCACGTACTAATGTATGCCCTGGCCGTGCAATCAAGGAACAAATTTCGTCAGGTTCGCAAGGGATCAGTCGACAGTAAGTACCGAATATCAAGATGAGGCGTCACTGGCCTTTTCATGGCTGCAGATATGGCGCGGGAACTGCGGGCGAACGACATATCGAACGCAGTTTCCGGATTGGCATGTCTATACGTGACCGATCGTTGTGGGACACAAAACATCCGACACTGTCGGTGGGTCGGTGGTCAGTATACACATCCCCCCCTCCCCTTCCCTGTCTCCCAAAAGACACATCGCAATCTGTTACTTCTCTCGTATAGGACGCCCACCGCGAGAACTTTATGACAGCTCGATGCGAAACGTGCCTTCCCGCCGACGGCCAAGTTTCGCGATTGTGTCCACATCTCTTTCCTTTTCTTTCATGATAATTATTTCTTTTCCGTGATGCTGCATGTTCTGCAATCTCTCTCTCTTCTTGATTTTTTCTTTTTCTTTTTGTCGGCTGGCAGTCGAATTGTGCGATGCGCGCGATACACCGCCTACTTGTCACCCTTGGTGTTTCGACAGCGCGTCCTCGAGAGACAGAAAGAAAGAATAGTTTGCGACGCTATTCGGACGTGCGAGTGTCACGCTTGTCGCCCGATTGAACATCGCCGGCGCTCCAGAGCGACGTGTCCGACCTGTGTGAAAGCAATACGCGAGGTCAAACACGTGTCGGTGGCTGCGAAGTGAGTGAGCTTGCAAATGAAGTGTTTGAACGCTTTTTCTTTTTTTTTTTTTTAACGTAACTTAAACCTCTTGTCGTCCCTTTATATCCATCTTCTTGCTTTTACTACACGCCCCGGCGTTTAGATATGGACCGGCTTCGGGCGTATTTCAATAATGAAATGAGATGTCGGAATCTCGCATTCTCGTCTGGCGTTTCGTGCTTCCCGTTTCTCTTCTCCCGTGATTCGGTGATTGTGTCTTTTTGCGTGTGAAGTGACGTTGCTTATAACGGTTTGGGATTTGGCCTCTTTACTCGCCACGCCTACGGACAACTCTCTGTGGCAATAACTGGAACGCCAAGGAGGCAAAGCGTGCACAAGAGTGCGCCAGGAAGCAGTCCCGTATTTTCATCCATGCTAATTTATAAGCTGGGGAAGATAGAACAAAATAAATCTAGTTACAGCAGTGAAATAGGACCAAATACACGACTGAGTGTCGGATATGACTTATCTTTCTGCTTTTTCTCTTCCGACTTTCAGGAAAATGCGAAACTATCGCACGTGGAAGCTACGCTGATTCAGTATCTGTGTCTAGAAACCGGAAGAACCATGGGGAGAACTGTCACTCAGCCGGACTACTAGGCGCAGTACCTAATAATCGTTGTCGCCACTTGCTCTGCTCGAGTTCCCTGCTCGAGTGCCTGTACACGAGTGCGATCCCTCTATGCGTGCAAGTGCTCCTTCATGAATCCGTCCATCGCGAATTCACTCCATCACTCAATCGCGACTACACGGCAGATGTGCGAGCGTGATCGTACGCACAGACTACGAGTTAACTTATAAGGCAGGGCACCAGTATGCAAGGATCGCCTGCTTGCAATTCAGCCATGCTCGCGTTTAGTCGTCTGCCTCCTTTGTCTCAAGTTGCACTGCTCGATTTGGACTGGCACGTACCCGTTCCGGGCCTGCGGGATCGGCCACGAATGGGCCGCTGTGCCCGGTATGCAGCGCATACCCGGTGGTCGAGGAATGCTCCAGCCCAAATGGAAGAACACCAAAGAAGCTGCTATATATCATGCACTGTTTCTTTAAGAGGTGTGTTGTGCCGCACAGATACCTATGAACAGATCTTATGTGCACAAGTTTTGCATCGTGATGGGTTGTTTAATTATGCCGCTCAGGGGTATGTGTACTGCCACTACTTTGTCGGTCAACATTCAGAGCTGCGTTAGCCGTCTATTCGCCGAGAAGCGTAGTTACATCACAGGAGACGTGATAATCCATGCTATGGATAAGCAGCCTATTTGGCGAAAAGCGTACTTGCATCATGGAAAGGCATGATAATCTGTGCTACGCATAAGCAGCCTATTTGTCAAGAAGCGTACTTACATCTTGGAAGACGTGATAACCTGTACTTTGAGTAAGCAGCCTATTCGTCGAAAAGTGTACTTACATCACGGAAGACGCGATAATCTGTGCTTTGCATAAGTCGTCTATGCGTCGAGAAGCGTGCTTACGTCACCCTCTCCCTCACTCGCTTAGCCGTGACGAGAGGACGTTAGTTAGGCAGCGACAATTCCGCTTTAAAGACATTTGTAGCGGGCTGACCAATTGGCTGAGTGATTCGTCAGCCATCCTTGTTATGCGTCGAAATGCTGCTGCTTCTGCTAGTATTTTCTCGTTATGAATACAAATCGACCTGAAGGAGAAGAAAAGAAGAAAAAAAAAAGATGTTCGAGTGATTGCTTTCGACCATCAATAACCCGAGTGTGTCGTTCTTTTAGTTTTTTATAGTTAGCCGAAAGAACAATGCAGCCTTCCGCATTTATCGCATCTGCACCTCAGCGAGACTCGTTTACATTATTCAGAGGGGGAAAAAAACGCGACAACTGCGTGACTAATGTTTACGAGTAGTTCGTCATTCGAGGCCAATCGCACTGCGTGAGCTTTCTGTGACGAATGGACCACGTGCTTCCACTTTCCATGTTGACGCACAGCGGCGATATGCAAATGCAAACCTATAATGTCACGGGAAATGCCACAGCGAAATTTTGCCGAGCCGATGTTGGAACAAAGCACCATTGTCCGTCATCAATCCCTAGAGAACCGACACGTGATGAGAGGGTGCTTACGACGTCGTTCGCGCTGTGGTATGACGTCAACGGCATAAAAACTTTGACGTCTAAAAACACATTGCAGCGCCGACATGCGAAACCACGACGCGTAAGTGCATGACGCCCACATTTCGAAAATTAAAATTTAGTTGTAGCAAAAAGTAAATTCTGGGCTATAGCGTGCCAGAAAAACCACGATCTCATTACGAAGCATGGGAGAGGGCTTGCGGATTAGTTTTCAACGCCTGAGGTTTCACTAACGTGCACCGAATGCCACGACACACGAACGTGTTTGCATTCCGCCCCGAATCGAATGAGGCCGCCGCGGGCGGGATTCGAACCCGTGTCCTCGAGCTCGGCACCGCGACACCATGGCCAGTGGGCTAAGGCGGCGGGTGTTCTATAATTAACTGAGCGCGCATGCAAGCGTGTCTGTATATTCGAAGCACAAACGCTGTGACAACACTACGGAAACGTATAGCGTTGACGACAATCTGACGTTAACCGTTTGCCCCGTATATAGTTTCCCGCAAGAATTCGTAAAGGACGCCTTTGCGCGGCCAGCTTTCAGACACCTTTCGGAAAGGACACGCATATAGCCAACTCGTGGAATTGTCTAGTCTTCGTGCTTGTGGCTTCAGTCCTTCTTACGGCATTTTGTTTTATTACGCTTTATCGTTTTCAATTCCCCAGAGATTGTATATGCCTAAACACGTGATGGGCGATATAAGTTTGTGCGCGCATGTATCGTCGCTGCAAATTGTTGCATTTAAACGCGCTACTTAGCGGAAACCGATCGTTGGGCGACGTTGCAAAGCCTTCTGAAGCCCTCTGAAGCCCAGACGGATACAGCTTATTCGGATGCACGTGCTAGCCATTATTCCCGCGCTGCCTGAACAGCCGTACTTAGCCTCCATGTATATACACTGGCGTCCTATGTTTGTTCTGGCTAGTAATTTTTTTTTTCGTCGAAAACTTTTTTGACACCTTTCACAGTGCTAGCGAGGACTGCGCGGGGTCAACACATAACGAAAGCATGCACTCTGCTGCTCTCTTTTAGGGCGCTTGGCGCTGACGCATTTGTTGCGCCGTCATATAAATACCGACGCCGCTCTAAAAGGACACGCATTACGTAAATGCGTGCTCGAAAAAAAAAGAAAAAGAAACACGTCAATGTCGAGCTTACATCTTGCCCGCAATACCGCGCGCATAAAGGAAGTCGCGCCGGGTCCTTGCGTATAACGACGTTGACGTCCTCTTTCTCGTGAGTCATCGTACACAGTCGATACTTATAGCGAAACAGCGTGACACCATCGCCTTCTATTCCTTTCTTTCCTTCTTTCTTTCTTTCTTTCTTTCTTTCTATCTTTCTTTCTTTCCTTCTTTCTTTCCTTCTTTCTTTCTTTCTCTCTTTCTTTCTTTCTTTCTTTCTTTCTTCCTCTCTTTCTTTTTGCGTGGACATAATTCGCAGGAAGTCTGCGTCATGTAATCGTCATGTAGAACGTCACATCTCAAAGCGCGCAGCTGCTCGTAACTGCGCCAGGCGCGGAAAGCCTCGTGTCACCTTTTATGCTCACGTTCGTTAGTTAATTCGGCTCTAACGGCTCAAAAGCGACTAAGGCCGCGCTGCGCCAACCGCGTAGGAATTTAATGTTGCTCGCGTTCGAGTCTCGGTGAGGTTTGGAAGCGAAACAATTTTAGACGTTCCCTCTGGTGCCGCACATCGAAAGGTACACCTGCATACGAAGCAAGACCGCTCAACATAAGCGTCTTGGGTTGAATGCATGTGCTCAAGCCGCCGCTTTTGCTTTGTTATTATTAAGATAGGTCCATTTGATTCGCCTGTACGTTTTGCACAAGGTCACGAAGTGCAGGCTGAGTCGATTGGAACCGAAAAAAAAAAAAAAACATATGCTTCTGCACGAACGCGACGTCGGCTGTCTCATTGTTTTAGCACGGGATAGTATTTTAGAGATCGGCTTCTGTGCCCTCCCGTACATGCTTGTATATGTAAAACATATGATACTGTACATTTACTTATTTATTGATTTACTTACCTACTTATTTATTTATTTATTTATTTATTTATTTATTTATTAGACAACTGTGGCGCTGTAGGATGTGTGGGACACGTGCACAAGGAAAAATAATAAATTGTCGCAATTATGCATCCGTTAAATACCAACGCATCGAACGAATTGCGTGGATGCAAAGCACTTGACAAGTGGACAAATGACTAAGTAACGAATATAATATACACATATAACATCATGTACATATTCTATAGCATCCTTTCTACGGCAGATATGTATCCTATGTATTACATCCACTTTTCCAGATGTCTTATTTTTAAACTATTTCTTAGTTACCTGTGCCAGATAGCCTAATGAACAATACTTGTTCTGTGTTATTTCAATAAGCTTCAAATCGAAAACCACATTTCAGCAGTGACTAATCAACGTTCTAACCTGTTACTTTCGAGCACGTGTTGCAATTGATGAATCGAAGTCTGAGTTCACAAGGCACGTCCCGTTAGAACGAATATTGAAACTAGAGCACCATTTTGTAGATTGCGTACCTTTTTGCGATTCCTTAAGCTTTTAAGGACTTGGCAAAGTTGAAGTGAGACCCCAATGCATTTCTTGGCACCATTTAAGAACGCCTATCATGGAACTGGAACTGTGCACTCGTTCCAGCTGGATATTTCTACCTTACAAACTCACCGGCTGCAATTCGCAAATTTCAGCACGAGTCCTAGCGTGTAACGCGTCAGTTACCCTATTGTCAATTACACATAAATTGATGGGCTTCAAAGGCCCGGAAGCAATTTCTTGGCCATGAGTGATGCCGAAGTGGGCAGCTCTGGATTAACTTCGACTACCCGTAATACTCAAGGTACACCGAAAGATCACGACGATGTTTGTTTTCCCCGCTTAGTAGATGCAGTGAACAATAGTTTCCGGCCACCCGTTGTTCTTCTAATTCAGTGTCTGATAACGCGCAGCTCTAGCACGTGTATTGCGCTTCGATATCAATTATATGGACACTCCAGACTAATTTTCGCCGTCGGCGTCGCCGTGATGTTTCGTATCGTATTCGTACGCTACGTGTTTATCTGTGGGCCGCACGTACAATTTATATGCTATCCTATTCAACCGCCAAACTTTAGCTCGAAGCAGGTCTTGTATTCTTGACTGAATTGTTTGTTGCAGCGTGCGAGAGTTGCAGCAGCTTCATGAAACACTTCATTCGCAGCGTACGCTTTTCATTTGAAATCTAGCGTGACTGCGAAAAAAGTGCGATATACTTTCGGGTTCTCACAAAGCAAAAGCGGTGTGATTTCACCGGCGGCGCTCTCTAAGCAGTGGCGCCTGGCCGATGCCGTCCTCGCACGGCGTGTGAAAGCTTTGAAGGGTGCCAGGAGTTTCGACTCACCCTTGCATGTCGCACCCGCGCGTAGTTAGAACACCGACTGCAAGGTTCGAGCGCAACGTTAAACCTTGCTATTGCTGCGAGTGCTTCGACCTTCGGGGCGACAGTGCAAATTACTTTCTTTTTTAAATGAACTTGCAACTTTTACGTGGTTTTAACCGACGGGAAGAAGCGCTAATGTGCAGCTTGCGAGTAGGTGTTTCTTTCGCAAACGCCTACTCATTCCTAATTGGAATAGCGGACAGTCCCAACTGGAGCACATGTGGTGCCGTAGAAACGACCAAACATACCCTCCTGTGTGACTGGCCTCTATACGAAGACGAGAGGAGTGCCATTCGTACAGCTTTGGAGCACTTACACGACCCTCCTTTCACGGAGGAGAAGCTCTTGGGCTCGTGGCCTCGTCCATCTGCAATGTGCGGAGGCCCCAAAGCTCTGGTGCGTTTCTTGAAATGCACCAGCCCGTATGGTCGCCAGTGACTGACTCAGTGGTGCACCACTGTGTATGTAGCAGTGGGGACTGTGACCTTCTTTCTTCCTGCTCCTCTTTCACTCCCCTTTCCCTCTTCCTTAGTGTTGGGTAGCCTACTGGGCTCAGCCTTGTTAACCTCCCTACCTTTCCCTTAAGACTTCTCTGTTTCTCTCTCTGTCATGACATACCTGTCTCGCTCACGCTCCTTGCTTGTATATATATATATATATATATATATATATATACAGTTTCCGTTCCCCGAATAAGATCACCAGTTTAAGCCACCGCCAGTGTCGTCTTCCCGTACAGTCCTGTTGTCCGTACTGCTTGTCGGAAATATCCTTCTTCATCGGGCACTCCACTATTATTCATGCCGGCACTGCAACATTTTCCGTATTTCGTAGGGAAGTTGTGAGCCAATATTACCTCTAACGCTGACGACAAATAAAATAAGAATGCTCTAGCTGGGTTAAAATACAATTTGAGGAAGAAAATTTCGCTCGATACTAGATTCCTTTCCGATCTACTTTGCAATGGCAGGCGGATGCCGGGAACAACGTGGGCGGGACCGCTTGGCTCGGCCCACCAAGGAAGCGCGAAGCGAAATATCGCTGGAATGAAATTAAAGATTAATTGAATGCATGGGTGTTGCCTACGGGACAAGACCAAGATATGATCAAGAGGCACGCCGTAGTGTGGGGCTACGTATTAACTTTGAGCCCGTGGGGGTTCTTTTCGTTTAACTATTTTTAGGCCTTCCTGCTCCAAATTTTTTAAATGCAGTGAAAGGTTTACGTTACGTGCATCTCAGTGATAACTGAAAGGAAAACAAATTCACTGCAGTTTCTTTTTTTTTTTTTGCGGCAATCAATCGAAGGTTTTTTCTCATGAACTATACCAAGAACTGAAAGAGTTGTAAGCGGCACGTCGTCGTTCTTCATACTCGTCAATTCACGTTCATAATGACGTGAAATGTGGCCGCAGATTACTTAAAGACCATTTCTCGTGCCATCCACGAGGTAAGGAGAATATGTGTTGGGCAGCAGGCTGCAAAGATACAGCACCCTAGGTCTAACCCCACGGTCTTGTATACGACACACGGACGTTTGGGAAATTTCTCGGAGAGCCATATTTATCTGCGGTACGTAGTCGACAAATTATGTAATTAACATTGCTTACATACTCATTTCTAAGAATAGGTTGTTTTTTGTTCCTGATGTCGGACTATTCCTGCAAAAGAACCCTACTGAAACGTTCCGCATGCCATTCCAATTTGTCATACATTTCCCGCATGCTTTGCGTATAGTTCTGTGGGATCTATATAGATTTCACATAACCGTCTTGTAATTCCAATAAGCATCGCACAGAAAACACACATGATCATTAGAGTGGATATTGAATGTTTCGGTAGGGATTGATTCCTAGAGAAATCGTTGGACCAGGAAGGGTTAATAACCAGTGGGACGTTTACCCCAAGAGCGGGTTGACGGGCCCTGTTCATTACGAGTTGAGAGGTATATGCAGCAATTACGTTTTCCTCCAACGCTGCAGACGATCCATTCGGGGTGCACACTTGAATGAGGATGAAGCCGATCTGATTACGGCCGGATAGAGTTCTCCAAAAAACGCACACACACAAATACTAAGCGAGGCTCAGACGGTGAGTGCCCGAGTTCGTGACGGATGACCGAGACTAGATGAGGAGACAGGTAAGCGGGCTACGCGAGCAAGTTGTATGCTTGGCGGGTAACGCCGCCCCCTCCTCCCCCATCCCCCCGCGCCTACAGCGTTGCTGCAGGACGGTAATCGCGAGACCAACGTCGCTGGCAAGGGATACGTTGACTCCATCTTGCGGGCTCGCTTCGCGATGCCGTCGCATCGCTAAGCGAAGAGCGAAGCATTTAGATGAATGACGAAGCTCATGCATGGTGAGCGGGCGTATGTCTGTTTCGAGCCAGCGCTTTCGTGGAACACGTATAGGATTATCTTGGCTTCTAGCGCGGATCATGTCTGGGCCATCGGCTAAGTCGTGCCGAGTGCGCCTGCATTCTCGTCAGGTATTTTTGGTAAGAAGGGTTCGGGCGAGTCGCTAGCCATCCGTAATAATTAGTTGTTGCGCACACGCTGAAAGACGAAGGACTGGGGATTTGACGAACACAGGCGCAAACTTTCGAGTGAATTTGATTTCCAAAAAAAAAAAAAAAGAAGAAAAAAGGTTTGCATTATGTATACGTGGGCGATGTATGGCGTGCGTGAGGAGGCATACATAGGATATCATGTATCGCACTTTGCACTGAGTGACCTCTGGCTGGCACGACATGACAGGGAGTTGGCGGAAAGATTGGATAAAACCGAGCACGGAAAACTTTCTGATATACCGATGACTTCTTGGTGATCTTTCCAAGCGGAGGCCAACCCAGTTCATGTGGCGCGACATATGTGCTCGAATCTTTGCTAGCAGCCCTAACGCCTTTAACTATAAATCACACGAGCTCGCCGAAGAAAGATCTAGAAAGCTTTTTTTTAGACCTCAGGCTGGCTATCTCCGAGTCGCATATGTGCTGCAGATACGAGCCACGTTCTAACAAGGACCTTCTGCCCTTCTCATCGAGCCATTCGAAACTTGTAAAATGGGGAGTGGTACTTCTGTGGCCAAAAAATTACCTGCGGAAACCTTGCCACCGTACCTGGTGCAGGAAAGTTTTCACGACCAGGTTGAGCGGCTGCTTCGGCAAGCCGGGTATCCAGACGACCCTCTCGTCGCATCTCTTGCAGAATCATTGCTACAAGCCACAAAGCGGTCCACGCGCGATGCGGAACTAGAACAAGTTGAGGATCAGGAAGGCAGCCTTCGAAGGACGGCTGCAATTCCATATTTTCATCACGTTTCCCATCGGTTAAAAAAAGATAGGAAAACGTGCAAGGCTCAGTGTTTTTTTTTTTCAGCGCCTCCCAAGCTCGCTTCGTTTTGCAAGGTAAGCAAACACGACGGTGCCGGAACTCAGACACGCGCAAAAAAAGAAAAGAAGCACAGGACACAGCATACGTCACATGTGTCGAAATGGTGGTACACACGCGATTCCGCTTTCGTACATAGGGTAGATCAGATGATGCTTAAATGAGAGGCCCTGTGAATACCACAGCTATATATGTTGACCGAACAGTGCAAGGGTATTTAGCAGTGCACAACCAGGATTGGGGGTACGTGCCAGCTTTTGAAGATTGCCGGGTGGTCGTTAAACAGAGGAGTCGGACGATGGGCGAGATCATAGAGGCGCGGCAGAGATAAGCCGCCTACAGTCAACACGTCCTCGTTGGGGTTCTCACAAAAAGAACTCTTGATCGTCTTTGCGGACAACCGCGAAGGAAACAATAAACCAGTGGTGGTCTGAGGTTGCGTTGGGCGTAGACAGACCTGTCGGAGCGTGCCGCACGTGTTATAGAATCTTTCTCATTTCCTTTTCTTCGCCTTTTTTTTCCTTCTTCCTATTCGTCACGTCTCTTTACAGGTCCTGTTATCTCGTTTTTGCTGTTCATGCTTCCCTCTGCATGGTATGCATCGCCCATGCCTCTAATATAAACCTTTATGTAAATCAAATTCAGTTGAGTTTGCATTTCTGTTCGTGAAATCCCTATTCCTTCGTCTTTCGGCTTGTTTGCAACAACCATTTATTACAGACATTAGTGTTTTACCGTGTCCGCGTACGCATTATTAGAGAGTTTTAGCTTGTTGCGGTATTCCGCTAAACGCAGAAGAGACTGGGCGTTTTACCGGATGAGCGAAGGCGCGAACATTGACTGACCGGCACGGTGCAGCCACCTGGTGGCGCAGAGCCCCACCACACGAACGCAGAGGTAATAGACAGATTTAGCAGAAGGTTTTATGCACGCCGCTCTATTCGCGCACATCCGCTCCGCCACAGCGGTTGAACGGAGAAACAATCCGCTCTAGCTGAACGTTCACACGTGGGGCCCGCGCTGATGACGACGGTGCCTTACTGGCATCCCCTTTGAAGCGCAATGGGGACAAATAGTCGCGCATCCTCCCAGCGTGTGTCGCCTACTGCGTACCCTGGTGGTAGGAGATGAAACTAAAGGAAAAAGCATATTCAACTTTAGCAGTGTCAATGAAATTTTTTTAAATGTTGGGAATCTTGAAACAATTGACGCGGTGTCTTTCCTTTCATCTATTTTTGTTAACTCCTGAAGACGGGTGAATTGTCACACGAAGCTGCGAGGCTGTGCCGAGTCAAAGGCGCTTGACGTGTCGTAGGTTCGAGTAAGCGTAGCGCACGTGCGCAGATGCCCAGATGCCCGGATGTGTCAGTATTTCTTTTTTTTTTGTCTCGGGACGGCGGATGAATGAATTAGCATTAGTTCAACCGTGTCAGATCTACTGTGCAACGTATGCATACCTTTTAACAAACATCTCCGCTCTTGCCCTTTAGCCAGTAGTTACGATAAGCAACACAAACCAGCTTTCACACGTAAAGGTTTCGAATAGTTGCTGAAAGGTATTGCGAAATATCGTGGCCACTAACGCCTGTGCACAGAATTCAACCTGTTCCGCATGAGTTCGATTGTCATGAGCATCAGAACTTTGTAGCGGTGCGAACACTTTCGCAGCATTTACTTGTGAATAAGGTGCGGAGTTCTATGGCGAGAGCCGCTATAGGAAACCCACCTCAGGCCTTTATGTAATCGACGCCCACACACATATACACATAGAGATACGCACAGATACACACATACAGAGACAAAAGGACATGCACGGCTGAATATGCCAAAGTGGCACAGCTCTCGACGTACACCGTGTTCGTCGCAAACGGTGCTGTGCAACCTGCTTCGTTTTCTCTGGTTATTTGCACATCCATATATGACGCAGTGACGCCCCGATGATGTTCTGTACTTGGATGTTGCCGGAGCAGACATATTGACACACTGAACACCCCGTAACACACACACGCTACATGCACGCGAACGCGTCTTGGCAGCTCAGGGAAGATGGCGGCCGGTCGCTGGGTTCCGCAGTATGCGCTCAGCCCATCCGGTTCGAGACTATCGTGTTCTGGTCTATAGGGGTTCACTAATGACGCTGCCAGCGCTGCAGCTCCAGGTTTTCGGTTCCGGTTTTGGCCGATGATTCCGTACACCGTGATTCGTGCGTGGCCAGGCTCAGCACTTCTTCGATGTTGCCGCACCACTGGGGGCGCTCTGCGCTATGGACGACGTCCCGGTATCAACTCTCACATCTCTCTATCTCTGCTTCTTTCTCTCTTTTTTTTTTTTTCACGCGGCACCCTCACTGCTCCGTCAACCGGCAAGCTAGCTTTCCGGCGAGTGACTAAATCGAGCTCGCGACCCCGGTTCCCGGCACCCGGCGCGTTAATAGACACCACAAAGGGCTTGCGCGCGCCGTCGTTGGATTAACCGGTAGCGCAGCGACGGGCGGACCACGCGAGGGAACAGGAAATGAGGTAGGTATGTGCTTATAACGCTTCACTAAGAAACGTGGTACAGACAACCGGGAAAGCAAAAAAAAAAAAAATAAACATAAACGAGGGAAGCGGGGGAGCTCAGGGAAGGTAGCCTGCCTGCCCTTTATGAAAGCACGAAAAAAAAATAATAATAATGGAATGTTCACTGTGGCCTCCGGCTGCTTTGTTGCCGGAAATGACGTTTTGCCTCTGCTGGACGAAACTGCGGCCGGTGAAATTCTCGCAAACTTAATTACGGAGGAAGCGCGATTAGAGAATAGCGACCGAAGGGCAACAGTAGTGCAAAAAAAGAAAAAAAAAAAGAATGCCGGCATTTTTTGTCTTGCCTTGGAGGGACTGGGCTGCTACACTGGGCTACACCTACTTTTCTTCGAGTTAGAGAAAGTGCGCTTTTGTTCTTTTTATCTTACCTCTTCTGAATCTGGACCATTAAAAGGGAGCGCAATTTCCGCGGGACATTTCAACCTTCAAAACGCTGGTTGATCGGGCCGGAACGTTCTGTGGCTTTTCGTCCTGGTGCCTTTACGCGTACTGTCATGAGGACAAATAAACTTAATTTGTTCCAGAAAAAAAGACGCCTGACATGGCCCTGTCTTAGTTTGCTCGTTACCCCCCCCCCCCCCCCCCCCGCCGTAAATTGCAGTTTAATATACTTCGGCTCATTGCCAAAAAAACTAATACCTAACTAGGTTGCGCATGGCTTCAGTGGAAAGCGTTTAAGGGTCGATCACAGAAATAGAAATGAAAAAAAAAGAAAGAAAGAAAAGATATAAATGTAACTGAAATAACGCAATCAACTAAATGGTTAGCAAGTCGCTGAACGAGGCCAGCGGAGACAGTTCACTTCTTGCACGACTCAAAGCCGGAAACAACTTACGGATCCTACAGGACGAAGGCGGACCGCGAATGCACCACATGTAGGCGCTACCATATAAAGCCCTCTGACAATGAAGACAACAATAGCATAGCATAGTACAATTTTAGTGTAGCTTTAAATGAAACGTGGAAATTATGGAGAAAAGGGAAATGAAAGCAGACGACGTAAACAATGTCGCGTGGTATCCGTGATGCGCTAAGCAAGATACGCGATACCTTACTGTCGCTATCGTGTACACGTGACTGTGAGTCGAAGAGGCCTGGGGAGGTGCTCTGTAAGAGTCCTCCTAGTGGACTGTCCATTTCGGCCGCTGCTAGTTGGCTGGGGCCACTCGTCTCCTCCTCGCTTGTACGGCTGCATCCAATCAGAATCGGCCGAAATGGACCGTCCACTAGGTGGACTCTTACAGATTCCGCCCCCCCCCCTCCCTGAAGTATGCGGAGTACACTACGAAATATGTGACATGGGGTGGGGATGCGGTTGAGGCATGTATAGTAGTCGAGAGCCGAGAACGCCTCGTGCAAGGCCATCCCGCGACAGAGACACGAGGCGAAGGCAGGAGCACGTGCGGCGGGGGATTTCCCCACTGCTTCTCTCTCGGCTCTGCCCGAGCCACACAGTTGCATGCGAGGCCGCCGCGATGCCTCGCCTCGCGGTCCTGGCCTCCGGCTATTCCTGGACCCGCGGTGCGAGCGAGGCCCGTCGAGCGTTCCCGTAGCTGGCTTCTCCGCAGCGCCGCTTGACGGTCGCCTTTGCCTACAGTTCGGGACTTGCCCGCCTCGGTAGAATAGACCAGTGGTCGTGGCTTTGCGATGCTGAGACCGAGGCTGTGCCGGTCCAATAACGGCCGATATATATATATAATATCCACACACACGCGCATAAGTCAGGTATGACTAACCGACCGCGCGCACGGTATAACTTAAGTTATGCCTCGAGCACGTGCTCGTGTGCTCACTATTACAATGTCCGAGTTCTGTACGCACAATGAACGGAACTTGAAGCTATACATTAAAAAAAAAAAAGTTGGACGCGCCTAACTATTTTATTTCGATATACGTGTTTGTATAGACTTGAGTTGAACATTTTGGCTTCATGTATAAATTATGTGTTTGGTGCTTTTCTTTATTATACGTTTCGTACAGCATTGTATTGAAACATGATACTTGACGTGTAAATCTTAGTGTACATCATATTTTTTTTCTCGCTTTCTGCCACTTGCACTTCACATCTATCTTGATTGACGTTTGCTTCTCTTGCGTTCGATCATTATATTGATTCAGTCGAACGCGTTTTCCTTAATTCGTGTACTTCACGCTTGAAAAAGATAAATTTTCTCGAAGATGCCCACATGCAATAGTTTACTCCGAACACTGAAATTCTAAGATCATAGTTTGAATTTCTGTACTAATGGTGCTGTGTCAGGAATGGAAAGACACCGCTATACTGCGATTAGGATTTTTTGCGCGAGCCATTTATATACGCCGTATGCTGCATGTATAAGACGAAAATAAGCATTGATTGATTGACTATAGGATCATTTCCTAAGATTCTTTTATTCGCATAAGCGCTTAATTTCGCCTGCCATTCTGTATTTGCAGGTTAACTAAGTAGCACTGTTTTGTTTGTGTCTTGAGAGGTATGTCATATTTTTTTTTTGTAATGGTGTATTGCCTAGATTATAATTTGAAACAGAACACTTTATATGCACATGCGGCATATATGTGTGTTAGATGTGTACGACAGGTTATATGTGAGCGTTACATGCACAACAATATATGCATTATGCACAAGTGTCTATTCGCGCATCTGTGCAAAACACTAAACCTTCATGAGACGAGTAGTAGTTTTCCCTGCATTCGTGCGCTAACGTCTAACTTTAATCGGGTCAATAAAAACGCATTACAGATCTCGTACATTAAAAATGTAAACGTATTGCTAAGCACCGCACATCGCAATGCCTAAATTTGGGCATTCTTGTTTTTTTAATGTAACAGGTTCTATATACTTTAACTAATGGGGGCACCCGTGCAGTCTTGGATACTTTGGTTATTTAACCTCTGTGAATGAACATTTCCTTCGAAAAGGAAAGAAGGAAGGACCAACCAGGTGACGCTTGCTCTGCAATCCTGCATTGGGGAAGAAAGGAAATAAGGATTCGATTCACGCGCATGCGCAGACGTGTTCACTGAGCGGTAAATAGCTGACTTTACAGCTTAGTCGTCTTTAAAGAGAGCTGTATGGTGCTAGTGGCTTTCTGTGTGAACGACGGTCGAGAACGGGGACGGTAACTAACCGCAGCAAACAGAACTCGGAACTCGGCGAAGAATCCGCTATCCACTAAAACGACTTTCGAATCGCTAAAGGAGGCTAGAATTCATTTGGTTTAGGGCATAATTGACTAAACAGAAACACTGTCTGGGTTCCTTTTGCGAAATGTAATTTCGAGTAGCATCAAGTCTGTTCATGGTTGTCTGTGCTCTCCCGTCGGTCCCACGGGGCTCGGCGCGAACGAACGCTAGCTCTTCCCTTTCGTCTCGTTGTTTTTGCTGAAGACCAAACGTCCGCATATAAATGTCGCTTAAGTGTTGTGGTGTCTTTCGGTTCCAAATGAAAATAATAAATCGAGACATCGCAAAAAAAAGAAGAAAAGAAAAACTAAGCAAGAAAAGTCCAGTTGGCTGTTGCGTTGGCTTCTCCTCTCTTTCTTGTCGTAAATAAAGAAGCCACCTTTACAAGCGAGCGAGCACTGCGGTGAAGTAATGATTGCTGAAGGCCGTTCTGAACATTTGGCGTTAGTCGAACGTGCTATCCATATTTATGATTCGTCTAACCATAAGCCTGTGCTTGTCTGTTTTGGTTGTTTTTATTTGTGACCGACCATCCTTAGCGCTAAGCTCGTACAGTTATAGTACACGGCCAACACGCCAAACGGCCTGTCCTTCTGAATGGATTAGGGGCACTTTGTTTTGTTTCATTCATATTCAGCGTACCATTCCGTACAGCAGTCGTTGTCCATCTTATTTGCCCTGAGCGTTCTCAAACGTCCGAGTTCCGTGAATTTTATTTCGTTTAGTTGACTAAAAAAAGAAAGAAAATGCTGTACTCCCCTTTCAGAAAGGTTTCGAGTTAGAATCCTCACGCCTCGAGTGTTCTTTGAAATGCTAGCTGTAGGGAAAAATCGACTCGCCGTCCCGGCCCCGGGACAGTTGATGTGCTGTGACGCTGTTGAAACCGCCATTACAAGTGATGAGGGGGCCATGCAATGCTTTATTGCTTTAGGATAATGATAGTAAGAGCAAGATAGTAAGTAAGGTAGTAAGAATGACTTTAAGAGACAGAAAGAGAGTGGTTTGGATCAGAGAGCAAACGGGTATAGACGACATTCTAATAGACATTAAGAGAAAAGAATGGCGCTGGACAGGTCATGTAGTGCGCAGACTAGATAACCGTTGGACCGTTAGGGTGACAGAATGGGTACCAAGAGAAGGGAAGCGTAGTAGAGGACGGCAGAAGACTAGATGGTGCGACGAAATTAGGAAATTTGCGGGTGCTAGTTGGAATCGGTTGGCGTAGGACAGGGGTAGTTGAAGATCGCAGGCAGCCTCTTCGTCCTGCACTGGACATGAATAGGCTGGTGATGATGATGATGATGATGATGATGGTGATGGTGATGATGATGGTGATGATGATGAGTAATAGTATTTTAGAGTAATGGTAGTAAGGGAAGTAATGGTATTTTAGACAGCACGCCGTCACGCATAGTGGTGCTGCAACAACAATGAAAATCAGTTACTAGGCTGGCTCTTTTATATACGAAAGACTAGTGACGTCACTCCCCACGTCGCAAGCTGCCGTTGCCGTGGCAGCTTGCGCAAGAGTAATCTTCAACGTGAAACGTATGCGGGGAGCGCTACGTGCTTCGCATTGTTATCAGGAGCGCCTTATCATCAATTAAGCGGTTCGTATGATTGTTTTGTACGTTTTCTTTATTGAACCGTATGCTGTTCTGTATGCTGTATGCGTGATTCCAAAGAATGTATGCACTGTTCGCTTCACTTTGCTGACTGCTTGAAGCCTCTGGTTTACTTACCGGGGTACGAGCCACTGCTCATGGCCCTGCACTGTCGCCGGAATCGGCCTACATTTTTGCTGACGGACGCGGAGACAAAAAATGCCGACCAACTAAACGCTAACACCTTGGCTGTAAAAAAAAGTTCCCGGTAAGGACAGCGAAGGCGTGCTACTTCTATTCATTGTCCTTCAGGCTGATGCAAGTGCGGACCGTTGCGAATGATTCCACTGCACGAAAGCTGCTATGCAAGGGCACTAGTTCGTGAACAAACTAACAAGGCAAACAATGTCCTAATAAGGACATTGTTCGTAATAATTTTCAGTCATTCAACAAGAATACCTGGCTTTTATGGGTGACTTACGAATCTGAATTAGGCCTAGTAATTTGGCCGGTCTCGTCACGTTTGTGACCCATTAAAGGAATGTGCGGGGCTCTGATACGACGCATATTTTAATGAACACACCACTGCACGTGCGTCTGACGACGTACTATTGCTCTCGTGTTTTCGCTATTATCATCGTTATCAACGTGTAGAAGATAACAGAGAGCAGTGTCCTCTTGGTTACAAACTATCCAACTCAACGGATGCTCAGCTGCGAACGGCGTTGCGTCCAAATGTTTCAGATAATCTGAATCATCCTCTAAACAATGGACTCAGCGGAAGCTTCATATGTCATCTGTGTTTACAATTGAGGAAACATTAGGTATTCGGTTCGATATTCCATGGTCACCATTCTGAAGCGTTACCGAAACATTCGTTGTTGATTCGATTATGTGATACTTCACTATTCGTGCGCCTTTAGCAAACACACATAAAAGGGCATATCTCCGAAGCAAGAAAGCGGTTTGCAGGAAGATTTAGGCTTGAAGCGCTTAACAGTGGTACAACAAGGAACGTCGCTCTAGCCAACGTTCAGACTAGATGACTTGCCTTCATCAGGGGACGCTCGACGAATTCGAAATTCCCCTCGTCTAAAAGTTGGCTTCAGGGACATTCCATGTTCTGTCCACCGTTGATTACATAAGTAAAGGGCATATCGTCACAACTACCGTAGTAGGCATAAGATACGGCACGAAGTGGGGATTGCCGTTGCGTTCGTGAGAATATTCGACACCATCCTCTCTGGAGTATTTGAGGCACTCGCCTGCCCCGCGACATCCATAGCGCGTTAGAAATTCCCAGGCGGTGCCGCATAATGCGACCATTAACGTATCCATTCGTGCAGCCTTAATTGCCCTCGCCACGAACGCGTTACCGAACGAGCGGTTCCCATGCAAATGAATCTCTTGCGCGAAAAAAAAATCAAGAATAACAATGAAATGAGGGCTTCGCTAGCTCGCAATTTCATTCATGTTCGTAGTGTTTTTTTTCTCTAGTGGCCCTCAAGGCACTGTGATTAGAGTTGCTCTTCAATTAATAACAAAAGCAAAAAAAAAAAAAAGAAATCTGCCTTTCTATTTTAACAGCTGCAAACCGTTATACTCTCTCGAGAGCGAAACCGAGTTGATTAGTTAGAAGTGTACACCCTTTGTTTGTACACCCTTTGTTTGTACAGCTTTTATTTTTTTCTTCCTAAATATGGCAGCGATTTGTATCGTTTTATAGGGCTTAATGGTTCGAGCTTCTAGCTGAAGAAAGTCAGTTTTCTCCCGTCTCCAAAGGTCTCGAAGTTGCCGAGGAAACGGGATTTTGGCTGCAGATATTTGAGAGTTACGAATTCATGAGAACTCGGCTCTGCCACATATTGCGCTAAGCTCATTTGTTAATGAAGCGAAAGCCATAAGTTTCTTTTTTTCTCGTCACTCTCGAAGGTCGGGAGAAAAAGCGCCTTTTGATGAAGATATCTGCGAGTTATTTTATGCTATATAAAGTGGGGGGTTGCAGTTTTTGTTGTAGAATTACGCTCG
Source organism: Dermacentor andersoni (assembly GCF_023375885.2). Lineage (NCBI taxonomy): Eukaryota > Metazoa > Arthropoda > Arachnida > Ixodida > Ixodidae > Dermacentor > Dermacentor andersoni. Next base: position 124,327,696 of record NC_092820.1, read on the forward strand.
TTTATTCTTCCGTTCGTCAAAGAATTGATTCTCTTCCAACGTGTGCAAATGACTGAAAACGTCCGGAGATTACGTGTCAGGGTGCTTTTTCTTTCTTCTTTCGTTAGCTTACCTTTTTTTCCCGAGTAGTCACGGATTTCAATTAGCCATCGTCCATTCAGTCCCGAATTTAGAAAAAGAAAAAATAACGATATAATTTCCCTCTACTCAGCCTCATTTTTGTATTCTATTTTGATGGCTTGAACTTAGACTTTGATGACCAGTAGGCTTCCATTTGCGTTTTACACTTTTGTTGGAACGAACAACTTCGATTGGCAAAAAAAAAAAAAAAATGTTTCACGAGGGTGGAAAAAGATATGAAGAAGCAAGTGGGAAGCAAGAATATTAACTTCAGTCGTTGTCTAGCAAATCCCCCGATATGCTTCGCCTTTATAACATTACAAAATTGAAATTATAGAAACGCACGATCAAAAAAATTACCGAGATTGCGCAAGGTTGGCTACCCTATACTTGGGGAAGGTGAAAAGAAGTTGAGAAGAGAAGAATGGGGTCAAGTAAGACACTGCAAGAAATTATCTGCATGCGCTATCGGGAGAATTTTTCTTTTCCTTCTTTCTTTCTTTCTTATGTATAGGATGCGATCTCGTTCGGTGTTCTGAATCTGTACTCGTAGAAAAGTTCTCACAACGAAACTGTCCGCAAGGAGGCAGGTGCAAGGCAATCGTGATGTTAGAATCATTGTTAGCGAAGGCAGCTGACCAGGGGCACAGAACCCTTCAAAACAAAGAGCTTTCTGTGTTCGTCTCATAAGCTCGCATTCACACAGAAAAAGGACAAGAAAAATCCTGCGCTAGAACTGTCCGTAATAGAAGGTGCGAGTAAATTATTTTCTTTTTTTTTTCCGAAGGCGATTTGCCGCGGTTCATATTGGGTAATAAGAGAAGGCCGTTATATAAATTACTCCCAGCTCTACATCGTGCAAAAAACTGCAGCAATGTCTCTGCAAGGTTCCTTGTACGTCAACCGACGGGTACCGTTTTCGTGAACGTCTGCAGCTTTAGTCCAGCCTTTCTTAAACATTCACATCTGATCGCCCGTGTCCCAGGGCACATTCAAAAACAGGCGTCGAGCGCCTGACGTTCCCCCGGGAGCCGGTCACCTCGAGGTACGTGGCTTGGTCGTCCTTATTTTTCTTTTTGTCTTTTTTCGATTCCCAAGCCCACGTCACGGACGGTGTAGGGGCCAATGCCGCCCCAAGCCCCCAAAGAGGTGCATAAACCAGAATTTAGACCGGCCCTGATAATAGGTTGAACACTGACCTTGACTTGGGCAGGTGACTGATGGCTGATGTTAACCGTCTTTCTGTTCTCTTTTCTTTTGGGGGGTGGGGGTGAGGTTGGGGGGAGGGTGAATTTTGACTGATATTGCGGATTTAACGGCACTTCTTACGCCGGGGAAAGGTTTGAAGCACATACAGCGCGTGACCCGTCCGAGAGGTTAGATTCTGGCATTTGGCGCAGAGCGCGAAAATCCGACAGACGAGGCAGACAATCGAGCCAGTTGGTCTGTCATGTTGAAACGGTTCCGACAACTCCCTATGTACCGACGCTGTGCATCAATATTGAGTTGCGAGGACTTTGAAGTGTGCATACTTCCTAGCAGATTGGGCCAGCGAATCTTCATGTTGGACACACTATTATTTAGCTAAGAAGGCTGACCTAATTGACAGCACATATAAGAAAAAAAAAAGCTTTCTGAATACTGACCCCGATCTTTTTTATCAGCATTATCATCTCGCTAATTTTGATATTTCTTTTTGGAGTGCGTAATCTACTGACTCCGCTTACCGGTCAACAAGCTATTGCATTACCCAAGAAGCCGGGTCCTGGCGTGGGCGCTTCCATTTTGGGTAGCAGACAAATTGAGTCCTTAAGCAAACGTAATTTCGTCCCCCTTCTTAAGAGATTGAGCAAGACGCCCGGGAAACGCTGGAGAGTCACCGGAAAGAGATTGGGTGTCCATTTTCCTTGATCGCTTGCTCGCTTAAGTTTCCGGAATCCAATTACGGAGCTGAGTACTTTAGCCTCTGGCTTTCAAGGGCGGGTAAAAAGCATGCGCAGTGTTCTTGAAGAGTCGGTGTCTTTAAAGGTCTATTACACGACGCATTTCAGGCTTAAACGTGTTATTGTTATTTGTTATACGACATGCTGCAGCCCCGTAACTGGATCTCAGTATAGGGGAGAGTACAAAATGCAACGCAAATTTAGTAGTTCGCAATATATGCATCGAAACAGGCACCTCTGGAAATGCAAAGTAACTTTTTAAGTACAGGAATGCCTGTAGGATGTATTGGGGAACACTTACCTTCATCCAACTTACGTTTGATCAAACTTATTGGTGCTGTTACGGGTAATTATAGCTTCCCGGCTGAATATAATTTCAATATTACCTCATTAGCATACGTTAAAGTAAAACGAGGAACAACTGACACACTAGCAACTTATGCCTCAGAAGTCGGGGATATCTGCCGCAGTCACTCCCTTGTCAGTTTATGCAAAAGTCATGCTAAAAAGCTTTTGCGCAAAGTACACCGCGAGGAAATTGCCACTTTCTCGGGGTTTAAGTGTCGTGCTTGAGCTACCTTGAGCGAACGCGCCGGTTTAAACTAATTATTCAAAATATTCTTTTTTTCTTTTGTATATATTGCAACTAACAATCGAGTGTCTGGCGCTGAAATCGCAGCCGCATGCTATAATTGTAGTGAAGAGCTTCATCCGTTATGTTCGGAATCGTCTTTTGTTGTTAGACTGGGGACGCTAAATGTAATTAACACTCCACTAGACTTGACAAAGGAGGTTAACCTAAGCCTTCCTTTCGTCAAGTCTAACGTCAAACTCTGGAAACTAGTTTTAGCAGCTTTGTGCCCGCGTCCATGGAATCCACTTTGTTTACCGCGAGCAAGTGCGCACAGCTTTTAGCGCATACTCCACAACAGCGCCGTTGCCATGGTTACCGCCTTCCTAAAGCTGATTAAGGATTCCGCGAACTATTGTTGAGATCGCTCCCGCTGACAGTTTCTTTGGGAGAGTAATCTGCCCGGGCTATTCTTTTTTTTTAAAAAAACAGAAATCTAGTGTGGGGCGCAGGGCTATTTTGGTAAAACTGGATTAATTTTAATGCCACGCCATTGTATACACGATTTCAGCCGCCACAGTTGAGGTATAACACGCCAGAAGGGGCAAGAAGGGGGGAGGGGAAGGGTGTATAGAAGCATTTGCTAAATTTTTTGTACTCATCAAAAAGTTTTTTAGGGGCCTGATTCGCATATTATTTACGATGATTTACTTTTTGCGTGCAGCACGCACCCTGGTGCAAAGCTGGAGCAGCACCAAATTACGAAATATACGAAATATCACGACGGTTTTCTCATTGATTTTTTTTTTCTCTTCGCGATTTCCCCTGTACCTAAGAAACTAATCGTAATAAACTTGTTCGAAGCCAATATACCCCTATATGGCGTTTGGCTCCTTGCGCTGGCACGAGAAGACACCGCTTTCACCGATGCAATCTGAATCGATTTTTGTTAATTTTTTTTTTTGCAATCTTTCCCTGCCGCATTTTTGAACTCCGCAGCCTATTCCAACAAGAAAACAATACTTCGTTTTTTTGTAAAAATGGATCCAACAATCGTGAAGCCGTAGGACGAAGCCCCAAATCTGTAAACCTTAAGAAAATTGTGGGACAGTTGGCAAGTATGATGTATAGGTACTACATCCGCTAAAGACCAACGTGTATATATATATATATATATATATATATATATATATATATATATATATATATATATATATATATATATATATATATATATATATATATATATATAAAGAAGTTCAGTGGTGCTACAAGGTAAACAGGACAAGTATTTAATTTCAACAGTTTCGATCGGTGGGGGACCCTGATGAAGATCGGTCCACCGATCGAAACTGTTGAAATTAAATAATTGTCCTGTTTGCTTTGTAGCACCACTCAAGTTCTTTGCGTTTAAAAGGTAGCCTGAAGAATTCCTCGTCGCCTAATATATATATATATATATATATAATATATATACCCACCATGGTGGTTAGTGACTATGGTATCCCGCTGCTAGTCTCGAGGTTGCTTGTTCGACTCCCTAGCTGACACGGCGGCCGTGTTTCAATGAGACTGTATATTCAAAATCGATCGGCGTCAACATAGATTTTTTTACGTGAACGTTGAAAAACCACCACCTCCGGAGGTCAAAGTTATACCGGACCTTTCCAGGATTACTACGTCGTCTCATAATGCACCATGCAGCTTTGGGATGTTAAACCCCACAAAATTTAATTTTCAGCGACGCGCTTCAGTGCCACTCCCATTTTTATATATATATATATATATATATATATATATATATATATATATATATATATATATATATATATATATATATATATACATATATTCTCAACGCTATCAAACCGCCCTCTTGCGTGGCGCTTGACCGCGCCCCGGGCCTAATAATCTCTTCGAAACGACAGGCCACGTGTTTTTTTCGTTCTAACAACGAATGGACTCTTCAATCTCTCCGTGCGATAACTTGCGACGTCGTTCGTCGACGCTACGCTCTTAACACCCATATACTTAAAGAAAAAAAAAACGCCCCTTCTCCTAACACTTTACCTCCACCAAAGAAAGTAGATGGTAGCGCCGCCCCGTGATCGAAGAAGACACTACGTTTCCCCCCCAAAAAAAGTCGGTGAGTGTACTAAGCGCAGAGATTTTTTTAGCTTTTTAGGCGCCACGCTGCCGCAACTTTCTCGAGTCGAGGTGGAGTGTCCAGGGGACGAGCGTTCTCGAATACTGGGAATAATTTCCTTGTATATAGAACGTCATTATCGGATTCCACATAGATGGCACCAACAAAGTTGAACATACTAATAATAAGAATAATAATAATAATAATAATAATAATAATAATGTTTATTGCCACAAAATATACAAAACAACACAAGGAGGCCGGTCTAAGCCTTAGTTGGCTTGTAGGACCATGCCAATGAATATGATAGACAAGGCAAAAAAATATACATAAATTCATGAGACATGAAGGCAAAAAAAAAAATAAAAATAAAACGAATGGCAAAAAATTGAAAAGAACAAGATAACATTCGGTTATCTACATATAACAAAAGTTGAAAAGGTAAATATTGCGATGCAAAAAAATGTAGAAGACGTTAATTTTACTGTAACTGCTTTAAGAACCCACCATTAAGAACCTTATAATAATAATAATAATAATAATAATAATAATAATAATAATAATAATATATTTATTGCCATAACACATATACAGCATTATAATCAGGCCTGTCTAAGCCTACAAGGGCTTGTGGGACATGGCCCTGCAGAATTGGCAAGGCAATACATTGAAATAATAATAATAATAATAATAATAATAGTAATAATAATAATAATAGTAATTATAGTTTTGTTTCAGTTTATTGTAGAAGAGAACAGAAAATGAGAGAGAAATGTTCCGCTGACTTAGCGTAACTTATGCGGAACTAAATTAAGAGTGTTACCCCGTTTCATAGATATCGGCTGCCTGACTTGCGGGGAAAGTAATTTGCCCGGTCAAAAGACTGTCACATAGAGGAGGTGGAACATTGAGGGAGAGATAGAGAGAGAGAGCTCTGCGCTGGAGTTGAATGCGTCGCCATTCAGGGGATACGCATTAAAAATTTGGGAGGGACCATTTCGCGCAGGGAGCGCGTAAATGATGAACTCGATATTTTCCCACGAGAAACGTTCCCGAGAAGACGCGCGCGGAAAGGACCTCAGTCCCCCAATAATTGATTTCGGTTTTTTTTTTTTTTTTTTTTTTTTTTACATTCCCGCGCGCGCCTGCCTGCTGGCAGGAGCGAGTTCATTAAGCGTTATCTTGGTTTCTGGCAATTGAAGGGCTTCGGAGTGAAGAAATCTTGAAGCTCATAGAGTTTTCTCAATGCGAACTGGCCCGGGCGCCTTGGTTATAGTTAGCCGGCGCGGACACCTTTTAAAGGACGTCTTGGTATTCACGATTTCGAAGCTGCTCGAACCAAAATGAAAGAATACTGCCGATGTAGATGCAGTGATGCGACTGACAAGAACGATTCGTTAAGTGGGACGACAATGCTTTTCTCATAGCGCGTTTTAGTTAGGCTGGGCTCGCGGCCCAGTAACCGGACCTAGTCTTGGGCATTCTCTTCAAAATAAAAGAAAGGGGGGGGGGGGGGCGCAATAAAAAAGATTAAATTGTGGGGTTTTACGTGCCAAAACCACTTTCTGATTATGAGGCACGCCGTAGTGGAGGACTCCGGAAATTTCGGCCACCTGGGGTTCTTTAACGTGCACCTAAATCTAAGCACACGGGTGTTTTCGCATTTCGCCCCCATCGAAATGCGGCCTCCGTGGCCGGGATTCGATCCCGCGACCTCGTGCTCAGCAGCCCAACACCATAGCCACTGAGCAACCACGGCGGGTATGGGGGGTGCAATAGGGTACGTTTTCAATAAATACCGGGTTGTTTATCTCGAAAAGGTGCTGGAGGTATCAACGGCCACACGTTCGCGCGTTTCTGATAACGTATCGGGGCTTTGCATGTAGGCGCATCGTAATTACCGAGTGACGTCAGCAGTTCATTTTCAGCGCGCGTTATCAGATGCCTAAATTAAAAAAAAAGAACAGAAAGATAAATTGATGACGCTTCCTCGTTCCCACACTTCAATTATCTGTATACAACAGCAACAGCGACGACGACCGACGACGACAACAACAACTACAACGACGACAACAACGACAATAACAACAACAGTAACAACCAGTATGTTATCGCACAATCGCTCGCATGTGTGTGAGCTCGATGGCGCGCGCAAGCAATCGTGCGCGTCTTGACTTGAGCGCGTGCATCATGAAAATTTCGACTCCTTCCTCGCGCTTTGGCTTCGTGGGCAAGCTTTGAGCGGATGGCTATAGCCGCGGAAGTCGTTCCTTTCATATGCAAGAGCTCGAAGCTGCATCTATGCGCCCGCTCGCGTCGCCATCTTTATTGGGGAACTGAAACGACCTTGCGGAAGATCGGAATTCTAAAACCCCGAAGCTGTGCACTCCACCGAGGGGCATGTGTACGTATATACATGTATCACTCCGTTCCTGCTACGAGTATTCCTCGTCCAGCTGCGCTCGGAATCGAAAGCGCAACCGCTTCCGTGTGCCGAGGCTGACAAGCCGAAGGCCGCGAAGATTACCATCAAATTTCCATCAAGAGCGTCTCTGCAAGAACACGGCCCATCTGGATCTACATGTCCGCTCAAAGCGCCGCCATATGTGAACGGCGTCTCAAGATTTTTTTTCGAGATTCTTACGGCGAGAAAAATGATACTACTTTTGTTGCGGTGGGTTCGGAACGCCCGCGAGAAGTATGTAACGGTCCTTACGGGTTAGAAAGGCTCGATAGGACATTGGCAACATCCTGATGCAAGCGTGGGAAAAAAAGAAATAGGGAACTGTGTTGTTCTCCACTTGTTTACGCTTGACACGTGGTCGTCATGAATTTGAAATTCAAACCGTGCGGCAGAAGCTGAGTTCCTTGTGCAGAAAACAGAAAATGGAAGAGAGAGAGAGAGAGAGAGAGAAATGGCACGTGCTGACACGCACGTGATTAAAAAAAAAGGTGGGATAGCCGTGCGCGTACCTCATCATTATTCGGCTCACGGGGCTGGTATTGTGTACAAAATACAAGGACACGAACTAAAAGGTGTGACGTAATACTTCAGTTAGTTTTTTTGTTGTGCGAAATACTAGCGCAGTAAACCGAATGACGTTGTGCCGACTAGCTCCAGTGGAAACCTAGTCGAGCGTACTTTACAAAAGACGGACAACGACAAGTACGGACCCCATAGGCGTTGATGCCCAGCGCCACGTAAGACAGGTGCAGCATACGTTGTTGGACGAAGAGTGATAGTTTACGCGGTGGCGGCGCCTTCCTTAATCACAGCCAGGATTTCCAGCGCCCGCACTTCAAAAAATATGTAGCCGCAACATCCCACGCAAATAACTCACGAAAACTACCTATAATGGAACACAGATCACAATACTAAACCGACAAATCTGTCAGAAATACGAACAAATTACAACCAGAATGACCACCGACGCGGGCATGGCAGACGAATGGTTGACTCGAGTGTGCAGGCATTGCACGTTACCGTACAAAAGAGTTGTGACGTAATACTTAGCGCAGCGTGGACGCAGCGTTAATAAACAGTGGTTTCTGCAGTACTCAGTATTGCAGGCAATGTGATATAGTTGATGCCTTCAAATGAAGTATATTAGTATCGCCTTCCGTCTTCGTGCCTTCGTCTCTGCCGTCTTCATTGTCATTGTCATCGTGGCTACGTGACGTAATTGACTTCGTCTCAACTTCTAACGTCATTTCTATCCGGGAGAGGGATGGGCATCTGTTTCAGGTGGCACCTAAGCTTTTCCTCTAAGCGCTTTTCTTTTATTTGATGTTAGTTTCCCACCAACACAAATGTTTTCACTGCAAGTGTGAGCCGAACGCCGATTGACTGTAATGTAATGTTCGCAATCGGACGCTGTTCTTTTTCAGGCGTATAAAAATTCTCCTCACGAACGGGAAACTGCTGGCGAAGATAAGAAGGGAAAAAGCCGGTGATAGTACTCGGTGCTCGAGTCACTTTTATAGTGCCATCTAAGATGCTGTACCACTCAGGCAATCGAAGAGATCAACGCTTCGCCGAAAAAGGAAGCGAGAAGAATATAAAATCACGTGCTTTCTTCTTTTTCCTTATAGCACTCTCCTTGCGTGAGCGACCGTTCTTTGATCTCCGCGTCTGATGGAGCTTGCAGACAAAGATCGAAGTCGTAGTACAAGAGTAAGGAACAGCGCAGTTCCATTTTCTTTAACTGCATGAGAACTTCAGATTGAGTCTGCGTATTATACTCAAGTTCTTTGGCGCACACGGTTTCCTTTACAGTACAATGATAACGAACGATTCCTTGACGCAGCTTACAAAAAAAAAAAGAAAGAAGTTCACTTCGCGCTCGCCCATAAAGTGCTCTCGAGCGAGAAGCGAAGGGGCCATTTTTCGGGGATGCAGTATTTGGTTTATACGCTGAAGGGAAGCGCTGGGTAGGCTTAGATCGGAACATCGACGATCGCGAAGTATCGCACTTATATAAGTGTGCGCAGCGAGAACAGCCGATCGAAAGTTCGAGAAATATCCCCGCGCACCGTTTCCTGGAGCATGCCACAGCCGCCGCCAGCGAGATGACGTCACAAGCGGGGTGCACCGCAGCCGCACGAACAGCCCGTGGAACAGCGAGAACGGACCGGGAAGTTCTCCTTGACCCCCTTCAGGCACAAATTATGAAGACGTGTCTACGAATTTCTTAACTTTACTCAACCTTATTCATTCCAAGGAGCTCAGTACACTACTGCAAAAGAGACGAGGTGATAGCATGGTGCTTTGTGCGTTTTGGGATGAGTCATCATAACTAGAAAGTCATAAATAATTTAGTTATTGGGCAGTCTCTAATGCTCGGTTTTCTTTTTCTTTAGGAAATTGAATCGTACGTTTGAAACATTTGCATAATTTACCTATTGACTACAGGAATCACCGAACAAGAAGGTATTTCTTTCTATATTTTTGCCGTTACGTGCCACGTCGAGCATCCTCGTCAGACATGGTTGTGACCGGCAACAAGATATTTGTCTGCAGCAGTATGGAGACGAAGTTGATGTGGAACGGAGGCCCGTAGAGCATGCCCGGGGTTCAGTGAACCCGAAGCCCAATGTCTCCTGCTTTTCTTTTCTTTTTGGAAGGAGAGGGGAGGGGGGCGCACCACTGTATTGAACCGGGAAAAAACAGGTCGAGTCCACAAATCTTGGCACGATGGACGTAGGGGGCTAAAGGCTAGGCGCGAAACCGCCTCTGCAAATGAGCCCTGCAGTGAGCACAGAGCGTGCGAAAATATAAGTAAGCGATTTTGAGTGATTATCCGCTTATTCTCACGACCTATGTAGACGGAGTCTGGTGATGAGGCCGTTACTCTGAAAGCATACTTGAGAATGTTCGAGCGGGCTGACAGACGGGGACAAGCAAATGGACACACAAAAGCGCTTGCGTGTCTGTCCAAGCGCTTGCCCCCGACAGTCGTTACGCTCAAACGCTCCCAAGTATGTCTTACCAATAACGTCTGAGACCGGGCTCGTTGTGCTATGTCGTTTTCTATCCTTGTTTCGGTGCGCGCTGCCATGCAGTCGTAACTATAAAGTCAAACCTCAACGGTGGGCAAGATGCCACTTCTCATTACTTCGTGGAACAAATAATTAGCTGCAGGACTACAGAAATATGTCTCCTGTCTACAATACATATACTTGCAGTTTACGTGCCTCAGCACAAATAAATAGCATGTCGCTTTTTTACGTGCGATAGAACGTGCCCTTCGCGAGACTGAACGGCACGAGCCCGCATTGTGGTGCCGTAGCCGAAGCGAGCCGCGATGGCTCATAGGCCACGAACCGAAAAACTAGCGCGTTTACCGGTCGTAAAATCTCGCCACTGTGTGTGTGCACCGAAATGTATACGTTGACCATCAAACGCAATCGGGGTCGTACGTGTTTCACTTCCCCGGTCGTTATTTCTTGTTTTTATATTTCGCAGTCACGGGGCGCCATCCTCTGTTTACGGTCTGCGCCTAATTGCGTCACGTTTGTAGCCTTAAATTTCGCCGGCGAGTGCGCGTGTGGGCGCGCGTTGTAGGAGAGTACGTATAGCGAGCTCTAAAAGGTCGCGCTTTGCATTCTGCTGCTCTCAACGAATGGCCTGACTTCCTTCCTTTCGTGTCAGTAAATCCGAGCGTGGCAGAGAAAAGGGGAGGGGGGGAAAAAGAAAGAAACAAAATTGAAGAGAAGAGGAACGACGGTCAAAAACGGGCTGTTTGCTATAGCGCAGATTTACGCCCGTCATTCCGAGCGTCCCGCTATAGCCGTAATCCCATATAGCCGTCGCCATATCTGACAGCCAGCAGCTCCCAGAAATTTGGCCGGCACGCGTTCCCGTATCTTTGCTACCACGGGGGGTATGCGAGTGGGCGAAAGCTGCGACACTTTGCTTTTGCGTGCGTGCATGTGTGCGTTTTGGGTCTTTGTTTGCATGCTTTCACGAGCACAGTAATTCTGTGTCTGTCCGTGTCTCTCTGTCCGTATGTATGAGGGTGGGCTTGGAGACGTTCTTGAGTCACTATGTGTTTCTTTATACGCGTGCGTATATTTTCGAGCGTGCGAGTACGAGAGTGTCTGTACGTGTGTATGCGCTTAGTGCCCGCATGCGTGCGTGCACTGGAACGTGTACATTCGAGTGCATGTGTGCGCGCGTATGTATGTGCGACTGTACGTTTAGCTCATTACGCACGTGTCTGTACGTGTGTGTGTGATTGCATTCGCGCACACGCGTGTCTCTGCAGATATATGTGTACGTGCGTGTCCGTGTGTGCCAGTAGGTGCTTCGGTGCGAGTGAGTTCGCGGGTGTGTCTGTACGTGCGTGTCTGAATGCAAGCGCGTGAGTGTTGTATAGAGTGTGCTCGCATGGGCGTGCGTGTACGTTCGTGCGAGTATGTCTGGCACGTGCTTTTGCTTGCGTGTGCGTGTGCGTTAGTGTGTGCGTGCATATGTGTGCGTGTGTACAGATTTGAAGAGGAGGTGTCAGTAAAAGGAGACGTTACGAGGGGGGGGGGGGGGGGGGTGGCTCATCATATTGGGGCCTCGCGTCGAGCGCGTTCCACCGGAAGCAGGCTTCTCCGCTATGCTATAAGACCCTAACCAAAACGCGCCGACGCAAAGGGCCCGAGCCATAAGGGACGACGGGAAAGTCATCTTTTCAATGACCGCCTGCCGGCTCTTTTCATCGCGTCTCTCTTTCGGTAACCTCCTTTCCTTCCCCGAACATTAGGACGTTCCTCTACTTCCTGCAAATTTTTTTGCTTCACTCCGAAAAGAAGTAGGTCAACTGTGGCCGAGAACGCTTGGCTAACACGTACACTCACAAAAGTGGGCGCAGTCGAGGATTATAGTCTCAAACTTTGCGCGGACGCACGCGCAGTGGCGCGCAATTTTAATTTCAAATTTCCTCACTTGAGGGATGGGGGATTTCTGTTCCCTTTGCGGTCCCCCCCCCCCCCCCCCCCCTACTTCTTTTTTGTTCTCGCGTGCTTTATTTTTGTTCGGTATTTCGATCAGGATCTTCGCTCTTCCTCGTGCTACTGCATTTTGACGATCTGCCCTGGCCCTTTATTACCGTGCAGTGCTTTGAAAGCGTACGCAAGTGCGTTAGTCGAGCAGGGCACGCACTGGAATATCTGTTCGTGCGAAAGCGGTCTGCGTTAGGAGTCCTTTTCTTTTTTTAAGGCGAATAGGTTTTCTTTCGCTCTTTCGCCCGTTTTCGTCGTTGGTCGGTGCGCTGCAAAAGAATGTACAGCCTTAAAAGTGAATAAGGATGCAAGTTATTTTACAGTGTGGTTGGTAAGGGGGAGCGGGGGCGGGGAGGGTGTACTTTAACCGCTGATGCTATGGCGCGTGGCGAGCTCTAGCGTAATCGAGTTGTCGAGTTCGCTATTCGCCGAACGCTATTACAGCTCATTGAGACGGGCGTGCCACAGGGCGATAAATTTGGGACACCTCAAGGTTTACACGCCGCGGTACGATGCTGGGAAAGGACAGTGCTTCTATTCTCCCACCACCCTCTCCTCTTGTGGCTGCGAGAGAGGAGGAGGACGGCAGGTTGTATTGGTGCCGGAGCTCGCGTGGCTGGAGGTCAGGGCACGTACGCGACCAATCGGTTTGTATGTGTACGGCCACCTGTATACTAACGCTACGAGGTGGGGTGACGACTTCATTCTGCACCTAAATACTCTCGCGCGACCACAAACGTGCGCCTTCGAGCGCATCATCCCTTGATGAAGTGAATGCACGATTGTGCAGAGGCCTGATGTGCAGTGATAGCACTCCCAATGTGCGGCTCTCCCTCTGCTGGCACTCTAGTTTCAATTCTGCAAAGGTTGTAAATTGCAAGTTTGCAAGCTGTGGTAATGCACTACGTGTAAATGGGTTAATGAAAATTCATTTGCGTTCTGTTTTCGAAGAGGATTAGTTTCCGATGTTTTCGAGGCTACTCTTCTAGCACAAGGTCTGCTTTATGCTGCCCGTTAAAGGTCTAGAGGAGTTAGCGCGTGAGTTGCGAATACGAGCTAGAGAACAAGGTTGAATAAACTGCCACCGAAGTGGCGCAGCTTTTCATGTGTAAGTGCCGTTGACCGGCTACGTTAGCGAATAATGCGTATGACAATGCGATTTACTGACGTCGGATCTTACGAACAGTTACAGCGAGAGAACGTGCGGGTGTGTTGTGTGTGTGTGAGATAGAGATAGAGAATACGAACCGTACTTTATTCGAGCAGAAGCCCCGGCTTTCGTGCCCTCACTTTTCTTTATCATGTTCTTCATCGTTATTCTTTCAGCATTCGGCATATATTGACAGAGAGGCATAAAGCTTCACATCAAGCTCAATTACAAGAACAACAACAAAAAACAAAGTTCGCAAGACAAGTCGTAAAATAAAAAGTGATGAGCCAAATATATTTCGTGGCTCCTGGCAATCAGCATTAGTAATCTAATAATGGTGCTTGGTACTCTCGGCGTGCGTAAAACAGGCTGGTGTTAGCCAAGATCTGCGAGAATTTGGGTAACGTTGCGGCAACGTTTGACATGTCGCGGGAATGTCGGCTTCTTCAGCGGTTGCCCTTACGACCTGTTAGAGCATACGTCACTGCTCTCCGCTACGGATACGCAGGCGCGGAGAGTAATCGTGTGTGAAAAGCTAAGCTTTATTTGAGATCCATCCCAGACTTTGCTAACCGTGGCTACCGGGCGTGGTGCTGCTGCCGCAGTTTTCTTGGCGAATATTAAACCACTCATTGCCCGCTGTGTATAAGAAATGCGGGAGAACAAGGCTATAAATTGCATCAGATCGTCCCCAATTCCCTTCGAAATGAATTTTTTTTTTCTTGTCAGAGACCGCGCAAATATTTTGAATAAGGCACATTCCTCTGTCACAGGTCTTGTACTGGAGTGACTCATTGCATTGTTCTCGATTATTTCTTGGTAGAATCCCTATTTTTTTGAAGGACACTTTTCGTGCTTTCTGTACGTGGGTCGCGTGCGAAACATTCAGCGACTGCGCAGTTCTACAAGCTTAACGCAAATATACTCGTATTTCTTACGCGCAAGTAACGAGCCTGCGATTTCCTAGCGCTTACTGGAACCACGCTATAGTATAGCTCTATGAGCCGCTCCCGCAGCCAGTGCACTGGCCCTGTACTGAAAGCCAGTGCGGCATTTTTATTTTTTCTCGCTGCGGACGGCTCCACGAGGAGAAGGGCTTGTAATAGAATGAACTTGCTAGCGCCAGCGAAAAGGACAAAACGAAAAAGAAAAACCCCAACGCATATGCAGTGACCAGCGGCGCCACGCAGGAAGACCGCAGGGCGCGCGAGATTCAAGCGGCGATGGCAAGGGTAACGAAACGCGGGAGAGAGCGAGAGGCACAGGGGCGAAGAAAGTGGAGAGGGCGGGCGAGCTATGCACAGCCCGGGCCATTCATGCGGGCGCAGTCGTCGGTCGTACACTCGGGTTAGCGCGCGCGCATCGCGTGGCGTCTTCTTCGAAGGGCCAAGCCCGGCCTTCCGGTCAGCACTCACGGTCAGCAAGCCCGGCGAACCGACGGTCGATCGATGGGCCTGGAGATGGCGACGCGAAAAAGAAAGTGGGGGGAGGGGGCGGGAGGAAGTACGCTGCAGATGGCGACGCGAAAGAGAAAGCGGGGATGGGGGTTGGGGGGGAGGAAGTACGCGTTTGCACTGGACCGGGAGGGGCGAGCACCGATGCTGATGACATCCGCAATGACGGCGGCCGTCGTGTCGGGTCTTGCTTGGCACGTGCAGCGAATTAGGGAGGAAGGGACTGAGGAAAGACGAAATCGGACGCCGCAGGAAGGTGTAAGGAACTCGTGCGTGGGGAAAAGGCGGAAGGGGCGGTAGTGGGAACTTGTACGGGGCGAGGATAGCGGGAGACAAATGGCGAAGAAGTGAAGGAACTGCGGGAAATGAGAAGAGAAGAAAACATGAACCGAGGAAACAGTAAAGAGAGGGTAAAAAAGGGAAGCGGGGACGAAGGGAAGAAACTACAGAGAATGGAGAAATCAGACACGAAGGACTGAACAGGAGGCAATGGGAAAATGAGTCAGAAATCAGGAAGAGTAAAAAGGGTAGTAAAGAAAGGAAATAGTACCAAGGGACGGAACCAGGGCAGAAGGAGCCAGAAGTCGGCAAATGGGGAGTAAGAAGAACGAAACAAAAAAAAAAGTGGTAGTGCAACTGACGCACCGACAGAACAAATCAAAGAAAGAAAGAAAAAATGAAAGGAAGAAAAGGGCGAATTATTGTTTCGTTTCGAAACATGAAGAAACAGTCAAGCCGCGTAAGCGAAACCTCCCCCCCCCCCCATCCCTAAAAGGAAAAGTAGGGCAGACAGAAGAAAGGGGCCACGAGGCACTGGGGGCTGAAAATGGGGAGAAAAAAAGCACGTAAGAAGACTATAAAAAGACGGCCGAACACGAAGAAAGAAGGTAGTCCACGAGAGCTAAAGTTAAAAGAGGGACCGTAAAGCAGAAAGAAATTTAGGAGGACCCATCTCACGATGACTGTCGATGGTAATGCTTCTACCATTGAATCAATATAACGACATAACGCATTGCCACAGTCGAAAGGGCTTACGTATGAGCCGTGTGCGGCAGTGGGACTCTTCTGTCGCGCTTCCCTGAGAACATTCGGCGCCATCTAGCGCCGCCGCCGCGAACCCTGTGCGCGGCCTCCGAAATGCATGACGCGCCGGTGAGCACGAACGCTGAGAAACGCGTCATGGGGAAACCGTGCTCCTCTCTCGCGCTTCTTTTCCGGATACGCTGCGCCATCTAGTGGTGTTGCGGAAAAGTCCGCGCGTGGCCTCCGAGACTAGAAGCGTGGCGCGCCGGTGCCTGCGCACGCTGAGAACCTTTCCCTCGCTTGCTGCAAAAGCCAGTGGCGCATGCTCGGTGAACCAGATTGGCGAGCGGTTCATTGAGGAGCGCTACATGCACGGTGCATTCAGGGCGCCACTCGCTAAAGCGTTGGCACGAATGACGTTCGTTGGAAAAGTATCACGTACTGAGTGCATTTGCAGCACAGCCAGCTAAAGCGTCGGGTTGTTGTCTTTAAGGAGCCCTTGTGGCGTGGGTTGTATTCCGCCTAGCATGCGAGAAATTGAAAGGATATATATATATATATATATATATATATATATTCATTGTAGAGCGGTACATTCTCAGTGGCACATACCTAGTTAACTAGGTTGGCGTCAAAGACGTTCATTGAAGAGCAGCACGCACCTACTGGCACATATCCTTTGATCCAGATTGGCATTAAAGATTTTAGTTGCACAGCGGTACCCTCCCAGTCCCGCACCTAGAGTGACTCACGTCGGCATAAAAGAGGTCAGTTCAAGAGCGTCACGTATTCCACATACCTATAGTGACCCAAGTTGGTCCGACTGCTGGTTTCGAACCCTGCTCCCTCAGCACAGCAGCCCGATGTACTACCATTCGACCATGGATTACCCATGTGACCCAGTTGGGCGGGAAAACTGTTACACACACACACACATACACACACACGCGCACGCACACATACACACACACACGCACATATGCACATACACGTATCATACACACTCGCATACACACACACACGCATACAGACACACACACGCATACATACACACACACGCATACATACACACACACGCATACATACACACACACGCATATATACATACACACGCATATATACATACACACGCATACATGGATACACGCATGCATGCATACACGCATACATGCATGCACGCATACATACATACATGCATACATACATACATACATGCATACATACATACATACATACATACATACATACATACATACATACATACATACATACATGCATGCATGCATGCATGCATAGTCTCCGGAAAGTGCGTTAAGTAACCTACGAATGTCAAGGTATTAAAATTATTAAGTTGATTTAGGCGACATGGAATTGCGCGTCTATAGCAGCTATCAAAACACCGTATGCAGACGCGGACAAAAAAAATAGCGACTAGAACAGGGACAAAGATCATTAGTACAAAAGTGAAGAAAGGGAGAAACAATGAGAATAACAAAACAGAAACCAGTAGTTGGCAGGAGACTCCACGAAATAGTAGGGGCAGCAGCGAAGAGAGGAGCCGCAGGGAAAGATAAGGTCAGAATAAAAAAACTGGAAAATGAGGAACCTATGTAAGGAAATGCGAAAAATGAAAAGCAGCGGAGCAATGGGGCTCCGCGGTGAAGAAGAAGAAAGAAAGAATTGAAAGAGGAAGAGCGACGAAAACGTGATATGTAATGAAACAAAATATTACACATAGCCGAAGATCCCTAAAAAGCTCACGAAACAGGGAAGACGACAGATTTAGCGAATGGGTGACCTGCATTCTTCCGGTCCAGTTGTGTGCCTGTCGAGTTATCTCTGTGCTGAGAAAAAGAAAGAAGAAAAGAAATGGGAGAGGAAGAATTAGAAATACATATGTGTACAAAATAAGTAAAATAAACGGCCATAGGCCGCACACGGCCCCTGCAGCTTGTGTTGGTAGCTCTTTGAAAGAGTTCCGGAGTGAAATAATAAACCGTTGCTGTCCCAGATTCGGCAACAATCGCTGGTCCGGCGAAATAATGACCGCGACGATTCGACAAAAGGGAGGCCCGCCACTGCAAGTTGCTGCGACCAACTGTGTTGATGTTTGCAATGTTTTTGCTGTCCCTGTGCCGGCAGGCTGTTTGTTGTGGGGATACTAGGGAGCAATGGGAATACCACCATAATAAGGGGGGGGGGGTGGAGGCGGGATTGATTGCAAGGACAGATAAGTAAAAGAAACATACAGAGATCGTGCACCAACTTCCGGGTAAACAGAGCTTTGTTCCCTATCGGAAGCAGAGCAGATATAATGTTTGCTTTGTCGTTTTTAGATTAGAGTGGTGAATGAGGCATGCTGGAGATTTTTGCCCTGATTACGGTTGTTGCTTCGCCTCAAACACACAAAAAAACGAAACAAAGAACAATGCACTATGTGTTTGGGAACGATGTATTCGAGACGTTGGCCACATTTCTTCTGTAAATAGTGAGAAGTCTCTATTTCGAGCGTTTTGCATATAACGAGAGGCAGGCGTGAAAGTAATAATTATTTTTTTTCTTTCGGAATATAGTAGGGTCAAGATGGCACGCCCGACCACATCTTTTGCCTCATTCAGCGGGATAACCTTCAAACAAGGAATTTGAATCTGTGGCGTCCTCATGTTTGTGTTACTTCAAGACAGTTTCTTTTCTTTTTTTCACATATTTATACCGATGGAATGTCATGCTTAGCTTGGAATACCATTTTGTGCCTTCTCTATTAGCAGGGCAATTTCTTATTTCCGATTTTCTCTGATGTGTTAGGAAAGCCCACACTTCGTAAATTATTTCTGTAGAAAAAGAAATGAAACTTAAATAAAATCTTTTTCAAATAAGCTTTCTACACATCAGCAACGATTACGGTCAAAAAGTAAATTGCGGTTTTTTGGGCTGCCTACCAATTCAGGATGCAATAAATGGGGTTTCACCAATAGCCCACCGCTGATGTTTACAGGCTGCGTCATTTCGTGTGTGATTTCGAGGTTGCAGGCTTGATTGCCAACCATAGCGCCCTCTTGCCGACTACTTTCGTTATCTCTTTTTGCTTTTTTTTGCGTGCGGTTTCGGGGATAAAAGACGCATGACTTTTTGTTCACACGCCAAGCATTTGCGTTGATTAGGAGAGAGAGAAAGAGAGAGAGTCACCTTTTAATGATAGTGACTTGAACAGCGGCAGTGAGCCAGCAACAAGTGTACCACATGAGTCCGCTCATCTTGGACGAAATTAGTGGGCTTGGTGCGGAAAAGTTCAAGTGCAGAGAGGTACATTCGTTCATCCTAACCTCAAATCTGTACCCAGCTTTTCACTCAAAAAAAAAAACAAACGGCGTCGCGCATCTTACGGTGGATCTTAAGATGCGAACAGTGCGGCTTTGCGCACCTGATTGTGGTGGTGCAGCACTGCTGCTTCTTGGCATAGCACTTCCTCACTTGAAGCCCACGAAGCCGCGCCGCTCAAAGCAACATATCTGGTTGCCGCGCAGCAAGATACTTCACTAAAACAGAGCTTTCTTCTAGCCGTCCTGTCCGACTTTAAACAAAGATCTACGAAATTGTATGTCGGTACATTGTTTGCATAAACCGATCGTGGATCGTGTTTGGCTCCTTTAGCAATCGCGCTTTAATCATCAATCCAGGCAAGGTTAAACATGTGGCCGTTGTTGACACCTTTCCTTTTTTTCGTAAGAAAGCTGGATGCGATTTTCGGTATTCTTTCTATAATTGCGAGAATGGCTTGGAAAGCACGCGAACAATTGTCACTGTGCATGGCTTGCGATTCTCATGGCCGGCATTCCATGATATGTACTGCCTGCTTTACTTCCCATCAATTTCTTCGTAGAATTTCATATTACCAAAAGTTCATGTTTGTGAGACTAGGTTCCATCCAATCCTGTTGCCTGACTTCACATGTGTTATCAGCAAAGGTGGTCGATTAAATTGCAAACATCACCTACGAATGAAAGGCTCTGGGACTAATAAGTTACCTATAGTAAAATCAATCAATTAATCAATCAACCAATTAATCAATCAATGGAACTCAATTAATTGAAATATTACGCTATTGTAACTTACTTTTGTAACTGTGTTGGAACTGGAACTGTGATATTGTACTTGTCGAGGTAATTGGTCTCTTGAACACTTTTGCATATACGCATTTTGAAATACTAACCATTGCTATGCCTACCCAACGAGAAATTTGTCCGTCTGGCACGTAGGACGAACACAATGGCTCATACGCACTTAAATCAGAGGCTACTATCGCCCAGCAAAGTGAAGCGAACTGTGCATACATACATTGAAATCGGCCAATACAACACACAGAACTGCACACTTTTCAATAAAGAACAAGCTCAAAACAAGGATCCCGACCATAAGTAAAGCATTGCACACCCCACTCAGCAGTTGTAGGGGTTGTTTTGCAACGGCTTCACTGGACATGAAGTTGATACAGACCGATAAATGTTGATAAGGGGAGCATCATGTTCGATAAGGTTGGTAACGACCGATGAGGGTTCATAACTGTTCATGCTTGTCGAATACAGTTTCATAACATTGATAATGACACCGGACTGCGTGGGGATGTGCAAGTGGCATAGTGCTTACGCATACTTAGACAACTCTAGAGGAGTTTCTGCGTGAACTTTCGTATTCACTCTTGTTAACATATTCCTGTAGCTCTTCCGTGTGTGCTTGCATGCGTTGTTTTCCACCAACGAAGGTCTCCGTGAACACTCCAATGCTCGTGGACATGTGGACAATGCTTGTGGACAATCACATGTACACTGCAATGCTTGTGAAGTGCTACAAAACATTAATTGTCATCACAACTGCAGCTGCTGCCTTTTTTTCTTGTGCATTCTTTATCTGAATCTTTTTTTCTAGCATGTATATGAGTTAAGCGAAGATGCGTAGCCGGTAGCGTAAAACAGGCACCCAGATCTCCTTCAATGTAGTTAATAAATAATTGAATTAGGTACATATTTAGCATTTTAATTAATTCATTATTTGATTTACAAGCACGCCATTATGCATTTGCATGGCCGCGTAGGAATTATTAATGGGCGTTAGTACCAACCTAGTAGCTGTCTCTCTGATACGAGTGAAATTGGTTGTGATCAGTATCACAAATATTGTTCACTTGCTTCTTTCCAGGGGAACAGAAATCATCAGGAGTGCGGACAGTCTTCAGAACGTGCGACTGGAGGTATGTATCTGAACGTTCTTATATATAGAAGCGGGCACCAGTGCAGGCTAGTCGTTAGAAAGAACGGTTCTCTGCTACGTATGCCTATAGAGACATTTACGACTTAGGGGAGACGATAAAGGCGACTAGTGTTATTAGACTAGCTTAGCGTCACGTTGGGACGGGCAATTATCTGTGCTTGCTTAAGGTACAACGCTCAAGCATTCTCAGCTCACGCGATAAACCTCGTGACCCCAACGGGACAGACGAAAGAAAACAAATAAAAAAACGTGCGGCGTGGACTCTTGTGTGCGCTTTACTTGACTCGAGAAATCTTGACTTGAGCAGAATGAAAAAAAAAAACAAAATAAACAAAATGCTTAGGACGAACGGAATGTGCATCTCAGTGACCCACATCGTTCCTGACACGAAAGTAACGGGGGGTGTAGGGGGAGGGGGGAGCTTTACAGAAAGGAAGCACACAAGATATTGCTGTTTCGCAAAGTGGCACGCTAAAGGGAGCGAAGCGTTTTAAATAAAAAGTGGGCACACGCGAGTTATTACCGCACTCTGAAGAATTCCACTTGAAAAAATGAAATTTACATGTCACACAAGAACGTACGGTATTCCTGCAAATAAGTCACCGAGGCGCTCGGTGGTATGCCGCTAGAATAAGACGTCATTTATAAAAGGATGTTTTTTCAGCGGACCTTCCCATACCTTTTTTTCCTGACCGTTGCTGGCTGTGTTGCCGAAAATGTCAGTGCATTGCAGAGAGAGTGTGCACATGTGAATAATGAACCAGGAGAATTACGCCGACCTCCCATCCCATCTTTCGTCTAGTACTACTCTCTGCGTACATTTAGTTGTCCTCACCTCGTTCTTCCCTAAGCAAACATCAACTCCTTCCTCATGACATGACTGCGTCGGCGTCTCAAAGTGTGCATTCACGTGAACTGCCGTTTGGACTTCGGCTTGCATTGTCAATGGCGTAGCACATAAACATATCGTGACATTACGCGTTGCATAGAAGACAATAAACACAATTGAGCGCACTTAGCTTACAGCATTTAAGTAGCGGCATCACGGAAGCTTCGCTTCACACAAATTCCAGCATGTGTGTTGGACCTGCAGATCTTTTTTTCTATTTCTGCTAAGTTGTCAGTAACTTTTTGAAGTTCTGCTTACCGAAGGCCTTCCTGCAGGCGTTAAGCATTTCAAAGCGATATAATTATGCAGCACACTCGCCGAACTATTGAGCTCAATCCTACAAAAAATTCCTAGAAGAAACTCTGGCACTTGTCTGTACGTTTATACACTAGCGCATATTAGCACATACGCTAATGTGTATAGTACAAGTATGGCGGTTTAAGCAGCTTGGGAATAATGTCCATTGACTACATCAGCCTGAATTTTGTCTTTATGGTTTTTTGGCGGGTTTCTGACTGTTTAACTTGCTGATTTTGTTGGTCAAAATATTTCTTCTTTGTTGCCGAAATTCGCAATGATTGTCTACGTACAGAAGGACAAACTATCTTGCTTCCTTTAGAAAAGTACGTGTAGTAAGAAATTTGCAAGAGAAGGCGTAATAAATGACGTCATATGACGGTTTGAAGACACGGGCACGAGGCGTTATTGTATAATGTTTAGGAACAGCGCCACCGACACAGGACGCAGAAATGAGAATGGGACACATGCGGCGCTGACATACAACTGCGTTTATCGGGAAAATGCGATTGCGTTTTTTTTTAAAGCCTTAACCAAGCGTGCGCAGTTGCTGAATGCCAATAAAAGCTCTTGTCAGTCCCAAAACATTGCCTCACGGTCTCGGGTGAGATTAACGCCGCTGTTCATCCCTGTTCGGCAAGCCCATTTCCTTCGAAGATAAGGCTACGGAAAGCTGACCAACACAGCCACTACCTTCTCTCATCATGCGGAATGCTTCCGCCACTTCTCTTGTGCTATAGTATAGCTTCACGAAGAATCGGAAATATCAAGAAGGTTTCCAAATCTAAACTGTTGCAACTTTGAACGACAGTGCTATTCGCGGAAGTAATTGATTTTGTTTTCTCAACGCTTTCGTAGCTTAGTGTTTCCACTAGCGCGTTTCCACGGCACTCGTGTGCCTGTTCGTTTGAGCCCTTTTCCGGCAACGTGGACATCGTTTGTACTTTCAACGTGAACATTCAAATTTTGGGAAACGCTCGGAAACATTCGTTTCTTTTGAGTATTCGTGCGAACTTTACGGCTGTTGTCTCTACAGTCTTTTCCATGTTCTGCGTCTGAAACTTATTTTCTTTTTCGAGAAAACATATGATTCAGGTGGAGCAGCCGGCGCCGTCTAACAGGTAGCAGCATCTCCTAGAACACAGCTAATAAAATAAATATAAGGAAAAAAAAGAAATCAGACAAATGCGCGTACCAATCATGAATGTCACGGCAGCTGAATGATCGCTGCGCCAGCGTTTCCTCTAATATGTGTATTTCTTTAGGAACCTGTAGGCGCCGCACTGCGTTGTTGCTGCCGACGCAATTTGAAGTGATCCGATCCAAGAGCCGTTGTAACGAAAGGCCAAGGTGTGCCTATTCTGACTGCAGTGCACCACATGCGTCCTTCGCATTGGCTTTTAACTACGGCTTTCTTAAAGCTGGCAAATACCAGAGGCAGTGCAATCAAAGAGAAGGGTGGCGTGATTCTGATGATGCTACAGCATTGCAGTCGCTCAGGCGCAGTGATTTTGTTTTCTTTCAAACGCTGGCTTCTCAGCGACTATCCCCCAAATTCTAAATAAACGACACATTGATGCCAAGTTATGTGAGTAGAAATGTGCTGAATGGTTCAAGGGGACTTGGCGAGCGGTTCCCAAAGGAATGAAAGAAGGAATCGCGAGCACATTTACACGGTCGTCAAGGCAAAATTAACCGTGATTTCGATAAAAAAAGAATGCGATGCTTGCAACGCAAAATGTGCTTGAGCCAATGTGCCTCCAGCGGCCATTCGCGTGGCAATCTTGCGTGTATTCGCGAGCTTCTCTCACGCTCGGAAAAACACTTTTATGTAGCCCGCACTGAGGGACAGAAAGCTGTTATCGAGAGTGTTTTCATGTTTCCCTACAATTTTCTCACTGACACTTTTCATCTAATTAAGAATATTTGAGAAGCTGAATACTTAATTACGACTAATTATGTAATTAGGCAGGATGCAAAAAAAACAACACAGATACATTGACCATCTCCAAGCGACGGCAAACAACATTACCTTGGTCCTGTCCAGTTACGCGGCGTTTGCGTACTTTTAAAAAAATCTTGGTGCACCATAATTGGCACGCCCTGTATACGTTATTCAAGCGCATAATGACTTTACGAAAGGAAAGGAAAATTGGGCGCCGACTCTGCGACACAACGGAGTTGCAACAGATTTCAAAGGAGCTAGCGCTAGCTGTCCCAGATCATTATCGATGGTTTCTACGGGAACTTTTCACTTCGTTCCCGATAGAGATGCACCGCAGTACAAAATGACCAGACCCAGAATGCACAACGAGTCGGCACGAATAAGTGTTCACCGTGTACGCTATACTGCGTGAAAAAGAAAAAATGCTTTAAATTACTTTCCCTCTAGGAAGCGGCGCCGTAGTCGCCACCGACATTCTCTGTTCTCAGAGCTGCGGCGTCGGACGACCGCTAATGAACTCTAAGCTGTCCGGAGTGCTCTAATTGAGACCGCCGCCACAGGTAATTAGGACGTCGCCGCACTGCAGTCGCCTGGCGTCGGCGACGAGCCCGGATAAAAATGCAAGCGCGTATGGCGCCGGCCACAACGTGGCCGTCCTCTGGTCGTTTAAATGGTTGAGTAATGATGACTAACGACTTACGCCGTCCCGTAGCGTGTCACTAGAGTGCTTATCGCTTTGCTTGACGTATACATCTCTCAACTGTGTGGTCGATAACTGACACAGGCGGTGTAGGACCCGATCGCGAGGCCCGTTGGCTCGCGATCGTCAACTCGGTGAAAGTCAGCAGCGAATACATCCGCCGTGGTTTCTCAGTGGCTGTGGTGTCGGGATGCCAAGCGCGAGGTCGCGGGATCGAATCCTGGCCGCGGCGGCCGCATTTTGATGGGGTCGAAAACACCCGTGTACTTATATTTTAGGAGAGAGAGAGAGAGAGAAGAGAGGGAGGAAGGTGCAAATGACAGGAAGGCAGCAGGGAGGTTAACCAGAGTTAAAACCTCCGGTTTGCTACCCTGCACAAGGGGAAGGGAAAGGAGAAGTAAAGATGGAAAGAAGAGCGGTGACGAAAATAAAAGCGTGAAAAAAGATGAAAAGGAACGGAATGGGATCATCATAGTCTTTCCAATAGGCCACTGTCACGTAAAAAGGTCAACAAAGCCTTGAGCGACTTTCGGTGCGACGACAGTTCATGATTATAGGTGCACGGTAAAGAGCCCTAGGTGGTGCAAATTTCCGGAGGTCCCCACTACGGCGTGTCTCATAATCAGAGCGTGCGTTTGGAACGTGAAGCTCCATTTTTAATTTTTTTTTCAGCAGCAATTACGGGTAGTACCCCTATATGACGCCAATACGACGGTGACATGACACCGACCTGCCGGTCAATTCTTGTGGCATTGAATAAACTTCACTGTAGAGTACGAGGACAGGTAATTGCAGAAACGGCATAGCTTTCGGGATAAGTGCAAAAAAAAAAACAAGATTGCTGTAACACTTGCGTGCTGCTATTTTTTATTCGCAGCAGAGAGAGAGAGAGAGAGAGCCTAATAGAGTTCGAAATGACATCTCCATGCCTCTTCTCATATTCTTGAGATCTGCGGGACATACAAAATGGCGTGAAATGGGCGATTTTTTACTCGGCTACTCTCGGCATCAAAGCTATCGCGCGAGACATTGCAGCAGGTCTCACGAACTTCGGTTCGGATCGCGAGCACGAGCTTGAAAAGGGGGGGCATCAGACTTGGCCCCGAGCTAAAGCTTCCTCAAAGAGAAAGCTGCAGCTCGGGGTCAACACCGATTACCCTCAATTTGGATACGTGTAAAACGCGGAACTGCTTTCATGAAACAAGTTATTGGGCTATAAACCTTTTCTCGTGATATCATTTGCGCGTTTTACAGGTATTCAAACTGAGGGAAGTCGTAGTCGCTGGATCCCAGCTTTGGAACTGGCGACACTAGTGAGCTGCAACTAAAGCACATCATCAGCCATGGGCATGAACTGGCCTATTCGCACTGCGAAGTTCATATATATATATATATATATATATATATATATATATATACACTGTGTGTATTCTGATTAATAATCGTATTTTCTTCTATCATGAGCCAACCGCTGGACCGACATCAATTTTAATTTTGTCGCGTTGAATAAACAGTCATATCCTAGCAACTCTAGGAAGCAGAAAGTTTATTTAGGCCTTGATACTTTTCTTTACACATATTGCCGAAAATGGGTAAGTAGAAAAAAGGAATTGAAGCACGGAGTTTACTGATCCGTATCTATATGCATCAAACAAATAGATATCGCCGTAACGTAAACTGATTCCGTTAGAACAGCGAGTGCTAATTGGCAGCGACCTTTAGAGCGAAGCTCTGCCATAATGTCATCAGCGCGGACAGCAGTGACAACGTGCATACTAAAACCGAGCTTTCCCAGCCGTCGTCCTGCGCCGCTGAAAGCCGGCGCGCACACGGCGTGAGCGGTGTCTTATTTAGAAATCGCGCCAGCAAAGCAGCGTGCCCCGTAGTCTCGAATTCTTGGCGCGAAACGTAACCATCAATGACTGTAAAATAAAAAAGAAAAATTACCTTACACTAATCTCACTCAGACAGCTACTTCAGCAACTACTTCCCTACGGAGTGTTCTTCCGAGCTAGTAACGCGTGATTTTTTTTTTTCTTTCTCGCATCATGCTTTATTGTTCGACCGAGTTTCGTACGGCTGCGGCAGTGAAAGCCCGAGTGTGCAGTCCAGCGAAGCCAAATGCGTGAGAGTCCCTAACCGAACCTTACGCGCGTGGGCTGTCAGGGATGAATCACCACAGGGACGAGAACGCAATTTACAAGGCTTCGTTGTGTTTGATGTATTAGTTGTCAAATTAGCGCACGTCTGTGAAGCATTTGCTTTCCAGTTTCAACTATCAGAAACGTGTCTTTTTTGTTAGCCTTTCGTGGTGCGTCCTTTTTATTCCGGGCGTAAAAGTTAAAAAAGAAATAGAAAGAAAAAAAGTTACTGTAAGCTGTCCTACCTGAAGCTACGCTCTTAACACGGTTCAAAACGTTGTATCAATTGACCCTTGATGACACCCAAGAAGGATGCCTAACCCGCCGTGGTTGCTCAGTGGCTATGGTGTTGGGCTGCTGAGCATGAGGTCGCGGGATCGAATCCCGGCCACGGCGGCCGCATCTCGATGGGGGCGAAATGCGAAAACACCCGTGTACTTAGATTTAGGTGCACGTTAAAGAACCCCAGGTGGTCAAAATTTCCGGAGTCCTCCACTACGGCGTGCCTCATAATCAGAAAGTGGTTTTGGCACGTAAAACCCCATAATTTAATTTTTTTTAGAAGGATGCCTATTGCTTTCGCTTCGCTCGAGGACTTCAGCGTTCAACGTGCACAATAATAACTCTTGGGCAAGAGCTAAAATTTGATCATTTCGCATTTGCTTCCGCTAATTCATCCTACTCGACTTTAGCTCAGAAAGGTCTCTTATCGGAATATTACCTGCTATGGAAATCTGTTAGATACGTTCTCCGCGGTCCTCGCGCTCACTGACAACGCGTGACTGACAGGCGCACGGACGGGCTTATCAACGAGCAGATAGCCATAGAAATCCATTCCGACGCCTGTGAATCTAATCTATCGCGGGATTACATCACGGACTGTATGACGTAAAATGAATGCTTGTTGCCGGAAGATATGGGATGCATTCCTTGTTAATGCCACCCACTGTAGGAAAACCTCGCGCACGCGTTCGAAAGTTTATAGCCTATGGAAACGAAACGCGACTTAGAAAAAAAAAGTGCAGGAGCAGCGCTATCCTGCTTTCTTATCCTCCTTGCTCTGTGCCCGTTTTTGTGCTATGCATTGTGTAGATGCCGCAGCTGCAATGCCGAATGCCAACCACTGCACATACAATCACTAATCAAAGCGGCTGTTTTTCGCGACCTTTATCCTAGCGCCATAAATTTATGCCCTTTGTTCGGGAAAATAAAGAGTGATTGATTGATTGCTTGGTTGACAGAAATATATTGGTAGACTAACTGTAAGTCCTGCGCAAGAGGCACTAAGTTTATTCGCTATCCGTCTCCAGCTACTCATTAAAGTAAACATCTCTCGTTCTCTGTCTTTGCTTGTGATGTCTAAGTCACCCGAAAAGTTTAATGACCGAATTGGTGTAATTCCTCATATGATGTTCTGTCAGGCTATAGACCTGTCAACAATATTACCTAACGTGTTCTTTTCTTGGAGAGAAGGACAGCTGTTTATCTATTACGTAGCTGATTTTATTTTTTTCTGTAATTGGATCGTTTTTGTTTAACATTACGGGAAACCTAAAGCGCTATTTGGCCTGGTTACATGGATTGTGTAGAGAGGCCAACATCAATTGTGCGAGAAATTGCAATGTTCATGTAGCTAGTTCAAGAAAATTCGCTGTTTTATTTTTTTATTTGTGAACTTTCGTATGTGTAATGAATTTGCAAAATTTAGGCCAATTACTACTTAAGTTGTTAATATTTAGCAGGAACTGCACCTCTTTTGGAATGCTGGTCCTTAAAACGTGCTAAATATACATTAGCATTATCTTAGCAGTTTCTCAAAAGACGCCCTCTAGCAATTCGGTATCCATTAATTGCTACGCCAATACGTTTTATTTGGACTTTTGCGGACGGATATTTTGGGAGTGGGGCTAAACTGGGAATTCCTGTTAAACAAACAGCAATTATCTGCGTTAATTTAGCGTTGTCAACACTTAAGACATTCCCCTGAGTAAATAGCTGGAAAATTAAATAACTAATCATTAGTTACCTACGTGCACATTGCAATTTATCATGCAGGAAACTTCACGTCTCTTTCAAAAAACAGCCTGAAAATTCGGAACAGCTGTACCTTTCACAGGCAGTGTCGACATCACATTTTCAAACTAAAAGACATCAAAAACAAATAAGATGTTATACGTAATCACTACACGGCATCCTTTGAACACGAACGGAAAGCTGTGAAGCGCGCACTTTTCTTTCTCTTGAAATACGTAAGTGTAGAATGAATCGAACGGCGTTTCGACAGCACAAGCTAACATTTATCAACTAAGGAACACACAGACACACACACACACACGCACACGCACACGCACGCGCGCACACGCACACGCACGCACGCGCACACGCACGCACGCGCACACGCACGCACGCGCACGCGCACACGCACGCACGCGCACGCGCACACGCACGCACGCGCACGCGCACACGCACGCACGCGCACGCGCACACGCACGCACGCGCACGCGCACACGCACGCACGCGCACACGCACGCACGCGCACACGCACGCGCACGCGCACACGCACGCGCACACGCACACGCACGCGCACACGCACGCGCACACGCACACGCACGCGCACACGCACACGCACACGCACGCGCACACGCACACGCACGCGCACACGCACACGCACGCACACGCACACGCACGCACACGCACACGCACGCACACACGCACGCACGCGCAGGCGCACACGCACGCACGCGCAGGCGCACACGCACGCACACACGCACGCACGCGCAGGCGCACACGCACGCACACACGCACGCACGCGCACGCGCGCACGCACGCGCACGCACGCGCACGCGCGCACGCACGCACGCGCGCACGCACGCACGCACGCGCACACGCACGCACGCGCACACGCACGCACGCACGCACGCACGCGCACAGACACGCACGCACGCGCACAGACACGCACGCACGCGCACAGACACGCACGCACGCGCACAGACACGCACGCACACAGACACGCACAGACACGCACGCACGCACACAGACACGCACGCACACAGACACGCATGCACAGACACACGCACGCACGCACGCACAGACACACGCACGCACGCACGCGCACACGCACGCACACGCGCACAGACACGCACGCACGCACACAGACACGCACGCACACACACAGACACACACAGACACGCACAGACACACACAGACACACGCACGCACGCACGCACAGACACAGACACACACAGACACGCACAGACACACACAGACACACGCACGCACGCACGCACAGACACAGACACAGACACACACACACACAGACACAGACGCACGCACGCACGCTCAGCCACACACACAGACGCACGCACGCACAGACACACACACACACGCACGCACGCACAGACACACACACACACGCGCACGCGCACAGACACGCACGCACGCGCACGCGCACGCACACAGACACACACGCACGCACGCACGCACAGACACAGACACACGCACGCACGCACGCACAGACACAGACACACGCACGCACGCACAGACACAGACGCAGACACACACGCACGCACGCACGCAGAGACACAGACACAGACACAGACACAGACGCACGCACGCACGCACAGACACAGACACAGGCACAGAGAGAGAAGTGGTTCTTGTGCAGAAAGACCACAGTCAGCAAGAAACAAATAGGGCACAAACAACTGAAAGGGCGATGTCAAATCTGAACAATAGTTTCGTGGTAGACTTGCTGAGATATTCTGCTTTGGACACTTACCGGTTAGTTTGGAAGGTTCGCTTTATAGTAAAGGCAAAATTTCAAATGACTAGTTCACCACATATTTTAACGCGACACCTGCGCTGCGTAAAGAATTATCTGGCTCCGAGTTCCTCAAACGTTTCCAGAGTTACATTTGCAAGGCGGTCGCGATCAACAACTGCTGACGACAGGCCCTCGTCTCCCGCGTTGTGGACACCTTTAATCTCGGCCCAACATTCATCGAGCTGATGTGATTGCGCGGGCTCGCTCGGTCACTGTGTAAACACTCGCTGTTACAAAACGCGTGCGCCACCTTAATTAAACCCTACTGTGTAAATAGCAACGTAAGGAAGGGGAGGTGGAGGTGGGGGTGGGGGGGGAGGCTTGCCGATCGAGGCACATGATTCTTTTGCCCGAACGCGCGTGAACTTCTCAATGCGCACCTCCATTTGGGGCCGCACGACAAAAAAAATTGAAAAAGAAGAAAGGTAATTAGCGACAACCTTATTGCGAAGGCCATCTTGCCGGTGTTTGCTGCTGCACAAACAAAGCGGGCTGCGCTCGAAACGGCCGCGGTGAACTCTAGATGAAGAGGACGTCGTTGTCGCGGCTTACGTGCGCCGTATGTATGTCGGCGGGAAAACGTTCCTGAATAGGTGCTAACGACGCCGATGGCGCAAGTGCCGACACGCCGGCCTCGTTAACTGAGTTTAGCGCGTAGTCCTGCAGGGCGAATGCGGCCAGCTACGAGATTTCACGAGCTTTTCATCCCTCCCCGTCTTCCCTTTCCTCTTCATCTCCAGCTCTGAAGCGCTGATTTCGCAACTGTGGCTGACGATGACGGGTTGAGCGAAACGCGAAGGCGAAGTGCTGAAACGAACCCGTTCCTAATGCAACGGAGAAGGTTTCCGAAAGTGAAACGAGCTTGTCGTGGCCTGTGGCATGTCTGACATCTCACAGGCGGGTACCCTAACACGTTCGCGTGTGTTTGGAATGGTGAGCTGTTTTTTTTTTTTTCATAACCGGCGCAGTAATGTTGATCCACGTGCACCGTAATTGAAGCCTCCTTTCTAGGGTTATCAGGAAAATGAGGTTACGTAAGACCGAAGGCGCTAGTTAGTTTTGGCTTAGCTGTCGAAGTGGCACGAAAAGGGAGCTACACCGCCTGACAAAGAGGGAGGCTCGAGACAGTTTTAGGAGAGTGTGCGAAGTATTACGCACGATCTCCACGCAACCACTTTGCGTAACGCTTCGGTGCGCGTGAGTTGAAGATCTTAAGTTAAATGTGCGGGAAAGCGAACGTAAGGAAAAACGTGATCTGGAGGCTATTGCCAAACCTGCCCAGGACAATAGACGCCGTCGCAGCAGGTCTTTGTCTGCACGAAGTTTCAGCTGTATATAACCTCGATTTAACCAACGCGTAAGTTTTCGGGTGACAGCAGGCTTAGTGGGAACTTCAGCCTACGCTCTGTGGAAGCAGATGGCTGGTGACGTGCGCGTCGTTGTAAGTGGTAAAGCAGTACCGGGAACGTTAAATCCATCAGGCAGACTTCTTACACAAGCGAGCGAAACACTCACCCTTTCATAACTATAGGAAGCGTTTGTGCTAACTTTCGTTTTGAAGAAGTGGTCGCATGAAATTTTAAACTTGTCATTCTTTCTTGCTTTGGACGAAGGTAAAATCCCTCTAAACCCTAGGAGTGAGTGAGTGAAAACTTTTATTGAGTCTTTTAAGAGTTTCGCGGTTACGAGGTCTTCGTCGTCTTCATCTGCTTGGCGCTGGCGACTTGAGACTTCTCTTCAGCAAGGGTGGGCCCCTATTCCAAGGCTCCACTGAGTCGTGCTGCATCGCTCGCGTGCTGCACTTATGTGTACAAGGGTTAAACCTCAGCCAATTTTTTCCCTTGGTGCGGTGCCACACCTACACTCTACCACATCACCTGGGAGTGCGAACGCAACAAAGCATTCCACAAACACGAACACCCGAGTGCGGAGCAATGGGAGAGTCGGCTCACCAGACAAGGTCCGTTAAGTATTATCGCTCGAACAAAGCGCCCCATGTCGGCATGCCCTCCGATTGCACAACGGGAAGCCGACAACGGCGCCCGTTTTTTGCGTTGGCAGGCGTGCATCATTTTTAATATACACACATACGTATACTGCAACCCGTCCTATCACCTCTGCAGCGTAAACAGAGGCGCTTCTTTCTCAGCCGCTACGCCTGCGAGCGACGCTGTTTTTGGCGTCGGTGTGTACGGAAGAAAAAGATACGAGAACAAAAGAAGTCTGCGGAGGGGCACGTGTTGGAAGACCTGCACTTTTTTTCTTTTTTTGTTACAATCGCGACAGAGAAGCAAGTCGAAGAAGTGTTTGTTGCAGATTTCGACAGGCCTGGAGGTCTTTGAAACTTGGTACACTTGAACCTATGAGACGAGTAAATGGCGGCGCTGGTGGCGTGTTGCAGCGATCACTGAAGGCGAGTGTAATCACATGCCGCGTACGCTATGACGATCTTACTTATAGGAGTGTAATAACGTGACATTCTCGACTCCATATTCTTCCTCTCTGTTCTTTTTATTTCTTGATTGCTTTAAAGGAAGATCTAACCGTAGTACACAAGAGAAAGAAAATCGAATGGGCAAATGTAACGGTGTTTCAAATAATTTATCGTAATATACCTGTTTCTGCAAACTAAATAGTTTCGGGATCAGCACTCGAGAAGTGAACACGCGATGCCGTTATAAAACAGTGGCTCACTGCTTCCTTGCTGCAATCGCTGCTGCTTCAGCAGGTGGGCGCAGCCCGATTGAATGAGCAGAGCCCTTTTGTTTAATAGTATGTTTATAACCAACACCATCATACCTAAACTTATGGATACACAACGTCAGTAATTCTTGTTCCGTGTCATGACGCAAAGATGCTGCCGATGACGCCAGGTCCGATATTTCGAGAGTGACAATAGTGCAAAGTTTAAGAAGAAGAAAATCACCGTGATCCTGCTCATCTGTGTGATTACGCACGATCTCCACGCAACCACTTTGCGTAACGCTTCGGTGCGCGTGAGTTGAAGATCTTAAGTTAAATGTGCGGGAAAGCGAACGTAAGGAAAAACGTGATCTGGAGGCTATTGCCAAACCTGCCCAGGACAATAGACGTCGTCGCAGCAGGTCTTTGTCTGCACGAAGTTTCAGCTGTATATAACCTCGATATAACCAACCCGTAACTTTTCGGGTGACAGCAGGCTTAGTGGGAACTTCAGCCTACGCTCTCTGGAAGCAGATGGCTGGTGACGTGCGCGTCGTTGTAAGTGGATAAAGCAGTACCGGGAACGTTAAATCCATCAGGCAGACTTCTTACACAAGCGAGCGAAACACTCACCCTTTCATAACTATAGGAAGCGTTTGTGCTAACTTTCGTTTTGAAGAAGTGGTCACATGAAATTTTAAACTTGTCATTCTTTCTTGCTTTGGACGAAGGTAAAATCCCTCTAAACCCTAGGAGTGAGTGAGTGAAAACTTTTATTGAGTCTTTTAAGAGTTTCGCGGTTACGAGGTCTTCGTCGTCTTCATCTGCTTGGCGCTGGCGACTTGAGACTTCTCTTCAGCAAGGGTGGGCCCCTATTCCAAGGCTCCACTGAGTCGTGCTGCATCGCTCGCGTGCTGCACTTATGTGTACAAGGGTTAAACCTCAGCCAATTTTTTCCCTTGGTGCGGTGCCACACCTACACTCTACCACATTGGCTGAGGTTTAACCCTTGTACACATAATTTTCACGAGCGAAAGGTCTGCTTTGCTTGGTTTTGCCAATACTATGCGCAGTGTTTCAGTAAAGTTAGAGCCGCAGTTTTTCACACATCTTGCACATGCTGCCGAACGGCTTGTGCGTGAAATCGAAGTGAAACCTAGACGTTGCAGTAGAGCTTGCCGCCAGCCGAAGGATGTGGTTCGAAAAACGGTTGTTGTGGGTACCGTTGTACACAGGGCTTCGTCTCGTTCTCCTTGCTGTTCGCGTTCCTTAACGACGGTGGCGGTTGCAGTAGCTCCAATCTCGTCACGCTTCCGCGCTTGGTAAGCTTCTCGATAACGTGCTATTCTGGCCTCCCTTTGCTCCGGTGTTTCAGGCAGGCAACCTTGCTTGAAATTTCGCAGCCTGCCGTCTAGCTATATCTACCGGATGATTGGGTTCAGCCTGTCGCTTACGCTGATGCACACACACAGATTGCCCAGCCGGCGCGCCATCCATGGCGACACTGAGCGACCAAGCGCCGGTGAAGCAGCCGTGAAAGGTGCGTTTATAGACCGACGTTATCGGCGCGCGGGCGAGCGTCGCTCGATGCCGGGCGCGTCGGATCGCGTTCGGTTTACGTTGGCTGCGCCTAGCAGTGCGTCGAACCATCGGCCGAACTACAGACGCTGGTGTTCTCGCCAACGTGACGTAGTGTGTGCGCACGCTCACGCTACGTCGGACTATCTTTGCTCCTTTCAGCCTTTAAGTTAGCCCCCCAAGTCACGTGGTGCCGCAGCTGCGATGCCTCTCCGCAGCGGATCACGTGGCGTGACGTCACACCTGCCAAACACGCTCTCCGGCGGCTCAAGGTCATGCGCGACACGATGAATGACCTTGAAAGACGGCGAAGTAGAGCTTTCGCTCTAAATTCTGGCTAGCGTAAAGCGCTCTAAATAATGACCGTGGTTCAACGCGGTTACACCAAGTTTGTCGAGCAAAAGCACCGTTTTGCTTGCTTGGGAAAGGACGCAGATGCTGCTCGGCTCTGTCAGAAACTACTGCATCTACAATTGCACCACAATACCTAACATAGACGCTGCTCCGTGCGGCAGCAGCAGCAAGAGAAATGGCCTTCATGCTCCGTCTCGCTTCAACGCAAAGAGTCGAAAGCACAGCGCATACGAAACTGCTAGCACTCGGCGCACTTTGTACACATCGCAGATCGCTTTAAGATGAGGCCTGTGCGACCGCGCACTTTGTCCACATCGCAGATCGCTTTCAAGATATGGGCGGCCGCACGGCGTACGCAGCAGCCGCCGGTAGTGGCGAGTGCCAGTTTGACCTTGGCTGAGCTTGAAGATCATATTTACGAAACCAGGCGTTTTCTGGGTTTCCACCTTGAGTAGTAGAGCTATCGCTCTAAAAACCATGTCTTGTCCATCTGCTATTATCAGCCATGATTTCGCACGAATTGGCCAATGGCGACGTGATGCCAAGTATGTGCAGTTCTCGCTACATCGCTCAAGCTAAGCAGCACCACGATATAGAGGTGCTTGGAAGGTAGATCGATCATCGAGACACTCCTAGCGCTCCGCACCTGTCGTTGTATAGTTAAGGTGTTCACTTAATAGCAGTACTGGCATGGATACTCGAACCTGTAAAAACTCTACCACACGCGTCTAGAGCACGTAAAAGGATGCAGCCTATAGCAAGTGCGTAAATGCCACTGGCAATGTGCCCCAGTAGACTACTTACAGCCACTGTGTATTTGCAACTGTGTATGCACAACTGTGTATGCACAACTGCGTATGCACAACTGCGTATGCACAACTGCGTATGCACAACTGCGTATGCACAACTGTGTATGCACAACTGTGTATGCACAACTGTGTATGCACAACTGTGTATGCACAACTGTGTATGCACAACTGTGTATGCATAACTATGTATGCACAGCTGGGTATGCGCAACTTTGCATGTGGAACTGGACATGTAAACGTTCTTGCCCAATCCTCCAAGAAGGGTATGCGCCACTTGGTAGGTAGGTGTCCGAATAGATGCAGAGCGACAGACACTAAATGAAGTTGGGAATGGAGGCGGCCGACAAAATGGAACCAGAGCATGCACCGAGAGAAGAGCGCTGAACTAAATCAAAAGGAAGAAGGAGCAGGGAGTACGTTACATTGAATACCAAAGTACGGTTCGCTTATCGCGTAATCACACAGATGAGCGGGATCACGGTGATTTTCTTCTTCTTAAACTTTGCACTATTGTCACTCTCGAAATATCGGACCTGGCGTCATCGGCAGCATCTTTGCGTCATGACACGGAACAAAAATTACTGACGTTGTGTATCCATAAGTTTAGGTATGATGGTGTTGGTTATAAACATACTATTAAACAAAAGGGCTCTGCGCATTCAATCGGGCTGCGCCCACCTGCTGAAGCAG
This sequence comes from Dermacentor andersoni, assembly GCF_023375885.2. Classification (NCBI taxonomy): domain Eukaryota; kingdom Metazoa; phylum Arthropoda; class Arachnida; order Ixodida; family Ixodidae; genus Dermacentor; species Dermacentor andersoni. Next base: position 124,364,767 of record NC_092820.1, read on the forward strand.
CAGCGATTGCAGCAAGGAAGCAGTGAGCCACTGTTTTATAACGGCATCGCGTGTGCACTTCTCGAGTGCTGATCCCAAAACTATTTAGTTTGCAGAAACAGGTTTATTACGATAAATTATTTGAAGCACCGTTACATTTGCCCATTCGATTTTCTTTCTCTTGTGTACTACGGTTAGATCTTCCTTTAAAGCAATCAAGAAATAAAAAGAACAGAGAGGAAGAATGTGGAGTCGAGAGTGTCACGTTATTACACTCCTATAAGTAAGATCGTCATAGCGTACGCGGCATGTGATTACACTCGCCTTCAGCGATCGCTGCACCACGCCACCACCGCCGCCATTTACTCGTCTCATAGGTTCAAGTGTATCAAGTTTGAAAGACCTCCAGACATGTCGAAATCTGCAACAAACACTTCTTCGACTTGCCTCTCTGTCGCGATTGTAACAAAAAAAGAAAAAAAGTGCAGGTCTTCCAACACGTGCCCCTCCGCAGACTTCTTTTGTTCTCGTATCTTTTTCTTCCGTACACACCGGCGCCAAAAACAGCGTCGCCCGCAGGCGTAGCGGCTGAGAAAGAAGCCTCTGTTTACCCTGCAGAGGTGATAGGCCGGGGTGCAATACGCATACGCGTGTGTATTAAAAATGATGCACGCCTGCCAACGCAAAAACGGGTGTCGTTGTCGGCTTCCCGTTGTGCAATCGGAGGGCATGCCGATATGGAGCGCATTGTTCGAGCGATAATGCTTAACGGACCTTGTCTCTTTCCGTCGAGGACGACGACGGGGCATCGAGGGACTCTCGGCGAGCGAGCTTTCGTGCTGCTCCGTTCGCCGAGCGTTTGTGTGTCTGCGTGAGAAGAGCAAGTTTGTTGGCGGCAGTGAAGAACTTGGGGGAAGTCTGTATGCCAGCGTGGTCTACGCGTTTGAAAAGAACAAAATCTGCGTGTGACTTTTTAATGGTGGTGCTCGTCAAGCGAGCGCCGTGCTTATCTGGTGTGTGAGATACGCGTGTCGAAACAAGTGTGCGTGTGCTTTTTTTGCTGTCGGTGGTCTCGCAAATCGTTGCTGTCCTCCGACAGACGTTGGGGCTTTCGGTGACAATCCGATACTGATACTTCGAAGGCTTCGCACCGACGGTTGAAGAACGGGCGATACCGGTAAGCTCGGTTGTTCTTGAGTGCCTCATTTCTGGAGAAACACTAAAGTGGTAGGGCACCCATGATCATGGCTGCCTATGGCGGGTTCATAGTTACCTGCCTATAATTGTGCGCAGTGCCCATGTACTTAAATGAAAATAGATGACACTTTCGATACAGCAAATGCATTGCTTCAGTGATTCAGGCCAATGGTTCATTGGTACGAACTTCTGTTGTATGTCTATAATACATCGAATGTATAAGAAAATCGCCAAGCCGTTCTTTACTGTGGACCATATTTGTTCTAAGCTGTTCCAACCAGAAGCAAAATTATGAAGCATGTTTAAACGTCATTAGTTATGGCTCAATTTGCAGTCGATCCCTCCTTTAGGATACAAACATAGGAAGCCAGCGTACAAAGAAGGCACGAAAACAATTTGCAGCCCGTGGATTCGGCTCGCGCCGGCAGGAAGTTGTCTTTTCGTCCGATATTGTTTGCCGTTTCCTATAATCAGTTGTGTGCTAAAGTTAAGACAACAGTGTCCTCTATATCTGGCTTCATGATCTGCTGGCTTCATATGGTTGTGAACCAGCAAACGTCGGGCCTCTCAATTCCCACTGTTCTCTTTGTCTAGATTATTTAATACTGATTTAAATGGCATTGGTGTAACTGTCACATTACGAGTAATAGTTTCAGTAAGCAAGAAGTGAAAGAAAAAGAAATCAGGGGCAACAAATAGCAGGTACAAGGGTTAACTTTATCCCGGTTTATTTTCGAACGCATGGGTGAACAGACTTAAAAAAAAAAGCTCTTCTTTCGTCCGGAATGAATGTTCGAAAGACTCGCTTATCAACCCGCGCATTGCGCTTGCTGTCGTACGGCTTCGAACTGCTCAGCCGTAACGGCGAAATATATCGCGTCGTTTCAGCTAGCGATACCAGTGGGCGTCTCTTTGTTCTATACCACCCTTACAACTTGAAAAAAAAAAAAAAAACGCATTGTTGAAACGAAGCAACCGTTTTGCTGACATGACAACACCGTCTCAATGGTCTAACACTATGCTCATCTCCGTTACGTCACAGGAGACGCTCCGCGGGTATTCACACGCACACGCACGCACACACACACACATACGCACACACACGCACACGCGCACACACGCAATGTTGTGCGTTGGCACATGAAACCCATGTGTCGCATCCCCGGTTAGCGTGTATTTCGAACGATTCCGAGCGCACGTTCACTGATCACTAAGAGAAGCTTACGCACCTTTCGCTAATTCGAATAAATCTCGCAGACGTATAGAGGAAGCTTTAGCTCCGGGTCCGCTCCAATTTCTCTACACAAATGCATGTATGAAATGCGGGAACGCTCTCCTGAGACGGCCGCTGGACCGATTCGAATGATATTAATAATTTTCGTTCCCCAATTTTCTAACAAAGAATTGCCGTAGTTCCGAAAGTTGTGGGTGTGTTGGGAAAAGTTTGGTCTTCATTTTCGGCACTTTAGTAATCAGATATTTTTTTCACGTAATGAAGCAAATAAAGCACTGAAAGGATAACTTGCCAATCCAAGCTAACTTAGCTTTGCTTCGCAGAGCTCTATTTAAGATTCTGGCAGCAGAGAGCTGCAGTACTACCAATATCGTACATATATTACAGTATCGTACAATATAGTGCATTGTATTTCTTTGCTTACATTTCCTAAAATGTTGGGCAGTAAATCGGATATCTTTCTTCAAGTTAACCTCCCTGCCTTTCACCATCTCATCTCTCTCTACCGCTCTCTCTAACCACAACAAAAATGGCGGATACCACCTTTATGTGGGAAGCGGCGAACAGCGAAAATATCTTTGGACGTTTCCGGCAGATTTAAAACGAGATTTAAAACGCAACGCTGATGACACGAATACAATACAAGTTTACGAAATATAACATTAATGACGCGAATGCCGTAATATGTTTGTATGCAATGGGTATGTTTGCCATGCACCTAAGATCTTCATGGGCTTGATGAAGGGCCTGTGGTCTTATGCTAAGCCTGTGTGTCGTGGACATTCTACCTTTGTTATTATAATTTGGGGTTGACTTTTAGGTTTATTGCGTTTAATTAATTTTCCTAAATCTCTATGTGAAAAGTAGTAGCCGGCGCCAACTAAAGGCGACATGTCCTACCATATAATAATAATAAAAAAAATGTTTATGCGAACGTTGCACGCACCAAGTGGTCCAAGCACCTACACCATATGTCACGTACCCGGTGACAGCAAGGTGTATGCAATGGGACAGCCGCAGAACTGCCCCCGCAGTGAAGGAGTCAACCGAAACGTCGCCTTAACAAGGTTCTCCGCTTAGGGATAAGACGTTGGCTGTGGCTTCAAGCTCTCACCGCCGACGATGTCGCACGTGTATCTAAAATTTTCCCGCATTTGAAGGCAATGCCCTTGGGGACACGCCAACCAACCGCCAGCTTTATACCCTCTTCTTGCCGTGTATCCAATTTACGCGGCGTGTTCGCAACAGACACCGAGGAGATGGGGGACTTTTCAATGCATACGCTTATTACGTTTCACGGTTCGGTTCCCTTCCAGCAACTCTTCCTCGAAAGAAAGTGGGCGGTCGGGTGAGACGGGGCGCAATGCGGGGGTGGTTCGAGGCTATATAGATGGTGGAGGAGGAGCTGTCGTCGAATCGATATGGTCGTTGAGTCATTGTGCCTTTCTTGCCGGCCGCGCGGCCTACGCCGCTCTTTGCCTCGCGCATCTCTCAGCCCTCTTGCGCTGAGCTCTTCGTGTGGTCGCGCCGCGGAACACGGGAATCCAATTTGCCCAGCGTACCCCTGCGCGAGCTCTCTCTTCAGACCGTGTGCTCTTTTTTTTTTTTTCTTTTCAAGGTGGTGGCAGGCGCCGTGGAGCGACCAATAGCAGACATCTTTGAGGAACCTCCGACTCGTCTGTATTGCGTATGAAGCCGAGACGAGCCGAAATTGGGCCTAGCCGAGTCGTGCTGGCTTCTTATTTCGGCCTGGATGCGTCGTGCGCCGCGTTGCGATAGCTAAAGAACTCTCGATTTGATTTAAAGCTCGTAATTGATTGATTCATAGCGTGTAAGCCTTATGTGACGCTCAGACGAGACCTCATTGTTGTTTTCTCCTTGCACGAGGCTTCAAAGGCAGCCCGTATGGGTTGCTAAACAAAAGAGAAAATTTGTCGTGGATGAAAATCATTCTTGTCGGGGCCTGGGATCAAGACCTTTCCGGGGTTTTCGCTCCATCATCTGAGCTAACCGGGTGGTATATAGATCGCAGAACCAGGTGAAATTCAGCGACAACTTGAAGCGCGGATAAAGTGAATGTGACAAACCAGTTTTGCGGAAATCTGCAAAGTGGAGAAGTTTTCACGAAAGTCGTAAATTGTGATCCAGCTGAGAGAGGCACAAAACTGCATAACGCGAACTCGCGCGGGCTTTTTGCTCTTATATCCCAGTGATTAGAGTATCGCCGGTACTTCAGCTCAGAGTATCACCAGGGGTCCTTGTAATCACCATGGCACTGTGTAGCCTTCCAATCGATAACGGAAACCGATGTTCTGGCGCTTTCGCCACGATTTGAAGTCCTCGTAGTAAATAACGGCATGCTATACGGTGACGCATCCAGGTCCTCTTTATCTGCACCCTATAGACCAGAATCTGTCATTATCGCACACCCGTTTAGAGCAAGCACACTTAATCTCGATCCCAGTCACCAGTTGTTGGAGAAGCCCGCGTGGTGCTGCCAATTTGGTGACGGGGCAGCTGACGACGGAGCCGTGGCCAGTGAACGTTGGTGGCAAGCGTGCGATGCGAACAGACTGAGCGTTCTGGTTGTTGCTGTTTTTCTTTTCGCTCATTCCGCCAGTTCCAGCTGTCCCCGACAAATGATGGCTGCCTTCGAGAAGTGCTGTGGCTTCTGGCCTACACGGGTTCTGGTCTACCCTTGCTTTCTCTCTCTGGGCTACACGGGAGTAGACGTTAAACAATTTTGTTGGTGCGTACGTTGAAGTCGCGCAGGTCACGTAACCTGCCTCCTGATTGGCTCCTTCGTTTTGAAGCGTTGAAAACAAGGAATAGTGATCGCCTTACGTTCACTTTTTTCCTTTACACCCGGGATTGGAAACCGCTGTGCTATTGGTAAATAAATGCGTGCAGGCTTTCTTCGTGAATAAACAGCAGATGTGCCTTGCGTATAGATGACTGGCTGTGAGCAGCATCACGTAATCGTCAGGCTTGTCTGTTCGTGTAGCGGCTTCTCTGAGACATCTCTCTCTCTCTCTCTCTCTCTCTCTCTCTGTCTTCCACAACTTTTGTGCCTTGGTGTAGCTTCAGCAAATGGCGAGCATACGCTATATTGACGCAGGAGCAGATCACTTTTTTCATGAAGTTAGATGTTTTTTGGCCAATTGGTTACATCGTTCAAAACTGGAGACAGTGCGACACACAAGCAGGGACTGAGTGAAGAGAGCGCGCTCGCGTGCGTGTCTCTTTCGATTCCTCCATTCCTGCGTGTATTGCGCTGTTTTTACTTCGGACCGTGCACGGGGTCTTCATGTGCTGGAGCCAGGGGAAAGTTGCCGGAAGGTGTGAGGGCCGCGCCTTAGCCCAAAGTCTCCGGGAAACGGCATCGACCACGCCAAGTTGGAGAGCACGTGGAGCTAGCGCGAGATTAGAGCCTGTCTCTGCCGTCGGAGACTGACTCCATCTCCGAGGATCGCTCGAAATGCGCTGGCCTCGCGTCTTCGAGTGCACTTATGTTTTCTTGTCTCGTGTTTTAGCTGTAATTTGCCCTTCGGCGCCCGAAAGCTTTCTAAGCGCATTTGTGAAGACCTGTCTCTCGCTTAAAGTTGATGGCAGATAGGAAATGTGGTCTATACGTTTCTGGTTGAGCAGAAAGTTTTGCGTCCGCCCGCAGGTAACATCCGCGGATACTCCGCACGCGCGTAAGGTTCGAACACCGTCCAATCAGTTCAAGCGTGATGCGCTCAACCTGGCTATGGCTGTCACTCCTTTGTAGTTTTTTTTATTTATTTAGGTATTTTAAGCGTAGCAGCTTTTTTCTCCTCTTCTCCCCCCTCCCCCGAACACTCTCGTTCCTCTTTTCGAGGGGACATCTTGGCCAACTGGGTACGAGCCCGAATAGGCAACTTGGACCACTGGGTATGTGTAACCGGCCCAGTCGCCCAAGTTGCCTAACTATGTGTAAGTGCGTGTTCTGGCCGATTGACCCATTCTTGACAAATCCGCCAGAATGGGTGTGCACCACAGGGACACGAAGGCTGCACCTCCATGCCTCGTATGTATTTTTCTTAGAAGTCTGTCGCATTTGGTTGGGCCCCATACGCCGCTCGTCAATATCCTTTCTTCGGCAAACATCGTGCATCGATAGTGCCCTCGTGGCGGAGAGATCTGATAGAGTCACAGCGGACGAGATTGTGCTCGTGTCATCGCCTATACTGGTTCCACCTCGCCAACTCAAGCACGCGCCCCGTCATTTAGATGCGAACGATGTGTGGGATCCTTTCGTTTTTCATCAAGTGCGTGTAAGATGGCATAAGTAATGAGGTAGCAGTCGGTAATTTTCGTGTTTGCTTTTACCTTCTGTCTTGTTCTGCTATGTTACAAAGGCGTTTATGTGGAAGATTGAGGCGAATTAAGACTACCTCTTCTAGTCCATTTATGTATGTTAGAGCAAGACGTACAAAAATAAATTGCAATGCTAAATGAATAAATGAATAAATGAATAACAAAATGACAATGGAAGTAATGAAGATAACATCGCAGCGGATGTTTCACTAGACGTTCATGCCACTACGCAATTAATATATATAGACTTAGTATTTCCTATGCACTGGTGCTTTTCTTCTTTTCATTTACCTTGTCGGTGTTGCACAATGTAACATTTACCAGTGTATAACTAGGTCGTAATCTTTAAAAAATAATACAGATTAGCTTGCCCTAAATCTGAATCATTTTGAGCAGGCTACTCAGAATACATCGATTCTCACGAAATAATCGAAGTTAAGCCGTGTAGCTTGGTCACTTGCTTTGAGCGCAGACCACCTGGGAACGACTTCTATACTAATGGCTTCTCTATTACCACAAAACAATTCAAGCATCCGCCTTGAACCGCCTCCTAAGTGCCTAAAGTGTCGGCCTCTTAAGTTTCTTCGCTAAGCTCTTAAGCTCCCCTTTAATGCCGCTACTTGTCTCAGCTTCGTACGCTACCCATACCGTGTCGCATCTCGCCGTTCGAGTGAAGTATTTCGGGCGTAGCCATGGGGCACCCTCTGGCATTTCTGTGGCTGACATTTCTTGCATGTACTTGTCGCGACTGCGCTCTCTACTCCGTCGCATAGTTCGATCTGCGCTATTTCGAAAGCCATGGAGTTACCCAGGGCAACACATTCAACCGACATAGCGGGTGTAATAAGAAGGCCCTTTGCCACTACGACACGCGTGGTGACATTATCTGGTACAGCATGCTTCACGCCGACGCAATTCGAAGGCGCATTGCGTTTAGGCGATCTCGTACGGCTTGCGGGGGCGGCGCTCAGACTCCTCTGTCGTGATATTGCATCGTGCTATATAATTGTCTTTTTTTTTCCTTTTTTTGACCCCCGCGTTAGGCCTCTATGTGTGCATCAAACTAAATGCCAGTGCTTATGTAGTCTTGCAAATTTCCTGCGCTACACATTCTGACGCGTTATCTGAAAGGTTGAGCAACAGAAAAGTGAAGGAAAAGGTAGGGAGGTTAACCAGGGGTGGGGAGGGGGTATTCTGTAAGGGTCCACCTAGTGGACTGTCCAATTCGACCACTGCTGATTGGATTCAGCTGTACGAGCGGCCCCAGCCAATCAGCAGTGGCCGAAATGGACAGTCCACTAAGTGGACTCCTACAGAATACCTGCCCGGGTTGCACTTAGTCGGCGACCCGCCGAGTTGGCCCGCCGGTTATGGCGTTGCGCTACTGAGCTCAAGGTCGCGGGTTCGACCCATGGGTCGCGGCGGCTGCATTCAAAACGAGCAACAAACTCTGCCCGGCCCCGGTGGGGCACACGCCAAACCCATATGCATCTCCAGTGGCAGTCCGCAGCAGTCTCCTCCTCGAGCTGAATCTATTTTTTGCTTATAAGGCATCGACCATCGCGCGATCGTAATGACGTCACGCCATTGCCTCTTCGATTAACCTGCAGCCGGTAGTTGGCACACGCCCACAGATGAGTCGGGTAGCCACGAAGTGACGTCAGCGATCCCGACAGAATGGGTGACTTCTTTTGGAGAATTTTTAAAAAATAATTTCCAGTCACTCGTTTGGGTTTACTTCTTATCGTGGCACCATTGGCACCGTTTCCCTTCTTAAAACACTCTTAGGCGAGCTATATTTGACGCTTTTGAAGCATGGGTTCGCATGCTGCTCTGTTTCTTGACGTGTCCAGAGAGTTTGACACGGTCAGCCACAACTTGCTTCTTCGAAAGTTGTGTCTTCTCGGCTTCAAAAGTGCTTCCCGAGAATCTTTTAAAAGGTTACTTTCACGGCCGCTCACAAGTGAAATCCTCAGACGAAGAGTTGCCTTTGAAGTCAGGTTTAAAAGCGGGATCTCCGCGAGGCTCTAGTTTTGTACGTTGTACTATTCAGCTAACTTATGAACGGTTTCTTTTTTGGTCATGTTTATCGGACTGCCTTGTTCTTCATTATACCAGACGTTACTGGTATTTTAACTAAACACATCTCTTACTCTCAAGCTGCAGCTTTTACGCAAGATCATATAAAAGTAGCAGTGGATTAGACTGCGAGCAATTACTTGCCTGTGAACAAGCATAAAAAAGAAAAAAATAATGTGTCTTACAAATCAATTAAAGACAACTCCTGTGGATGCACCCCTGTATCCCAATACTAGCGACTGTCACTCCTGTCTATAATACATCTCTGTGCAATATGTAAACTGTATAAATTGTCTCGAGATTTTCTTTGATAGTGCGCTTGGCTAGACCAATCACCTATAGCATACGTTTGTGACAAAGAGTATTTGCTTGGCTGCTTGTTAATATTAAAGCATTTGTTCCTCTACCTGTAAGAAATACAATCGCACAAGCCCTTGCATACACTGTTTTAAGATATGATATTATGGCATGTTTGCGTTATATTCCGCCGGAGCCGCGTCGACCATATCCTGTAACGTAGGTACGTCGAAGAGTGTTGCATACAATACTGCTACATCTAGCAGTGTGAACTTGCTTTGGTCCTCAGGTATTCCTACGTTTAGTGCTTTCCTTTCGAAAAAATAAATGTCGTAACACGCAATTTTTGCGACAGCGAATTCGAACGTCATCATGTAGCTCCACAGTCGTTGCGCAAGGCACCCCGCTTCATTACATCCCGTCGTACGACGAGATTTGGCAAGGCTAGAAAGATATGCGTGTCTACGAAGAGTGTTTATTGAGTTTCTGGAAGACGTTTTCAACGTAACGTGACCGCGCATTCGAACAAAAAAGGAACTTGAGAAATATTCGTTTATCCCGGTATATTGCTTATTTGCCGTTTTTCTAGTTCAAATTGTTTGTGCAGGGCGAAGTTCCTTAAAACGACGTGACATTGATTGCTAACAGTATTTTGTAGTTTTGCCAGTTTTTCTATTCCTAGCATGTCCTTAAAGGCCTGAATTGGTATGCATCGCCCATGAAGTTGGCAAAAATAATAATAATAATAATAATAATAATAATAATAATAATAATAATTATTATTATTATTATTATTATTATTATTATTATTATTATTATTATTATTATTATTATTATTATTATTATTATTATTATTATAGCATAAGTCATGATGCCTTGAGGTAGTGATCTGGAGGCGTGGGTTAGGGAAAGGGCGATCAACGCAGGTTGATGGCAGGAATCAAAGGAAAAAGCGAAAAGCGCTTGACGTACGTCTCTCAAATTTTTTACAGCAGGCAACATCGTACATTTTACAGTTACAATCACCGATAACTTGACCTAATTAGGAACAATCACAGGAGAAACCTTAAGAGGTACTTCGTTCGGCTTGGTAGATATCATAGGCACCTGCAAAGAAAAAAAAAAAGCGTATGCGATCCCAGGAAGATTTCAGCGAAAAGTGAAATAAAATTGAGAAGAAACAATGCTTTAACATGCCACCCAAGCTCGCCGAGTACCTAAGTTGTGCATTTTAGCACGCTTGCGTGTATGCAAAGTCTGAGGTCGAAGCCCGTCATTCGGTAGCTGTTTTTTTTTTTATTATTCCTTTCACTTCATTCTCCCCAATTTGCGTCTCTATTCGCCTTCAGCCGAGTCGTCTTTGGCAAGAGCGCACGAAGCGACAAACCAACTATAACCAACGAAACAAATTTCATTTTAACGCAAGAACGCGACTAACAACAACAAATAGTGCAAATGGCATCAGCGAAGGGCCCTTGCATCTTAAGCGTGTCTCGCGTACGTTACGTTTACGACAACCCTCGAACGACATGTTTGCCATCGGCGCAAGCGTCACCCGTATCGCAGATTTTTTTTTTTTTCGCGTTTCGCCCATTGTTGTTATACGAGAAAGCGCCAGTAAAGCATGTACCATATACACAACGCGGATAATCGCATCAACGCGTTTACAGCGAAACGACCAGCACAAGTAACCGAGGAAAGCGCAAGATGCAAGCAGAGTGCATAGGTTCCGCCTCACATGCTATTTGCTTGACACGTTCCGAACGTCGTCTTTCAGCGCTTTCGGAGTCCCTCGCGGAGACAGCGCGATGATTGACTTGTTTTTCTCGCAGGAGCGCGATCGGGACGGGTATGAGAACATGCTCTAAGCGTGCGACTCTCGTCGCGAGTTGATGTACGATGTTTCAGATCTTCCCTTTTTTTTTCTCGCTGGCAGATCGGCGCGCGAAAGAAAGAAAAAGGAAAGGAACGCTACGAGTGACGTCGAGAACCGAAGCTTTCAGCTTTGAAAGTTCGAAAGCATTCGTAAACTTTCACTGGAGCTTACATATATTCACTTCGATGTGTCCCTCGAGGATTACAAATGTAGCGTAGCTGTCACCGCACACGGACGTCTAGATTTCTTAAAGTGCCGTCTCTCAAAAGCGCCGTCAGCGAAAACACTCCGGGCGCTTTGACGTCCGTTCGAAAACACTTCGGATCTTATCCCGTCCGTTCCGTCGATGCTCGGGTTTCAGCCGTCTGCCCAAGCAACGCTGTAATGTTATTGGTACTCATTGCGTTGAGTGTGTTGTTTGTTCAGTCCGCAGTGATTAACAGTCGTAGAACAGTAAAACTTGTTGCTGGCCGGGTTTGTTTGAATGCCAGGAGATGCGTATTAACGTAATGAGCAAACAGGCTTATAGGAAGGCAGCAGTGCGAAGAAACAGAATGAGAGTTAAAATTTAACTGCTACGCGTCGCGGTAGCCCAGTGGCTACATATGGTCTGGCGCTCTTGAGCTTGAGGTCGTGGGTTGGATCCCGGCCTCGGCGTTCGCTTTTCGATGGAGAGAAAACTTGAAAAAGGCTCGTCTGCGTGGATGTATAGATGAGCGTTGAGAAACTGGAGGTGGAGAAAACTATTTCGCAGTCCCCCACTACGGCGCCTCTCATAACATATATATATATATATATATATATATATATATATATATATATATATATATATATATATATAGCCAAGTCAAAATAATATACTGAGATGTGCATACCACATGCGAATACATGTTGCATACATTGCTGTGATTTCTTGGACTCGACCTCGGTGAGCGCATGCGCATGGGGTATATTCTGTCGGCTCCGCTCTCCGAATTAACGGAAAAAGTTTTAGCGCTCATTCCGTTCTTTCCTACTCCCTCCCCATACAAAAAATGAGATTCTGGGCTTTTACATGCCATAACCACGATATAATTATGAGGGAGGCCGTAGTGGGGTACTCCGGAATAATGTTAACCACCTGTGGTTCCTTAACGTGCACCCAATGCACGGTATACGGGCGCTTTTTGCCATTTCGCCAGCATAGAAACGTGGCCGTCGCAGCCGGGATTTGATCCTGCGCGCCCAGAGCCACCATGCCACTACGGCGGGTCTACTCCGTCCTTCTGAAGTCATCTTTTTTTGTCGTTGGGCTAATATACATGTGTTAGTGCCCCGTACAAGAGATGTGTCCGCAGCCATTGTCTTAACGAGGGGCACTTGTCAACGTAAGATAACTGTTGTCATTGGCAGTGCTCTGATGGACCGCTCTTTCTTTCTTTCTTTCTTTCTTTCTTTCTCACCCCTGTGTTGGGGAACAAGAATAAGCGAATGCTGAGGTAAGTCTGAGTGCCCGCCCCCACCCCTCTAAAAGAAGGGGGGAGGGGAGCGTTCAGCTGTTAAAGCGAGCGAACCGAAGGAGGTTCGGCTTCGCGTGTTCCACTTCCGGTTCCGCCCGCGCCGCGAATATGACGCAATTTGCTAAAATTTTGTAATGTTTCGCTTCCCCATCGACCACACGCACAAAACTACGCGCGCAAGTACGCGCGCACACTTGGCTTCGCATATTTCTGTCGTTGCTTTCTAATCGAACCGCTCCGAAACGGAGACCGGACCGAACCGAGCAAATCTGCGAAAGTGCACAGTGGGCGCGTACGCACGCGAGCCCCTCGCCCGCGCGCTCGCAATGCAGAGCGGCGCGACGTAGTGCCTCCCACTTGTAGCCAAGTGAGCGAAAGCACACACACACACACACAAACGCACGCGCACGCACACGCGCACGCGCACGCGCACGCACACGCGCACGCACACGCGCACGCGCACGCGCACGCGCACGCGCACGCGCACGCACACGCGCACGCGCACGCGCACGCACACGCGCACGCGCACACGCACACGCCCGCGCACACACTGACTGTAATTGATGCGAGGCACGGGCGCGTCATAATCGCCGTGGCCAGAGTTTCGTGCAGGTGTGCGTAGAGCGCACGAACTGCTATCAGGAGCGGACAAAGTAAGGCCGTACTGTTTGGGAACATGGTATCGTTGGCGACGGACAATGTATAAGGACAGGGGGGGGGGGGGGGGGGGGGCAGGGGAGAGCGGGGCTTGACAAATGAATCGGGTATCGGTAATCAATCAATTCCATTGTACCGGTGTCTCCTGCGCTATAGCCGTTCGCTATCGCTCGACGAAACATCCATTAGCAAAACAGGTGCTCTCTCTCTCTCTTCTACGTCATTGGCGGCAGTGCGATCACCTTCGTAACTCGGAGGAGGCTTGTTGCAGTACCGCCATGTATGCCTGTGTGCTCGCTTACGCACGTTTTGCGGTGGAAAGGAATTCAACGCATTTGCGCCGTTTAACGATGTTCGATGGTGCATCAGTAGTCGTTCGAGATATCGCTTTTATTAATTCACTTTCGTCTACCGCTATTCGCTTAGCAAGGTCGTTTGAGGTTTCCCGTATATTTTTATCGTTCATATAGTACTCTCTCGTTTTTTTTTTTTTTTGCTCCATCGATGTTCAATGGTCGGCCAAATCGATAATCGTTTTCGCATGAGCTCGCGCCCAGCGCAGATAACACTACCGCGAAAATGGACACGAGGAAGCTTTCGGCAGAACCGAAGCTTGAACAACGTCTTTAAGGGAGCGATGGAGCACGTAATCGATGATTCTATTTTCCTGACACTATCTGTAGCAAGCATCGTTCTTTCGTGTGGTTTATTCTTTTCTATTCTGTAAAAATGTGTGCACTGCAAGGTTACTTGAGACTCCGGCGTCATTTAGTTTATCTTGTCTTGTCTCAAGGGCGGCGGAGCAATAATCGCTTCAGAATGTCCCTAACCATTGCGACAGCATGCTGGCGAAAAAAAGGTGAAAAAAAAAATGGTTCAGTCGCATAGTTAGAAACCCTGTCTCATCCCCCTCCCTTCGAAGAAAAGAAATAAATAAAAGTCGATGCTAACGCACTTGTTAGCCACACCGTGAGTCAATGTTCGTCGCGATAGTTAATGGTTTTCTCTCTCGTTTCACCGGCAGCAGTTTGTAATTACTCTGACAAGAGGTTATCCCAGAAAGACGCTTAGCTACCTTGTGCCCTCCCCCTCCCTTCGAAAAAAAAAAAATAAGTGCTGCAGTCAATAGTGTAGCAGGTGAAGGCGACGTTGTCCGAATCGCTATTTACGAAGTGCTCTTTTTTGTTTTGTTTTTTCACAACCTCACGCACATTACTAATCACGGTCGCTGCTCACAACTGTCTTGCCGAATAGCCGCGCGAGAGCGCGTGAAGGGCGCGCCGGTTTCCGTTAGGCGACAGTGAAACGCGACAGTGGAACGACCGAATAAGTGTCAACCTTACTACTGTGTTTGAAAGTTGTATTGAAGAGCACGAGGCACGCAGCCACCAGAGGTCCGGCACTATAGTCGCCTTTCCTTTAAAAAAAAAAAAAAAAAAAAAAAGAGTCGCCGAACGCGTTCACCGGTTATGAGCTGTCATGCAAAAGGATAGACAGTTGGGCGAGTTGGTATGGTAACATGGTCTTGGCTTGTAGCGCGAAGTGAACACGGACACAGAAAGGAGCAGACAGGACGAGCGCTCGTCCTGTCTGCTCCTTTCTGTGTCCATGTTTACTTCGCGCTACAAGCCAAGACTATGAGCTGTCATGCGTGTTGTTGTTCTTGTTGTTGTCGTTGTTGTTGTGGTTGATGATTATGTCGTTATCGATGTTATCCTTGACGTTGTTGTCGTTGTTGCTTTACAACTGTAACTTAGCGCCACACCTATCTCTGCATAGGCCTCTCCCTCGCCACGCTTCCCTCGACAAACATTAAGCATCGCCTTCGTCCCCGCGACGTTTCATTGCGTCGACGTCTCTCAGTGTGCGTTCGACTAAACCACTCTGCGTTTCACCATAGCGTGTCAACGGTTACAGTGCATAGACGTAAACATTGAGCGACAATAACATTGCGATCTGCACGGCGCACAAACAGAAGCTATGCAACACGTTCCGTGGGATCACTCTAACGACAATTGCACGTGTCGCATTCAGTTGCTTAGCAATAAAATTAACCGCTTCCATTCCAGTACCTTCCATTCGCACAGACTGCCACGTGAGAGCTGTATTTGCGTAACTTTTTCTTTGTCTTTCTCGGCTATAAGGCTATAATAAAGAAGAAACAGAAAGCAGCATGGCCTTAGTGCGTACACAGTGACGTCATGCGTCTCTCGTGTGTTATTGCACGGTATCCCTCTCTGTTTTGCTGCTATAGACACGGTACTCGTACCCGCTGTTCACGCTCGTGCCACAGCATCGCGCCCTTCTCTTGAATCGGCCTCGCCGAGTGCCTCGACACGGCGTGGCCGCCGAAAAGGGCGTGCCCCCCCCCCCCCCCCCCGAGCGTGCTTGGCGCACGCCAGCAGGCGATCGATACGCTTTTCGCCGATATCTCGATTATCGTTCCCTATATACTGGCGAAAAGAGCAGCAGTCCCGTCTACTCCCTGCCCCCCCCGTTTATCCACTCCTCGCTTCTGCCTTTTCCGTCCTGTGCCACCGCCTCAACCTTCAACCCCTCCCCCTCCAACCCCTCACCCCTTCCTCTTTCTTTCTCTAACTCTCCTTGAAAAAACGTTTTGTTAGCGAGATGCCCATTATTGGCAATCATCGGGGCATCCTATAGCGCTTCCGCGCCTGGGTGGAGCTACTCGAGGCAACGTAAACAAGCCCAAGTCCCCGCCCACTTCTTTCCCGGCCTTGTACGATAACTCGCGCCGTGCAGTTACCAAATTTCTTATTGATGCTGCTCCGTTATGCGTTCACGCTTGCGGGCAACTTGAAACTGGCCAGACGGCCGCTCCCGGTTTCCTGGCTTTGCTTATTATCGGCATTCGAAACACTGGAAACCTGCCGGGGACACTTCCACTGTGCGGAGCGTATATGCTTTGGCTGGGAAGATCGTAAGATACTATATCAATGTTTTTTTTTTTTTTTCGCTGTTTCGTCAGTGTTCGAAGCGGCGCTTCGCCTCTTGCGCGGAGCAGCACTTCGCCGAACAGCGATCGACAGTGGTCGAACTTGAATATATGTCTCTGGAGACAACGTTTCGCGACAAGGGCGGTTTGCGACTGGGACCTGTGTTCGGTGTTTCGCCTGCCCAGACAAAAAAAAAAGTCCATTCGTGGGAGCTTATAAATAAGACGAATGGAAGCTTACACCGCTGAAGTTGATCAGGAAAGTTCTTTGGAATACCTAACTGTTGGACTAGCTAGTCTTGCATAAGCGTTGAGAGGAATTAGCACTAAAAATTAATCGGCCCTTCCACTCTGTGAAGACGGACGAGCAACGAAGCTGTGGTGTGTTTTACCTCAGTCGACGCATCTGTGTATATATAGGCATTATTATTTTTTTTTTATTAAAGTAGCGACGTGTGCAAGTACCGCCGCATGGGAAACGGGAATTCCACAATATTTACAACTTCACTGTGATGTACGTAGTTACAAAAAGCAGATGAAACTCGGCGTAACGTTAGAGTCGTTTTAGCAGGTAATGGCGATATAATTTGCTTCGGAATAGTTACAGTAAAACAAGGGTTACAGCCGTTTTCTGCAACTTTACTCCGTCCGTAGACGGCCATGTATTGACAGCGGACGGGGATTCTGTAACGTTTACAACTTCACTGTGAACTAATTAAGATAAGTAAATGAAACTCGGCGTAATGATAGATTCGTCTTAGCAGCCAATTTCAGTGCAATTTTATTCAAGATACATACATTAGCTTGAGAGCTACAGGACATTCGCGAGAAACTGGCGAAGAAAATTTTTTCGTGTCGACGAGACGCGTAGTCCGACGGACATCGACCACCGCCGGAGGGTAGTTATATGTAGCTTCGCCAAAAACGAAAGGATCAACCAAGTGTCGACGCTAAAACATACAAGGTCGATGCACATGGTGGATCAAATGAAACGATAGTTAAATGTTGGCTGAATGTCTCCATTCTGTCCCTTCTTGACATTCATTATTCACTGATTTCGTTTCTTATTCGTGTCCTATTTCACACGCAACTGCGCCGACCATCTCTTCTTTAGCGTCACCATCTTGATGGACCCCTTCGTGTTATGGCAAAGAGGCCTGTTGGGCCGATCCCGAAGCTTGTGCAATCTTTGCAGTGTACTTAACTTCCGACTGTCTTGACGTTAACTGCGCCCATGCCGTTAGCTCTACCTACTTTGTAACGAATCATGGCTTTTTGGCTCATTGAGACCTACGTTTCGCTGCATTTTGTGACTCGCTACGACGCTCTGAAGGCGCGAAAGGGCCGTTTCGTTTCTGGAAGTGGTTACAAGATGCCGACATCCCAGGTAAGCAAAACCCGTGGGACGTCATCAATTCAAGAAGACACTCGCACCGGAAGAGCTGGGACAAGTCAAGCGCATTCGTATGTCCTCCCTCTCCTTGCTTGTCCGCCTTTTTAATGCTGATTCCCCTCTACAGTTTTAAAAAACTGGGATGCTCCAGTAGGCTCGTATATGACCCCATTGTTCTACTTATAATTTGCAACATGAACAGCGCATTCCCTGCTGTCTCCGTTTGCTTATCCTCGTCTTGTCGTGGTGGCTAAGTTAGCTTTGGAATTCATTGTAGCATTCGTTATTCAAACCCACTGACGTCAAATAATAAACTGCCCTTAATTTATTGAAATTCAAGTTGGGCGTCTTTTATGGAACATGCGTAAACCTTGATTTACTGTTCTTAGGCATAATTTTACGTCAGGAGCGGTTTACGGCTAGTTTTGACACCTGTACTACCGATATAGCTGAATATAGTTTCTTGTTGACTCTATTATCAGAATGTAATCTGATTACGTCGTGGTTCGACATGGTGACCCACAAACCAGCCGATTCAGAAAAAATAGGTGGCCATTTCTGGCCCGTCTATCTCTTTCACTGGAACTGAATAGTTGTGTAGAACTTCGCTACCCTTCATTTCACATTGGTATCGAAGCTTTCGCGTTATCTCGGCGATCTTCTTGGAATCGATTCTGGATATCAGGAGATGAAGGCATTTGGCAACTTACAGTCGGCTCACCACGACACTGGCTTTAATTAGTGTAGCTTCAGGGGGCATATGCCAGCATTACGTTCTTCTTCGTTCCTGGTAGCTCGCGCCCTGAAATGATTAAAAGACACGTTCACGTACCGCGGTCGCCCAATGGAAAAGCCGCTGTGCCTTTTCATCGAGCGGTGTGCCTAATAAGTGGTATAGTTAACCTCGTCATCTTTCACGTGTTTGTTTTGAGCGGTGCTTAACCAGTTAACGCTAACACTCAAAGAATAACCAGGCGACCATTGACAAAGATAGGACCACCGATGAACATTACACTGGTTGGTCCAGCGTTTATCACCTAGCTCCGCGCGCTGTTTTCGGGCGTTAAATGAGTGCTAGCGAAAGGCAAACTATGCTCGCAATGGATTCCTCAATGTGCGCGCACCAGCAAACTTGTATTCGCCTTCGAAAAGAAGTGCGCTTCAGGTAAGGCCTGCGTACCGGTTCGGGGGTGCTGCTTTGATTTCACAATACGTTGAAGTGACAAGAAAGGAAGAGAAGAAAGGACCGTGCCATGTTTTCAACCTTTGTAGTTCGACGCTCTCGAGGGCCCTGGAACTGCCAATTTCCTTCCTCGGCGCTTTCCGGCAGCTTGTCGCCCACACCGAAGCCAACGACAGCGTAGGTCTCTCCGCAGTAGACTCAAAGTGTGTCTGTATATATATATATATATCATAACACTGTTAGCGCCGCAAATTGAATAACTTAAGACTTCTTTGCTTGGCTTCCGACACACGTCCGACCAGTCGCTAGGGGGCGCCCTTTCTATACTGTTCGCTCCTTCCTATAAACCCCCTTGTGGCGTGTGCGACGTAGACTGCCAAACAATCGAGAAAACGCAGGTGCATTGCGTACGGCGGTCACGGCTAACCGGTTGCCGTGGAAACCAGCAAAGGAAAGAAGAAGAAAAACGAATAGAAGCGTGTCTGCGGGAGGCACGATAACAGCGTCACGGGAAAGAGAAGAGCAATGGTTTCCTGCAGTAGCAAGTAAAGAATAAGTAAATGTAGGTGAAGAAAATGTTCAAAACACACTAACACAGCCGCGGGGGAAAAAGGGGTACGAATGGTTTCGGCACTTGCCTCAGGGCTTGCAACTCAGTCTCCCGTCGTCGTAGACGTTGCGCGGTTCATTCGTCATGCACTGCGCGTATACACCCTGAGCACTCCTTCTGGCCTAAGAACATCTGCGTTCCGCGGAGACGTACAACGGGCTCGAAACATCGCCGGAATCATCTTAGGGACCCTGGACGGAGGGTTCCTCCCACACTGCTGTCGCCATTCAAATATTATTAATAAAGATGTCTTACTCTCTCTCGGGCTTGGGAGATAATGCTCGTGGCCCCCGGGTGCTCCTTGGCTGGCACCGCTGTGCTTACGTTAGGCGGACGGCATGTAACATGCAGAAGGCATGTTACGCAGTTCTGCTTGCGATGCAACTAATTGTCGCACAGTGAAGAAGACGCAGTGCCCGCTAGAAGCGAAAGTAGGGAGGGGACATTAAAGATGGACGATATTCATTCGTCTGTTACCTCCCAACCACAGCAGCGAATCCCGGGCGAGGACGTTTTCGAGACTTATGAGGACTCCTGTGTAGCAAGGCTGGTGAAGAAGCATGTACGCGTGCCTCCGCATTCGCTCCCTTATATATATATATATATATATATATATATATATATATATATATATATATATATATATATATTATACTGGTAAATGAAAGGTGGGTAGAAAGCAGCGCACCCACGAGCATTCACCTTTCTTATAGCAGGTAACGAGGTGTAGTATTGCTGTATAAATTTCTGCCTGTGGACACTGTAGTGTAGGGATAGGCGCTCAACTCTGAACACATTCTTACACGTCCTGTAGCCGTTATTCTCCGCAAACACTAACCATCATCTATCGTGTGTTTTTTTTTCTTTCTTGAGCACTCTGCACTACCTACATTCCTGTAAGAAACGCTACTTTACGACGAAGAGTGCACGACGTTTGGAACACGAAAATACTGGGAGCGCAGTATTGATGAAAGGAGATGACTGTATGAAGAAGAAAGGACATAGTTGTAGGGGGACAAGATAAGCCCCAAATTGTGAAATTTATATTATAGTGCGTTTCTGCTGTCTACGTTATTTATGACACATTCGGATGATCTTTTGAGAGCGCTCTGGAATTGCTATATACAAAGGTTACGAAAAAGACAATTTTAAAGCTGTACTGTCCGTGCATGTATAACCGTGTCTAATTACACAGTTATAGTTTGACCTAATTTTCATCAGAGGAGGCCGCTTGTGCTAGCTGTAGCTCTTAGTTACTATTTTAGGTTACCTTTCTAGCGCTGTCAGAGCACTCTAGAACGACCACAATAATATGCTATTAGTAATGAGCTATTCCTATCGCCCTTGCGCCGAGGAACTTCTTGATTCGGGCTTCACTGCAATTCATTTTACGAAACAGCGACTCTGCAAAGTATGCTAGCATCATTTCCGGCTCACTAGTGTATCTGCTTGAATATATCGCTTCGAATATGTGGCAGTATAGCCTGCCGGGAATGCGCGCATCCATTAACGTCGGTAGGAGGGTACTGACGCCTCTCCTTAATCTCGGGAAGAATTGTATAATCAATGGAAAATGCCTCCCTCAACGTGGCCAATATTTCCGCATCAGGAGAACGTACAGGGTCACGTATCTTAACGTAACGCCTAAAGTAACGCCTAAAGTAACGCCTAAAGTAACGCCTAAAGTAACGCCTAACGTAAGGCCTAACGTAGTGCCTAAACCATGTCCCGAGGCATACTCGCCTCTAATGTTTTCGCCCTGCACACAAGGCAATGATATTGTGTCTCGGGATCATGAGCTGCTTGGAGTTTTGCCTTTGTTACCGAAGTGCGTGCACTGAATTTCGTAGTTACCTTTCACTGCAACCGATTCCTAGTTGCGCTAGAAATACGGCCAATGTATGTACACCCAACTTGGTCGTAGCTGTACTACACAAGAGAAGAAAAGAAAAAGAATTCGGCTTTACAAGACGAAAAATTGGCTTTTTTTTCTAGTGTTACTCGGGTCCTTAGGTCTCTTTTCCTGTCCGCGTCTATGTATATATATACGTAGTTCTGTTACTTGATTGTTATTGAGGTTGGTGTTCTATCATTTTTTCACTCTTATCTATTGCTGTATCTACGCCTACTTCATTACATTACCCTAAACGTTCAGACTGTACGTTTCTTTGTAGTTTATATTTCTTAGGCTTGCTTTCCTCATGTATACTTTGTTTGTTGGCCTATTTCTTTTCTTACTTGGTTTCAAAATAATAACACGTGTGTGCTTACCTATGGCGAATTTATTTCTTCTACAATACTTCCTTGCCTTGCTGTCCTTCAGACTGTTTATTTCTTTACTTTATCTTGACCATAGTGCCTTGGTCATTGATCTATTTGATCCAAGCGGTATGTATATAAGAGCACAATCAGTTAATGTGTATGCTAGTCATTGAACGGTGTGTTCTGTCGATTTTTACGTTTTGCCTTTGACGTGCATACTACGTTTTAGTGTTTCTGCCAATCTCGCGTATTGTCTTCAAATACGGATGTAGGCCCCATCCAACCTACGACAACGACTCCACGCTGTGTCCCCATATCTTGCACTTATACAAACGTCCAGGTACTCACTTATTCCACGTATATATCGCGTATTTATCTATTTTGCTTTATACACTTATCCTGCGTATCCCTACCGGCCTCCACGCAGAGTACGCATGTTGCCAATGAAAACCCGCTGGGCCAACCTCACAGTGTTCATTAGAGCCATTGAAGACACGCCTGTAAGAAGCCGCCCGAGCAGTCATATTTACGGACTCCAGGCGCACGTGCGAGATTCTGCAAGGACGGCGAATCCCCAACAAACTATGCACGAGTGCTACCGAACAGCTCCCGATACCAAGAGACATCGTCTGGAATTACCTCAGTGTGAGGGAGCCTCACTAAACGAAAGACCTAACCAGCTCGCCCGCGCTGTGCTACGCCGGGTGCCTAATTAACATCCTTGGCCTAAACAAGGTAATCGTACAACCGATCCTATTCCTCTTCTTTACTTACAAACGGGACACAAGGATCTTTAACCAAATCAGTTCCAAATTAACGCGAAGGCAGCGAGTTCATTTGATCAGTGCATAGTTAACCCGAAGACGCAGGGTTGCTTATTTGGACTAGCGCAAACAAGCATATTACCAACACCGGCTCGACTCCATATCACACGATGCCTTGTCGGTGACTCCCCGGCAGAATGCGCATAGGCTGTGGCCGCGGAATACCCGGTCACGGCACGCACATTCAGGGACTGCGGCCCCGTCACCGGGGCTCCTCCCAGGGAAAATTCCACCTCAGCCCACCCTCGAAAGACCCCCTAGTGACTGACTGAAGCAACTGCAACTTTGTCGACTCGAGTTTGAAGAAGCTTGGTCAGCGAGGCTCGGAACGTCGGGCCTGAAAAATCGGACCAAAGGTTATGCGGATCCAACGCTCATCTTTCGGAAGACGCGCGTACGTGAATCGAAGCTTTCGTTAAGCGAGTGCTTAAATTCCGTAAAACTGTGCATCTGCCGAAACGCGTTTTTTTCTTTACAGCTCGGCAAATGCACGCCTAGCTGCCCGGCAGGTCAGCGGGACGCGGTCCTCAACCTTCAACGTACGACCCACGTGATCCACGCAACAAGCAGATTACGCTTCCTCAGAGATCGGCGCGCCCACTGTTCATCGCGCCATCTTTCGGGAACCGCCCGCTTTACTATCCGAAGGACCGGCCAACTTTATACGGCGAGAAGCCAACCTAACAGTCGCGCCAAAGCCCAGCAATGAAGGCGCGAAAAAGCATCGCTTCAATAAAGGAACGATGCACCAAAATTCCTACACTTCTTGCAGCGTGTGTGCTTAGGTACATTTTGTATGTTTCGTTGCGTAATTTCGCAAGGAGAGCAGACCCAAGCACTGGGCACATCTGCAGGTGGTAGTACAGACGTGCCTATCTGCATAAGTCGATGTGTCACGTGTGTGCAGTCCTGCCTGTAAACTAGTCGCCGAGACACCAGCGCAGCACCCGAGCAATGGCCACGGTCAGCAAAGTACGGTGTATGGTTCGCAAGGATAGCTTAGCTTCTAAGTAAAGCTTTCCCTTCCCGCCGTCCTCGACAGCGTTAATTTCGACACACCTCGCCATCTCGTTTATCCACGACCTCTGCAGATGACCACCTTCGGAGATAACGCACTTTCTAAGGTGGCCTCCGAGTTCGCGCCACCCGATTTCGGAGCCCATGCTTCTAAGCCGAACTTCTTTCGCGGTTGCGCGCGCCTGTCCACGGTGCGCAGAACACACGGCTGCTTCCACCGTTAACTAATCATCTAATGTGATCCCGGCGTGGTTGCTGTGCCATATAACGTCAGTGCGTGAATGTGACTCTCGCAACGAAAGGCGTCCGCGATTTCTCAACGCCTCGCGATAAACATTGCTAGACTCAAAACCGGTCAAGAAACAAACAGTACAGCTGGCAGCGAAGAAAAGCAAAAAAAAAAAAAAAAGAACGAGGAAGAAGTGCAGAAACACCCAGCGGCATTATTTAGCTGCCCTCCCGGACACCCCTCGCTCGTGTTAATCAATTAGCAACGAGCTTTTTCATTTACGTCTTAGCGCTTTCACTCAATTCTGCACACGCACTTCCGTAGTTTTTTTCTTCGCATCCGTTTTTGTTTAGATGTCTAGCGTCCCTGTTGTGCAACATATTTTATTCACGGGCTGTTTCCTCCTTTTCAGTCATGTTTTATTCAGTTACCCTATAGCGTTAGGGTGGGCGCTTCGTATTTTTTGCTTGGTAGTTAGTGTTACTGTATTGTTCTTGTTATTTTTTTCGTTTGTTTGTTCCCCTTTAGTTCCGCTTGGTTTGCGAGTGAGCGCAACTTCATTACCGACCAGAAGGGTTGCAGCTTTCCGACCGCAGTGATTCGCGTTTCCGACTCGCTCCGACCGCGTTTAATAGCTTACCGTAAAGAGATGACAAGAGCTAATAAACCGAGGAGTCGTGCTTGTACACAATTGAAACTGCTACCCTTTATGAGTTAATGGAACGACGACCAGGCCCGCTTGGTTCACTGGCCTGTCTTCCGAAGCGATGCTAATTGTTTGACATACGGTTGCGCTCAGGCTGGCTGCTTCTCGCTCACGGATGCGAAGACGCGCTACGCAGTTCTACTGGGACATAGGCGAAAAAGAAGAAAAACGAAAGCGAGATCGCGCATGGAAGATGTTGCTCGCCGTTTTATGTTTGTGACGGCGTTTTTCTTCGCGTGCGTCTTGTTGAAACTGTGCAACGCGTCTTCGCATTCGTTAGTTTCTCGCGAAGCCGCTGACAGTGCGATCTGCCCGCTTGTTCGAGCACGTGTTATCCGGGGCCAGGATTCGCAAAGCTTTTCGTTCGTCAGAGATGTTTGTCGCTGTCTGGCCATCGTCGGTATACGAATGTGCGAGCCGAAAGAGCCATTGTCTGGCGTTTGTTATTACGAAAGTGTTTTGCGTAAGAACTTCTTTGTGAACAGTTCTCTCAATGCTATTTTCTCTCTCTCTCTCTCTCTCTCTCGCTCTCTGTAATCCATCTTTAATGAAATTTGGAGAGGTTTTCCTAGCTACACGCCTTGCTCACTCCTCTGGGTGGAAACGACGAGAAATGGAAGGGGATGCGCTCAGCGGACGTAACCGACACACACGATGCTCCGAAGCACGCACCACACAGAATTGAAGTACAGAGGCCTCAGACACTCGTTTTTAGGAGACACTCGAGTGCTTGAGAGAGGTTTGCCGAGGCGAAAGAAGGAAGCGCACATAAGGGACAGAAATGTGCGCGAGGAACCAAACAGAAAGGAAAACAGCGAGGAAGAGGCACGAGATGGCTGTCGCGGCCGGGCGGACGCCGAAAGATAAACAATAAATCGACGTCTGCTGCTTGCGAGTGTAGTGTCTAGAGGAGCAGCGATTGCTTGGCCTCTACATCCCATTTTCTTTGTTGATGTAGGGTAGCAGACGCGGCTCTCGGCGAGGCCTAACGGCTGACAAAGAAACGTGGCCGCACCAAGCAGCGCCGACACAAGAGGGACGCAGGCGCGGATAGAGGGGAGGACACGCCTACGGGGAGGATGACAGCTCTGTGAAAGAAGTGAGGGCAGTCGGATGACGTAGTAGCAATGGGCGAGGAGGATCGGACGAACCATACCGGAGGTTCAATTTTTTTCTTTTTAAGGCGTAACGTTTTTCGACGCACGGGACTGCTATAAGGCGTTCTTTGTTTCAAGAAGCCACGCAGTCGTGTGGTCTCTCTAGCCGGCGAGTGCTACACTCCCTTTCGGACATGAAGTTTAATGCTGTTGAGGCTAGAGATAGTTTTGCATTCATTCATTTTATTTGTTTTTAACAGCAATTACACATTGTGAAAGGAGCCAACGAGAAATTCCGTTACTGAATGGTTTCAAGGAATCCTTGGTCTTGTTTATTGCACCGGCAGCAACAGAGTAATGATGTCATCAATGAACAGAAAAAGATCAAAACAGGTAGTTACTATTTTTGAACATGCTATACAGTGAAGCAATACAAGACAGACCAAAAATATATGGTGCAAATTCGGGAAGAACAAAATCTTATAGGCGAGAAATGTTAGCTTGTTGGATTTGGTTTATGTAATAACTGTTTAAAATGTTATAATGGTGTAATAAGCATATCTCCCGTTTCACTTGCTTCAGTTGGTAAATAACACGGCTGCATGTGGGAAACTGGCCTTTATAATATCGATGTCACATTCCCTTGTGCCAAATAGCGCTTTGAGACGATTGAAATGTGCGTAAAGTCGCATCGCATAAACACATATAAATATCGCTTGGTATTGAAGTTGTTACCTGTGCGATGCATAAACAAACATTGCACAAGATTACCTGTTTATAGTAAAAGGATAGAGACACTTTTCCAGGTGCCATTCAGTTTCATAGCATTTAGTGAACAACTTCAAGAAGGCTTCGCCTGAAATAGATCGCCTCGCTCAGCAACTGCGGTGGACCTAATTTGTTTTTGCCGATCTTTGTGGCGCCAACGTTATGATTTAGTTTTAATTTCTTCGTGAGGTTTTGTTATAGGATGTTGGGTTGCGTATATATATATTATTTGTGTTGCTCGCTTTTGATCGGCGCATCCAGGACATTCGCGTGTTTTCACGAAATAAAATTAGTCGCGAGCTTCTTACGTTTCAAGCCACAAACATTGACGGCTATGCTCCCGCTAACCCAACGCCGTACAATGGCAATCTTTTTTTTTCTACAATGGTCACCTCTTGTTGTTGCTGTTGTTGTCGTCGTCGTCGTCGTCGTCGTTGTTGTTGTTTCAAACATGGCTCGTACACACGAAGAAGATTGGCCACACTGGATTGATTACAATGTGCACCCAGCTTGCTTACTTGCTCCCTATACGATGGTGCGCACCCACTACAGGGTATTGGTCAAGAAGCCGGCGGTAAACTGGAGGAGGGGATGAAAAAACCTGATCTGATGTATGCATCAGGGTAAAGTTAAAGTTCTACAAAAAATTAAATCAGACTAACCAATTACTGACCAACCTTCGTTACCTTCTTCTTTCTCAGCTACGTCATTGTTCTTTTCTTCGTCATCTGAGAAGAAACTCGAAAATGTTCAATGTGGCCCTCCGCGAGGCAATGCATCGGTCCAATTCTGTCGAACGAATTCGGCTGGCTTACAAATCAATGCACGTAGTATGAAAGCGTAGCACACTGATCTATCGCTATAATTTCAGCTAACCGCCAACAACTTTTGTTTTTGTGTGTGTCTGATACGCACAAGGCTGATTTCGGTGCGCACCTCTACAACTCTCATCGTCATCGCTATCCAAGCAACACCATGGTCTGCACCATGGTTTCCAGTGCACTGCGTACCACTACCGACGCGGTTTCGCCTTCGCGCCGAAGTCTAGTGGGTCTCCCCGCGAAGAGCAGCGTCGCGTGGTCTCTGCGGCCGAGATACCTACCCCTAAACGCCAGCGTCGCTTCAGCTCTGCCCGGTAGGCTTACGGATGTGTCAGCGCTTGAATCACTGGCCGATGTTATCGCGTGACAGTTTGTTGTGTCGCGGCTGCAGCGCTCTCGTACTTTCGCAATGATGCGCCGCAACACAGGCTGCTGACGACGTGGATTGAGCGCTCTTTCACATCGACGGTGTTGTACGTAGCGGAAGAACTGAAAGTACATAGGCCGAGTTGATGCTGGTTGATGCCGGGGCTTGCGCGAGAGACACACTGTCAAGAAGGCAGGCACGGATGGACAGCACGCTTGTTTTTTTATCCTTGGGACAATACAAATGGCTTTCAATCTCGAAAGCTTTATTGCGGTTCCGTATGATGCCCCTTTTAACCCTCCATCGCCCAAAGTATCGTTATGTCCTACGTTGTTTTCATATCTCAGAATTCTCGCTTAAGCACGGTAAACATGACGCAAGGCCTTATTATAGTAGCCTTGCTAATACTCCGGGGCGAGTTCTCAGTTGTGGATAGTTTGACGAATCGGTTACTAATTAGTAATTGCTACAACTACTGTGTTATAGCTCGAAAATTACTGAACTGTTTTCATTTTTCTTTGAAGCTATCTTCCGCTTATCCAGAGATATAGGTCCATAAGTCGTTTTAACATTTATTGATGGGGAAACTCTGTTCGGGCATTACAGCGTTAACCAAACTGTGTACTTTACACGCTCGAAAAGTCAAGTCACAAAGGTGGTTGACACCCGTCGCCGCAGCCCACTGGCTATGGGGTTGCGCAGCTAAGTTCGAGGTCCCGGGTTCGATCCTAACCGCGATGACCGCATTTCGCTGGTCACGGAATGAAAATAAAAAGCGCTCGTGTGTACCGCGCATTGGGTGCACGTTAAAGAACCCCCAGGTGACCAAAAATTAGTCCGGATTCCCCAACACGGCGTTCCTCATAATCAAATTGGGCTGTGGCACGGTAAAACCATAAAATTTAATTAATAGTGAAAGTTGGTTGAAGAGCGTTCTATCTTCCTGGTTTTGTAATATACAAGGTGTCCCAACTATGTCATGCGCCAAGATTTAAATATTATGCGAATGCCACGTCGCTGCATAAAACCAAAGTAATTTCGTTTTGCCGTTGCTTGGAGGTACTCAGATTGTTTTTGTGCATTCCGTCTAATTACATAATTAGTCTTATTCAATAATTGCGAGATTACCTCGAGACTGACAGCTCGCGCCACTTTGCTTGTGTACTCGCGGGCTTCTTTCACGCTCGGAAAAACACTTTTATTTAGCAGGTATTGAGCAACAGAAAGCTGTATCGCGAATTTTCCATGTGGCCCTACAATTTTCTCATTGACACTTTTAACCTAAATATATTTGACAAGTTGATGACTTAATTAAAACAACTTATGTAGTTAGGCCTAATGCAACACAAAAAAGAATCTGTATATCTCCAAGCGGCGCCAAACAACAATGGCTTGGTTCTGTCCAGCTGCGTGGCATTTGCATATCTTTAAATTTCGGTGCACGACAGCTGGGACATCCTGTATAGCACAGAAGTTTCGGGCGCAAAAATGCATACGTGCGAGCAAGTGGACTTGTCCGTGTCCTGTACTGTGCTTGAACGTCGGTCGAGCAAGCGAGAAATTTAGCACTGAGATGCGCAGACAGCCGTAATTACGTTCAAGCGTGCCCAGAAGACGCCATAAAAAGCAACGTTCAAAGGCACATTTCAATGGAACGACGCAGAGTGGTATATCAAGTGGAGACGACAGCCTCAGAAATATGAACGCGCCGCCGTCGCAGCTATGCTTATTTCGTTCGGTTTTGGTTAGTCTGTGATGGCACAAAGGCGCCGCTTATTACATGTACGAGTAAAAACAAAACAAAACGAAAAAGCCTGACATGTCGCCTTCTACTCGCTTTACTGTCCCAAACACTGCCTATAATGTCAAGCTTGAAGGACGTTCGGAAATGACACTGTCGCCTGCAGTCTTCTCCGTCATGCCTCTGCAGACATCTCCACCACTTTTATTAACGTCGACGGGCGAGCGCTTACGCAAGACCTATACTGTTTCCGTTAACAGAACCGAAAACGCGGGGCCCAATCCACGAAGGATATTTCTTTCTTATTTTTTTTTTTCGTAACATTTCGTCGTGTGCGCTCTTCCGACCGGCCGGCGCATGTTTCTACGTAGTACACCAGAACACCGAGTGTTTAGCGAATACGGGCTGCAGATATGACGCCGGAAAAAAAAAAGAAAAAAATTATTTGAAGGAATGACGGCGCAATGCAGGCATTGACGTGAACGGAAACTTAAAAAAACGTTCTTATGCCCACAGTTTCGAAAGTGGAACTGTCTTCATCAGGGCAGTTTGAAAGGTTCAGTTGTACAAACATTTAAACAGCACTGAAGAAACTTTTGAACGACACACTTTTGAAACTGTTGGCATAATGAATTTTAAGCTTTCTTTTCCGACAATGGCTCCATTATGCCATCAGCATAAACGAAACATTAAGCTTTACTGTGCCATCAGTGTGCGTATATATCTATATATATCTATATATATATATATATATATATATATATATATATATATATATATATATATATATAAACGCCACTGCTTACTTTTCGCGACACTCTAATCACTGATCTCTTTTTTTTTCTTTGCAATCCAGGTTGGTGCACGGACGATGGCGTGGAGGTCGACCTGGAGATGAGCTGTGCACCCGGGGTGAGTGACCTGATGACGTTCCCCTTTCTTTCACGTTTCTGTACCGGCGCCATTAGCCGTAGTTGCCTGCGAGGCAGTGAACCGGCGAAAATGATTGTTTCGCGTCGCCGGACGTGCCCACTGCGGAATGTAGGCACGACGTGTGAAGTTTATTTTATCTGTTTCTTCACTGATACACTAGCACACTCTGGAACGGGCTGCGGCAGAAGTGGAATTGAAGCAGCGACTTCGTTATCAAACCAAAGAAAAAAATGAATCACCGATGAGAAGCTGCGTCAAAGTTAAATGTAAGCCTCGGCAGTAGTAATAAAAAACACAATAATTAAAGATGAATAAAATAATTAATAAAACACAAGCACAATTATTTGTCACACTTTCGGGCGGCTCGCTTGGTTAGCGATGCGACGAGCTCCGAATGTGGAATTCGACGCGCGCTTTAGTAAACACACACAAAAAAAATCAATAACAAAGTGGGGTCTAGGGGAAGGCGTTCTCGGAGGTGGACGTTAGCCGCCGTTCGCGTACACGTCTTGCTGTAGCCATTCGTTTGCGACGAGATGCAGCACTTGCTCAATCGGCTAGCGCAAGTTCGAGAACAAATCACGCCTCAACGTGGACACCGAGTTACGGCGACCACGCCAGCTTTAGATTGCCAGGCACAATTCTTTGACTCGGTCGTAGGTTGCGGAAGTATTCTCTCTCTCTCTCTCTCAATTTGTGTGTGCGTGTATGTATGTATGTATGTATGTATGTATGTATGTATGTATGTATGTATGTATGTATGTATGTATGTATGTATGTATGTATGTATGTATGTATGTATGTATGTATGTATGTATGTATGTATGTATGTATGTATGTATGTATGTATGTATGTATGTATGTGCATGCATGTGTGTGTGTTTGAGACAGAGAGAGAGAGACTGACGTGCGACCTCTCGACCTTTCTGATGCCATTTTCCACCGGCAACGACGAACCTTTGGCTCTGCGACATCAGAGTAATTCCACGCTTAAGCCTTGCTGAATGCGATAGTGCTACTTTCAGTTTCAAAACACAAACGTGAAATTATATGCAATTATAGACAGAAAGAGTTGTCATAGGCCTCTGTCGCAAACATGAAAACAAACGCTAAATTCGCACATGCAGCTTTCGGCTTAAAGATTCCTCGAGTGAAGAATTGAAAAATCTTCACAGAAAAGAGAAAAAAAAACAAGGAGCTAAATGGCCAAGAGGTAAACCAGATTTTCAAGCTTCCGATTGGCTACGCTACGAGGGGGTAGGGGAAAGGGAGAATATAAAGGTGAAAGGACAGAGAAGAAACGGCTACTACTACGCGGAGTAAATATGGTTCACAATTACACTGAGTGTAAACAGATGCTCAAGCTAGCATCGCTTAGGTTGTAAAAGGAGTCCGCAACGGCGAATATATCACGAAACCGGTGATGTCACGCAAACGTCACCGGGAGGGTTGTCAGGTACGAAATTCGAAATGGTACTTCTGTCTTCGTTTTACTCCGTTCGTAACGAGGTATCTGCTGCCAATAAAATGCAAGCAGATTTATAAAAAACCATGTGCTAGTACATATTGAGCTAGTGTTTATCAATAATGTACCATAATTATGACGTGTGCACATATGACTTTGTTTCACTATAAAAATCATGCTTAAGACTCGAGCAACAGCACACAAGGCGCTCTGTAGAGGGAGAACGTATATTAAAAGAGAAAGTGAATGTAACGTTCCGCTTTTCCGAAAATGGCATTGTTCGTTGTATTTCATTGTGTTTTCACAGTGTCGATGGGTCTTTATGGTTCTTTTGTGAGATCTTGTGTATCAGTATTTCTAGCGTTGATGACACTGTTTAAAGATCTGTTTCTTTCTATATTCTGACATCTCGCGCTTTTGAAAAGTTGAGGCGTTTACGGCATCTTAAGAGGTCTCCAGCTGTGATCCTACAGTTTTTTTTCTGAGGTTGTAACGGCGAAGGCTATGAAAACTCAACAAGAAATATTTAGGATCTCAACAACGAATTTGCACGAGCAAAGTCCGATGATTCGCCACTCGTAATTCTGCTTTTCTCGTGTAACGACCAGTAGCGAGTACCATTTCCATTTGTCACAGCCTCATTATTTTGCCAAATCAATTGAAAAAAGGCAGAGATAAAGCATTACGAAAGCTGAACGCATACAAATAACTTTTTTAATGGGAAAGCTTTACTGGCCGCGAACTTGCGATTTCGCCGTGGCGGTGCTTCGAGGAGGCACATGACCTCTCTCTCTCTCTCTCTCTCGCTCCCTAGTCACTACTGCGCATGCGCCACTATAGCACCGAGCCACAGGTGTTCAGCCGCTGCGCAGCGCCGCGCCTTTCCGCCGCCGCCGTTTGGTATGACGTCACACCGCGTTCCTCGCCGTTGCACCCGCCTCCGCTCGCTTCGCCAGCTGCGTCGCATGCCTGATAACATGCCGGAGAATTGAAAAGGAGAGCTCGCATGCGCCGCAACCACAGTTGAGGCGGCAGTATGGACGGCGGCAATTCTGATAAGCTGGAGGAGGCCTGGAATCGACATCGAAACGAGACGAAAGGGAAACGAATCGCCCAGGAAACAGACGAACAACGCGCCGAACGACTGGCTAAACGCCGCAACATAGCTAGACAAACAGACTAACTAACCTGGACTTGCAATGTAGATTAAACAAGGCTAACCATGCTATGCCTTAGCTTTCGCTACGTACATCCTGGCATAGCCGAGCTAAACCACTGCCAATGTTTTTGTTTCATTCTATGCGCTTTCTGTTGAAGCACAATTGAATTATACGCTTGATTTTTTTTACATGCGTTGTTTCCTTCTTTGTTTTTCTTTCCTCCTTACGTCTTTCCTTTCTTTATTTCCTTGCTTTTCTCTTTATCACTTTATTCGTTGTTTTTGTTTGTTTCTTTTATTCTTTCCATCTCTATTTCTGTACTTCTTTGCACGACCATTGGAATCCCATACTGCGGCATGCACCGCGAAGCCACGGTGCTGCAGGCGCTGCCTGTCGATTCCGCGGCCCGTGGGTTTGTTTCACGGCGTGAAGCCCGAACCGTGTAACGAAAGCCGCGGCCGCCTTCGATCATCGACGTTCTGCCGCTGCCTTGGGGACCTTGACCCACATATGAGCACCATGTTATTTGCGACGGCTCTCCGAATAGGCTGACGAGAAGAAGGGAGGAAGAGGGGGGGGGGGGGGGGGAGAGGTGGGGGGGAGTCGTACGTGGTATACGAGAATGACGGGCGGAATGGACGGATGCGTGCCATGTCGTGTACTAATAGGAAGCAAGCGCGGATACTTTGTTGGTTGCCATTGCGTGTATAGTTTAGTTGTACTTTATAGAGCGTTCTAACACTTTTGTGGCAAAAATAAATGCGTGTGTTTAGGTGCGCAAATATGCAAATAGGGTCGGCAAGTGAAGACAAAACAACCAAACAAAAACAAAGAGTGTAGGGCAGTGGGTTCTTACTCGGAAGTGGCAGAGGTTGCCAAGGGTTATTTGAAAAGACAGTACCTGCAGGATAAAGCTAAGCTGAACCCCAAGTGCCCATTTTGTGCGTGGTGGCGGGAGAGCCCATCAAGCTGGCCATATTACAGCTTCCTCTCTGGCTCCCGCGAGTCGACGCGACATGAGATTAAATTCGAGTGATTTGAATACAATTCATTATTCACGGCGCAGGAGTTCCGTCGAGTATCGTGACGGGTGCTATGCGGGTGTGGGTTCTATACCTACAATGTTTGTTGCTAATATTCTATAACGCTGTGTTGCAGGCTGTTAACGCAACGAAAAAAAGACAGAATTTTTTCCAAATTCCACGTAGTGTGTGAGAGTCAATATTCTGTGAAGCTAACAAGATATCCGGTGCGTACCTCGCGAAGCATTCTGTTAATGGTCCGCGCGACCCGTCCGCGTGAGTCAATAAACTGTGTGTCACGCTAGCGTGAGTGTGACGAAGAGGACAAAACAACTGCACGACCACGGCACGACGACTGTACGACGACGGTATGACGATGACGATAGTTCAAGGCGAATGAGACGACCTTGACATGACCGAAAAGAGCGACGACGTGCATAGAACATCCGGCTGTTGCTTTGCAGTGGGTCGACGACGTCCTTGGCGCAGGTCTCACCGAAAGGCATATTTTCTTTTCTTGAGAGGCCCCAAAAGTGGCCAGTGCTGCGTATGTGAAGTAACTTAAGGTAATTAATAGTAGTATGCCAGCCTAATAGATAAGGTACTTAACCTGACGTGCCTACTGTTCATTAACGCCACTCCTTGCGCTCCAAGATCGTTCACATACGACAATGTCATTCGTTTTCCTTTGGTCGCCGATTTATGCTTGTATTAGAAGGCCGATGACAGCTCGAGCAGCAGAAGAGAAATGACGCGCATTCTGAACGTCCCATCGCGTGATACATTGCCCACCGGGCACGCGCCTATACTAGAACTGACGCTTTCTGGTGTCGTCACGCGAAACAGTCATCGGTGCGCCTTGGGCGTCTTCTAGCAGGGCGCACCGACAATCGTGCTGCTCGATGTCTGGCCATTGCTTTGGCACGAGCCCCGAGACGCAGCGTTGTAGTAAAAAAAAAATTTTTTTGCCTTCATTTTATGCGTTGTAGCTTCGGAAAGTCCGTAGCATACCTAAGACAAAGTTAGGCGATCAACGTGGTTAGAACGGAACTGTAGGAACGAACGAGGGCCCCCTGCTGTTTTCGGCCATGGCGCCCACACAGAGAAACACAACCAATTTCCCTTTTTTCTATTCTTTGTGGGGTTCGTTCGATAGCCGGTGCCTAACGCCCGGACCCAGCGCCTGGGCTGTGATAAACATGTGCACAGTCGAAGTAGGGAGTTCCGGATTACCATTTGACGCCCGCCGTGTTGTTTCTAACGTGAATTGAAACCTGAATGCACGAGCATATTTAATAATCCACCCCCATCGAAGTGCGGTCTGGCGCGCGCGTGGGAGTCGACCCCGCTACTTCGTGCTCGTCATAAGAACGCCATGGCCAGTGAGCGACGCGGAGTTGCCTGTGGCCCACGCAGTGACGGTGAAGAGGATATTCGGTGCCTTGCACGCCCGCCTTACTGCTTATGCGTTTAACTTGGCGTGCTTGCGCGATTCAAGATCATCGCTCTAAATTGTGTGTGGTCTCGATGGTAGCGATCTGTGGTGAGGGCTATGACTTGCATTTTCTTTCGCACTGCTGTGCAGTACTTGACATGAGCATCGTTGCTTGTCGCTTGGTTCCTGCGAGGAAGCAAGCGGTCAACGAACGAACGAACGAACGAACGAACGAACGAACGAACGAACGAACGAACGAACGAACGAACGAACGAACGAACGAACGAACGAACGAACGAACGAACGAACGAACGAACGAACGAACGAACGAACGAACGAACGAA
Organism: Dermacentor andersoni; assembly: GCF_023375885.2. Classification (NCBI taxonomy): domain Eukaryota; kingdom Metazoa; phylum Arthropoda; class Arachnida; order Ixodida; family Ixodidae; genus Dermacentor; species Dermacentor andersoni. The sequence goes on from NC_092820.1 coordinate 124,400,259, forward strand.
CGAACGAACGAACGAACGAACGAACGAACGAACGAACGAACGAACGAACGAACGAACGAACGAACGAACGAACGAACGAACGAACGAACGAACGAACGAACGAACGAACGAACGAACGAACGAACGAACGAACGAACGAACGAACGAACGAACGAACGAACGAACGAACGAACGAACGAACGAACGAACGAACGAACGAACGAACGAACGAACGAACGAACGAACGAACGAACGAACGAACGAACGAACGAACGAACGAACGAACGAACGAACGAACGAACGAACGAACGAACGAACGAACGAACGAACGAACGAACGAACGAACGAACGAACGAACGAACGAACGAACGAACGAACGAACGAACGAACGAACGAACGAACGAACGAACGAACGAACGAACGAACGAACGAACGAACGAACGAACGAACGAACGAACGAACGAACGAACGAACGAACGAACGAACGAACGAACGAACGAACGAACGAACGAACGAACGAACGAACGAACGAACGAACGAACGAACGAACGAACGAACGAACGAACGAACGAACGAACGAACGAACGAACGAACGAACGAACGAACGAACGAACGAACGAACGAACGAACGAACGAACGAACGAACGAACGAACGAACGAACGAACGAACGAACGAACGAACGAACGAACGAACGAACGAACGAACGAACGAACGAACGAACGAACGAACGAACGAACGAACGAACGAACGAACGAACGAACGAACGAACGAACGAACGAACGAACGAACGAACGAACGAACGAACGAACGAACGAACGAACGAACGAACGAACGAACGAACGAACGAACGAACGAACGAACGAACGAACGAACGAACGAACGAACGAACGAACGAACGAACGAACGAACGAACGAACGAACGAACGAACGAACGAACGAACGAACGAACGAACGAACGAACGAACGAACGAACGAACGAACGAACGAACGAACGAACGAACGAACGAACGAACGAACGAACGAACGAACGAACGAACGAACGAACGAACGAACGAACGAACGAACGAACGAACGAACGAACGAACGAACGAACGAACGAACGAACGAACGAACGAACGAACGAACGAACGAACGAACGAACGAACGAACGAACGAACGAACGAACGAACGAACGAACGAACGAACGAACGAACGAACGAACGAACGAACGAACGAACGAACGAACGAACGAACGAACGAACGAACGAACGAACGAACGAACGAACGAACGAACGAACGAACGAACGAACGAACGAACGAACGAACGAACGAACGAACGAACGAACGAACGAACGAACGAACGAACGAACGAACGAACGAACGAACGAACGAACGAACGAACGAACGAACGAACGAACGAACGAACGAACGAACGAACGAACGAACGAACGAACGAACGAACGAACGAACGAACGAACGAACGAACGAACGAACGAACGAACGAACGAACGAACGAACGAACGAACGAACGAACGAACGAACGAACGAACGAACGAACGAACGAACGAACGAACGAACGAACGAACGAACGAACGAACGAACGAACGAACGAACGAACGAACGAACGAACGAACGAACGAACGAACGAACGAACGAACGAACGAACGAACGAACGAACGAACGAACGAACGAACGAACGAACGAACGAACGAACGAACGAACGAACGAACGAACGAACGAACGAACGAACGAACGAACGAACGAACGAACGAACGAACGAACGAACGAACGAACGAACGAACGAACGAACGAACGAACGAACGAACGAACGAACGAACGAACGAACGAACGAACGAACGAACGAACGAACGAACGAACGAACGAACGAACGAACGAACGAACGAACGAACGAACGAACGAACGAACGAACGAACGAACGAACGAACGAACGAACGAACGAACGAACGAACGAACGAACGAACGAACGAACGAACGAACGAACGAACGAACGAACGAACGAACGAACGAACGAACGAACGAACGAACGAACGAACGAACGAACGAACGAACGAACGAACGAACGAACGAACGAACGAACGAACGAACGAACGAACGAACGAACGAACGAACGAACGAACGAACGAACGAACGAACGAACGAACGAACGAACGAACGAACGAACGAACGAACGAACGAACGAACGAACGAACGAACGAACGAACGAACGAACGAACGAACGAACGAACGAACGAACGAACGAACGAACGAACGAACGAACGAACGAACGAACGAACGAACGAACGAACGAACGAACGAACGAACGAACGAACGAACGAACGAACGAACGAACGAACGAACGAACGAACGAACGAACGAACGAACGAACGAACGAACGAACGAACGAACGAACGAACGAACGAACGAACGAACGAACGAACGAACGAACGAACGAACGAACGAACGAACGAACGAACGAACGAACGAACGAACGAACGAACGAACGAACGAACGAACGAACGAACGAACGAACGAACGAACGAACGAACGAACGAACGAACGAACGAACGAACGAACGAACGAGAAAGGCAGGAGCCAAAAATAGAAGGAAGAAGCGAACATCATCGATCTGCTTCCTTGCGCGAAAGAGCTGTATACGGTACAAAAAAAAAAAATGGAGAAGTAGGACTGAACAGTGTCGTCGGACTTTGCCAAACGCTCTTTACCATGGTTCCGGATATAAGCGTAGCTACAGTGGAGTAGTTGTCAGAACTAGAATGACGTCTATATGCAAAAGCGGCTGCGCGGAAGAAGGCAGGCGCTCCAAGTTATGCGTGATTCGCTTCCATTACGTTGAAAACTCCAATATAAGTTCGAAAAATGTGGCAGAATTGAGCGGCCTTTCAAGAAGACCATTACTCCGCGTTGTGCGGTTGTCCGCGCGGCCCCGAGGCTTCTTGCTCAACAGTTTCCCAACTTCCGTGCTTCCTATAAGAATGATTTCGCGTTGCTCATGCAAATGACGCACAAGTCCTTGCTATCTAGTGTCTGGACATTATGGGCAATGTTTACATTATTTCGCCAGAGCTATTATTTATTCTTTGAACATCAATGCTCTCTGTTTGACGAAATATTGCCTGTGAGCGGGAGTATCCGGGGGTAGAGGAAAAGTTATTGGCCTTAAAAAGAGCCCCGAGGTCGTGCCTATCCATGCACATATTGGTAAGAAAGACAAATGAAAGGAAACCTTTAGTATTCCTAGGTGTTCATTCTGTGTATTTGTGCTGGCGGTAGCTTACCCAGTTCTCTCGTCTTTGTTTGTGTCTCACAGAGCCATATGATCTGACTGTCGCATTTCACTGACGGTTCTAGCTCTGAAAAAAAAAAAAAAATCGCGACCCGTTTGATCTCGTTTCCGTCCTTTCTTTTTTTAAATTTCGCTTTCTTCCATTCGGGGAGAACGGAAAGGATAAGACGCGTTATAAGAACGCGGAAAAACTTACCCAAATCGACACTCATTCCAATATCTTCCTCCGAAACTTAAGTCTATTCTGTAAGTATTGAATTAACCATTTTGTACGTTTCCTGACGTGTCAAGCGGGACTGCAGTTCGTTGAGTTCGTGATTCTCCGGCTGAGGGACTTATTCAAGTTGCATTGACGGCTTCGATCTGCAGCTAAATTTCACTTGTAGACCGCGTCTCAAATGGGAACGTGGTCGAGGGCATCAAAGGCGATGCCACAGGAAATAATTATTGCAGTTGTCCATTTTTTTCTCCAGAAACTGTGTCGTTGTCGATAAAGAAGCTGATCTTAAAGGGAAAATGGTTGCTTTACAAGTGGCGACATCTCCAATGATCACATTTTTGTCTTGTTTCCTCCTCAACGAGCCCATCATTCAAGTTTCCCTTGCTTTTGCTCCTCAAAATGCAAACCCGACTTAGCTATTTAATTTCCTTGATACGTTCACTGCAATCCCACCCGCCGTGGTGGATTAGTGGCTATGGCACTGGGCCGCCAAGCACGAGGTTGCGGGTTCGTTGCCCAGCCGCGATAGCCGCATTTTGATGGGCGCTAAATGCACAAGCACTATGTATTGTACCTACCTTGACGTGCACTTTAAAGAACTTCGGGTGGTCAAAATTAATCCAGTTCGCTTCACTACGGCATCCCTCAAAACCCTCTGTGCAGTTTCGGTGCGTTGAATCCCAGAGTTTAATCGAATTGGTGACTAATATTTATTGATTTTTGAAATTGGCGGGTTTCGCTATATGTATTTTATCGAGTACAAGAACTCGTACAACTTTGTAATTTGGCGCAACGAAATCAGGAGGCATTACTGAAAGCAAGATTCTCTTCCTTTCATTGCTTTTTTTTATGTTCTTGGATGAGTAAAGTGTGCAAAACCTCCTGAGGAGTCCTTCAATCTTTCGCCGTTGGGATCGTTGGCCGCGCATCAGTCATTTACTTTCAACGTTCCAAAGCGAATAGCTTTCTTTGGCTACCGTGGTAGTTTTATTTTTTTCCGAGCCTGACTGAATGATGTCACCGCTCGGGGAAAAACGGGATTTTCCCGTTCGCCTATACGTGTGGACGTGACGTTGTGCGGCGCAGAGACATTGATTGGGTTCGCCTATCTCCGCGGCGCGCTAGCTCTCTCCAATTGTTGCAAGCTCGAGGTGACGTGGTATAGCATCTAGAGACGTGGAACGGTTGAGCGACTTCTCGTATCTGATGTTTCAGCAGTCTATAGGCAGCGCACGGAACGTTAGCGTGTATATTTTGGCACTACAGCGTTCCTCCGATGCTTCTTGGATGAGGACACGCCTTAGTTTCGCATCTTCAAGATCCTCTCGTTATACGCCGCGGGCACCAACGCAATACTCCTTCCTTGCGCGATGATAGCGCTGCAAATACTGCACAGCGGATGCTTGAGGTCACTTGGTTTAGCGATGAATAAGAGGGAACGATTCCGCGACTTCTCGCGTCCGGTGCTGTGGACGTATTGCTGAAGTAAGAGAACATTGTCGTGCTCGGCAAACGAGTGTGCTGGACGCCTGTCTACGGGAGGTCCGCCAGGAAGAACCGAAGAACCGTTAACGCACCGAGGAAGAACGTGAACGCTCTACGATGCTGCATGTGCCGAAGAAAGAGAACGTCCTCGACATTAGATCTGCGGCGACCACGCCGTCGATTGCATGCCGGGCTTACTTTGACAAGCATCTTTGACGGTCTCTGCGTGAATATTTTTTACGCCCCGCGCCGAACTCCACTTGTGAATGCACCATAAGTTTTAAATGCTTTTACAAATGTTAAGGGGACGTGGTTTTGTGAACCTTCTGCAGCGCCTGCTTGGGAGCTCAAACCAGGTTGACCATCGGAGAGTGGATTCGGCAGGGAAGACGAGGTGATGTAAAAACAAATAACCGAACTTTAATACATCATTACGGTTGAGCGGTGCGCTCCAAGAAAAAGAAATATATAAAGACGTTTAGCGTGCGTGCAACTGCACGCAAGGGCAGAGAAGATGCAACCCCACGTGGCGGCTCACTGGCTTTCTTATACCCTCCTCTCCATCCGGGCATCGTCATTCTCTGCGGCCTCCCGGTAGAGGGCCTTGTCAGGACACGTCGGGTCAACCCAGATGGAGGACGAAAGGAGGGAAATCCACCCCTTGGCGTAGAGGGGTTGAGCGTCGTAAAGAGGGGAACATATTGAAAGGGGAGCGCAAGATGACGAAGACAGTAGGCAGGAGCACACGGCAGCAACAAAGTTAGTTGTGAGTCCAGCGCTGTACTGTGTGTTCCTGCCTTCTGTCTTCGTCGCATTGCGCTGCCCCTTCGAGATGTTCAACCAATATCGAATCGCCCGAATGACGATGGTTCTACAGTAAAGAGAGGAGTAGGATTTGTACATTTTGCGCATAACCTCGTAGCACACAAACGACGGACGAGTCTGTTCATGTTGACGAGCGTGACGGTTAGGCACGCCGTGTCCCATGAGTTTGGCATCCTTTCCATTCTTTGCCGCAGAAAGTTAACCGTAATACAAGTTTGTACTATGCCGACAGGCAATTATTTGAACTAGTGAGTTGCAGTTGCAGAGTCGACGCTACTTCCGCGTTTTCCCAGACAAATCTGTTTTGAGTGCGAGAAAACAGGCGCGGTATAGTTTTAATTCTTGCGAAATTACGAAAGTATGGTAAAAGTATTAGGCCGTTGGGAACGTGCTATCATACCAGTGCAACTCACCGTATTTGACACATGTCGCCAGCATGTACACCTGCTAATATTGAAGAAGTAGGCGGGGCAAAAGTAGTGGTTTTGCTCGATAATTAGGTGCTTTTGCTCGTTAGTTACACAGCTGGCAATGTAAGTGACGGCGTATCAACCTCGAACCTTAGGATCCTGACGTAAAAGACCGTTCAGTGGGGCTAAGGCAGCAGCGTGTTCATGATCCCAAAAAATTTCCAGTCATGCATTATGCACCGCCAAATTAAGCAAGAAAAATTATTACTGCGAAATCATTATATATGCTGCACGAGGCAGGAAAGCCGGCGGTCCCCAACGAGTGTTACCAGAAATTAACGTGACGTCATTAGCGTCTCGTAAGACGTCAGTAGTAATACACGAGATACTGAACAGTGTAACAACGGTAATTAGTAGTAATTATGGGTGATTAATGTGAGGCGAAGTGAATTAAAATTGCAACAAGTTCGAGTAAGGTGACTGAAGGTGGAGTAAAGTGAATTGATGTGGCGTAAAGTGAATTAAAGAGGATTAAGGTTGGTGCAAATTAGGGCATGGTCGAATAAAGGGGATTAAGGTGGATTAAGGTTGGTACAAATTAGAGCAAAGTGGAATGAGGTGGGTTAAGGCAAAGCTGTGAAGAACGCGTGACAATGCATGACGTTACGTATAATGGACGCAGCCAATCAATTAAAGAAGTCATTGTGCTTTCGCATCGAAATGACGTAAGGATACTTAGGTGACTGTCATTTCTTTTTTGTCTCGCAGTTTATTATAGATACGTCTTGTATGATGTGCCATGATAGAAGGAATGTGCCCGACGCGTCGATCTCACGTACGTGGCTTTCTCATTGTATTTTAGCAGCAAAATACATTTGTCAAACATTTTTGCCTGTACAGCAAAACTGGTTCCAGCTGGATAGCTCTGTATATATATAAGCTATGTTTTCCCTTGTTGTACAACGCTTAACCAGAAAACAGGGTTAGCCGGAAGTATTTTGGGACCTGTGTGTATAATACACCTGACATGTACTTTGAAGCCTTTTGAAGTATAAACTGTTTTCATCATCATCATCATCATCAGCCTGGTTACGCCCACTGCAGGGTAAAGGCCTCTCCCATACTTCTCCAACTTAAACTGCTTTACTTTGCGCTGAACGATCACTTACAAAAAAGGGGCTTCGCCGTTGACATACGGTACGGCACGGTCTGCTGCACCGCAGCAAAACAGAAGGCGCTGTCTATTTATACTGAGACTGATAAAATGACAAAAAAAAAAAAAAACTTGCATCTCGTCAATGCGAACCACGAAAGAATAAAACATGAAGCGCAAAAAAAAAGAAACGAGAAGGCGTAAACCATAAAAGACGTCCAGCAGCAGTATAATTTGCTTATTTGTTATTGTCAGTGATTTTATTTTGTTAGTAGCGAAATAATTGATTTGTTCAACCAGTGCGCAGCGACAATTTTTTTTTCTTTTTTTTCTTTTCAAAGCTCATCGCTGCCTTCGCTCCCCTACTGTGCCGATCGATCGGAGCGTAACTATGCCTCCACGTGGTTCGCAGATAAGATAAAGGGCGCGTATACCTTGTGTCTCGGATATGATAAAAAAAAAGCGAGACAGAACAAAAACGAAAATCGCCTAGACCTTAGCGCCGCTGACTCACTCTCTTATAGCTATACGCGATAACATACTTCCGGCGAAATCGGCAAATGGCACCGCCACGCACCCGGGCTCCGTGGGGCGACGATGATTCGATGAAACGGCGAATTTCGGTTCCGCTCCGGTGCGCACCGTGGCCCGTCGCCGAATTCGCCATTAGATTGTGACGTTTCAACAGCCAACGTCAATGTGCGTTGCGGGCTACCTTGCACACTGTCGTTTACGAAAGTGACCGTTTCTACGCCTCGTTATCTCTTATCAAGCCTACAGTTTCGTACGTATACCGCGCCGCGGTCACGTGCTCTCGACACACCTCGAGTTTCTCGTTAGATTACCTCCGAATTGCGCGCAGCACGTCTACATAGTGCCGTAAAGAAATGACGTTACGTGCCATTGGTTGGATTCCAAGCTCTGTTTTCTGGGACCGCAGCTCAATGCTCAAACCACTAGGCCACGATCGCACGCATATGCTTCTCTCTTGCCAAGATCGCTCTTTTCTTTTTGGAAACGTCTGACGCTTGCGTCACGTGCCAGTTCTTCGCTCGTGGCAATAGTTCTACGAGGCGCTGTAACAATGCACCTCAATGGGGTACGAGACGAGACAGAAGGAAAACCGTTAGCGCTTTCGATACGTTAGCATTAGAAGTGCCAAAGTGGGGAGAAAAGTAAGGTGTATGTCTGTGAAGTGTGGGAAGTAGGTCACGTGGTAGAGGTACACATATATGTAAACGATAGAAGGCAAACGCACGGGCTCGACTTTCATGTTAATGGGGACCATACAAAAGGCAAATGATGAAGCCAAGGAAAGCGTAAAGGGGAAATTATCTATGGTTGAAATTGACGGGCACAGAATAACGTAGAAAAGGGGGGAAACAGAAAGTGGACGAAGGGGTAACTTGACGCGGGTGGGAGTCGAACCCACTAAACCCGGTGCAGAAACCCCGCAGCGAGCGAGCAGGCCAGCGAGCCAGCTGCGACAGCGAGGAGTAGGAACCGCAGCTGAGCTGGCGTGGCCCAGCTGCTGCGTGACGTAAGCGGAACGTCGACTCGAGCAGGGGGGCGGGCGACTTCGCGCTCCCTGCAGCTTCCCAGTTTCGGTGATCGCGCGCTCGGATTAGCCGAAATTCGTCGTATCACAGTTCCGCGGGCCATCTCATTTTTTCCTTTTTTTTTCCAGGTCGAAAAGTTGATATTGGTTGTGCGGAGAGCTCGTTTCAATTTCCCAATTGCGATGAGCCCGCTGAACCTAAATTTTAAAAAAATTTGTTTTAAAGGATTTTTGTTAAATGCCGACTAAATGCCCCGTATCATCCGTTGCCCCGTTGTTGCCACCACTGACGTCAAGTCTGCGGAAGAACCGTGCTTTTATTTGAAACGGCTATGTTTAAATACTTGAAATCTTCGCAGGAACACCCTGTGCGTTAAGTTTGTCATGCATATAGCTCATGATTTGGAGGTATCAAAGGGAGCGTATAAAGATTCCATGGTGGGCGTTGTGCGGTTAATCTCAACTAGAGGATTGGCTTTTTTTGTTCGCTCTCTTATCAACATCGCAGCTTTCGTACGTGTCCCTTAAACTTACGATTATAGAATTTTTTTCGTTTCATCGCTCGTTGCGTGGTTTATATTTTCTTGTCACGCTTCTTTTTTCAGCATCACAGCTTTCGTTAGAGACATGAAAAAAGAAGAAGAAAAAATACACGCGAGGAAAACGTCTGCAAGTCATCAATTATGCTCGCCATATCGTCCAGATATGGCAACAAAAGAAAAGGTCGAAACTGATAATTAAACGCGCGAACGAAAGGAATCAGTAACCAGCTGCTTACATAGCACAGCATTACATTAGCATTATTACAGTTTACTTCTTTTATTTGCTTATTCATGCTATGGCCGTATCGCGTGCATTCCTACTGCAGCACATGCAGCCGCTTTTCACGGACAGACGCGCTTTGCGTAACGTTAGTGTTAGCTTAGAGAAAGAAAAAAAAGACTCGCAACTGTGAGGAAAGCGTCATATAAAACGACCAACTCTGAAAGTTTCTTCGTTCTTTCTGTATATTATAAGGCGTATTACAAGAAACTCTGAGGAGATAAAGAAGGGGGAGGCGGCACTAGCTGCTGTGGCCTAGCTGCTGTGCGCACCGCGTTTGGCGTCTTGGGCCGGCAGCAGATGGCCGGAACAGTCCCAGCACCCTCGTGCACCTCCACCACCCTCCACTCCCCCCATCCAACACCCCTCCTCGCACTGATTTGTTTATGCTGCCGGTGCTCGTGAGCTTAGGATATACGGGCGCACGCGAGCGACACATGTGTTGCCGTTCCACCACACGTGAGAGGCAATCCGTCTCCGCTGCCATTGGGCTGACGCGATCCATCTTCCGAAATCTCCGGCGCTAACAACTATGACATCTATTTTTGTATTTCTCCCTTGTTTCGTGCGCTCAACAGTTGACGTTCAGTAAACTTTTTTCGCCGGCATGTTCGCGAACCAGGCTCACAACCGGCGTTGGAGTGGGGTGTGAACGTGACGCACTGCGTAGAATCGGACTTTTTTTTTTTCAAACAAACAAGTTCACGCACACGCACACGCACACGCACACGCACACGCACGCACGCACGCACGCACGCACGCACGCGCACACACACACGCACACACGGACGCACGCCCACACACACAGTGACACGCAGTTTGGACACCCGGTTTATTGTATGATGACCCGCCGTGGTTGCTCAGTGGCTATGGTGTTGGGCTGCTGAGCACGAGGTCGCGGGATCGAATCCCGGCCACGGCGGCCGCATTTCGATGGGGGCGAAATGCGAAAACACCCGTGTACTTAGATTTAGGTTCACGTTAAAGAATCCCCGGTGGTCAAAATTTCCGGAGTCCTCCTCTACGGCGTGCCTCATAATCAGAAAGCGCTTTTGGCGCGTAAAACCCCAGTTAATTATTGTATGATAAAAAAAAAACCAATTGAACGTGACACGTGGCTTCCGCTATACGCTATTCCAGCCACTTGTTACAGTTTTCACGAATAAAACGCACTCTCCCGAGACCTGTAATTCACCCTGCTTTGCATAATGCGTCGAATAAGTGGACACCGAGATCCACACCTGTCAACAAAACAGCGAGAAATGCGCGGTTTCCTGATCTAGATGCCGGTGAAGATCTTTCTCTCTCACCTCACTCAGCACTAAGCATATTGCACGAAAAAAAAAAAAAAAAGAAATGTCGTCCACACGACTGCATGTCCCGCGAAGCTACAAAGGAAACCCGCGCGGGTTTATCACAAAGAAAGCTTCATGGTGGGTGAACATTTTGTCTTGGTTCTCGATATCGAACCCTGGACCAACGTGCCTTACCGGGACGGTCGCTGTACCATCTGAGTTAACCAGGAGGGTAACAGATCGCAGAGCGACGCTAACTCCAAGCACAGTTGTCGAGGCAACTCTACAGCTTGTAGCTTCGTGCTACGGTCGGGTTGACGACGGTTTCTCCAGCTTTCTCGATGCACCTTTCTCGACTTTGCGCGGGTTCCCCAGAATCCACTTGTCGAGTGTAACGCAGGAGGCAATGAGCTTTCCAGCACTGTCCGTAAATAAAGCTGGCGCCAGCGCAACTGAAACGGCCATTAAAAGTGACTATAAAAAGGTGTAGATAAATGAAAAAAAATGATGGGAATTAAGTTAGTAACGCTTCGGTGCTTCCCAATATTCATAACTGCGTGTGTGTAAGGCTGGACTAATTAATTTACTCTAATACCAGCGCTATTAAAATAGCGTCAAAAATGAAGCTCTAAAAAAAACAACGTTGCAGGGGCACCGGTTTTCACGGCTCGCAATTATCCGAGCAGCATTAGCTCATACGTACGAGGCCGGATTACTTTTGGTTCACAGTAATAACACATCGTTTTGCATTCAGGTACATCTACGCGTTGCCTAAATACAGCAAGCAACGTTTAATGTAACGGCAACGAATACAGTGAACTGAGCCTTAAATTTTCGCTTAGCTCAATGCAGAATACAAACTTCGTGAAGCCTCCGTGCACGCTTGCACGTGCGTTCCTATAGGAACATACACGTTCCTATAGGAACGTGTATGTTGCGCGCTTTTCTCACTCTCCGAAAAGTGCCGCGCGATAAAGTAGCTCGTTGCCGATTTCAGCTATCGTTACATTGTGTACAATGTATACAACACGAATTCGACCCCCTTTTGTTTTCCAAGACGATGCAAGCGTGAATATAATTTTTTTGTTTTGCATCTGGTTTTCATCTAACGCGTGAAGAGAGACAAAATTTAAAGGTTCGAAACGCGTCAAAGCTCAGTACACGTTGCCGCTATAAACCTGCATCTATATAATTAATTGAATTAAATTATGGGGTCCTATGTGCAAAACCACTTTCTGGTTATCAGGCCACCGTAGTGGGGACAGCGGAAATTTGGACCACCTGGAGTTCTTTAACGTGCACCTAAATCTAAATACACGGGTGTTTTGCATTTCGCCGCCATCGAAATGCGGCCGCCGTGGCTGGGATTCGATCCCGCGACCTCGTGCTTAGCAGCCCAACACCATAGCCACTAAGCAACCACAGCGGGTTACATCTCTTTATGAAGCACACATGTCCTCTCTCTCTCTCTCTCTCTCTCTCTCTCTATATATATATATATATATATATATATATATATATATATATATGTGGCTGTAATACGCGTATACGGTGTCGGCAATAATTGTTCTGTCAGGTAAACAAATGGTCCCACGTGTGTCACATACGCCAGAGATTGTTTATGGATATTACCGAGGCTCAAAGCAGCCGGTATGTACTACGAGAACCCCGATAATGGCAGCGGAGACATAACACGCGACAGGGCTAATTTATCCCCCGACACGCCTCCGAACCCTTGTCCCCCTCTTCGATCATAACTCGGATAAGTAGGACATAAAGAAGACGGGTTTGCGACTGCCGCGTTGCTGATGAATTACCTCGTATCGGCTGCTGCCCCATAAGACTGCATGAACACGCGATCCTGCGGCTCTGCTACATAAGAAAACGCCGCGGGCCCTTTTAACGATAGCACGGCAGCGCCACCGCGGCAAACTCCGTAACTATGTCGCCATTTGGTGACGCTAATTAATCACCGACGACTATTCAGTACGATTCGTATTTTCACTTTATAGCGGTATGGTTGGCGCACCCTCAGTGAAAGCTAATCTATCCCTTTCAGTACTTAGACCAATGGCGCGTTCGGCGCGACCACAAATTTTATCGCAGTTCTTTCCCACGCAATGACTCGAGTTTCTCAACCTTATTAAAACATTGGTAATTGGTAAAACATTGGCTTTGGTAATCGCCGTGCAGTCATAATCAGATCAGACAGTAACGAGACTCTACGTCAGTTACTATTTTTTTAAGAGAACAATTCTGAAATGAAACCATCTTCTAAGAGAGATTGCAGCCATTGTCTATAACTCCCTGCTGTAAAGCAATTGGGTGAGATCGTATAATTGGGAAACGTTGATACGTTATATTGCTTACTTATTTGTTGTTATTTTTGTTTGTATGCTTTCCGTTTCAACTCGCTTCGCCCGGTAATTCTCCTGGGCCGTGGCGGCAACAGAAACAAAAATAAAATGAACAATACCACCACCTGGCAAGGCGCCTAAGCAAACGAGACCCGCATCTGCATGTCTTCAGCGTCGCTGTCAATTCACTGACTACCGCGCGGAGTGTGCCTTCATTATGCAGCTGCGTGCATGTGGCTATCGGTATACTTGATTTCTCCTTGAAATAAAGTAACAAGTAATATACGTGTGTGCGTTGGACTCAACCGAACGTTACTCGCGCAAAAAGCACGCCCTGATGAGATCTGTAGCTTAACGTTGCGTTGTACTTAAAGAACTACGCCATGTAAGATGTGTACCTAATAATAACTCTTAGATCTTTTAGATTATTAATAGCACCCAAACGTTATAACGTTCCATCACAGCTATCGCTTCGAGACGGGTTTTGTTATTTTACGCACATTTCTAAGATATTATCGGCATTATTTGAAGCTCCAACTTAGGGGGTAGTAAAAACCTGATTCTGCTTGGTTACTTGAGAGAGCGCTGCGGGACCGCTTGCCAAGAAAGTTGTTAAACATGGCGCCACTAGAAAGCTTGGCACCGGACCTATAGAATGCCGGTAATATCAAGGGCACATTATCAAACCTGCAAAGAACGAAATGCGCTACTATATTATTCTCACTTCGTTATGAATCGCAAATATTATGGATCTCTTAATCACCCACTGCCAGATAAAAAATTCAATTCTAGAATATCATTACAATATTGTTCAGCAGTGGTCTCAGAGTATCTAACAGTTCGAGTGCTATGAAATGGCGCACGTCATTGTGTATAGCATTATGCAGCTACTGCATCAGTTGCAGTGAATGAAAAAATCAAATAATTTAAATAATTTTCCGTACCCGCCGCGGTGTCCCATTTGACTATGGCGTCATGCTACTGAAAACGATGTCCCGGGTTCAATATCCGGCCACGGCGGCAGCGTATCGAAATAGGCGAAATACAAAAAAGGAAAGACACGCTCGTGTATCTAAATTCATGGGCTCTTTAAAGGGCCCCATGAGGTCAGAGTTGTTCTGGAGTCTTCCATCCTACAGTGTCTCTCATAGATCCTAACGTCGCTTTGGGACGTTAAACCAAGTCAATCATATTAAAAGCAATCTCGTCCTACCTAGCATTACCTTTTGCGCAACGTCAACAAAATTTGTTATGTTATGACGTCACAACCCTGTCGCCCGCGTTGCGACACCAACTTTGCCAATGTTAAAATATGTTAAACGCGTTTCACAATCTTCATATTTGCTCCGTGATAAAGTTCAAGGTAGCGCGAAGCAACATGGACACAAGTAGAAAGGACACCACAAGCGCTTACTCACCACTAACAGTTTATTCAAAGAAACGTAAAGTTAAGCGCTTGTGGACTCCGTTCTATACTTCTCTGTCCCTGTTGTTTCGCGCTACTTTCCACTTTTCATGAAACCGTGCCAACTCGCCCAAATGCCCACGTTGTTACAGTTGCTATTTTCCAAGTGTGATTACTTTACTTGCAAGATGCTCTTGGTATAGTTTCGAGAACTTAGAAAATACGTCTCAGGACTCCTTTAAGCCGTGACGTATGCGCCGCCATTCGGTGAAATATTCTCGCAAGGCTGTTTATGCGATATGTACACTGTCCCAATGCTTCTCTTGGATGCAACCACACACAGAGCAGAAATAGCTATTCGGAAACTATGTCAAATGAAAAAATAAGAGAGGCAGACAGTGAGAGACAGTTCCAAATTACCGTCTAAAACATCAGCAGAAGCAACGAGATTGGAAATCGGGCCTGATAACAGCAGGAGCCACGTTTCCGTGATGGCCTACGCGCCGCGCCTCAACTGGCTATTTGGCACGCTCGTGCTCTAGCTGGCTCCCTCCCCACAGAGGGAAGAAAGACGTTCGGGAGATCGGGAAGGGCTCCGCAGGTGCTCGGGAGCGCCGAACAAACGAGCGCAATCAAGCGACCGCGATAGTGCCCCGCCCCATCGCCTTCTCTTACACGGGATCGACCGCCCCCCTCCTGTTATACGCGTGGTACATACAGCCTAGGACTTGGCAGCCGATGGCTCGCTGCCCCTATCTTCCTTTCTTTTTTTGATATCCACCGTCTGACGTTGGCGCCTTTCCTTTTTCACCTCCCATATCCACGTCGATACTCTCTCTCCCTTTCATCCACGTTTCCCTTTGTTTTGCTGCGCCCTCTCCTCATACACGGGGTGCAGCGTTCAGGATTCAGCAGCGAAAGACGGAATGTTCCTTTTATTGTCCTCTTTTCTTTCTCTCCGCTGTCTTCTGTCGCGGCCATTCCTCCTCTTCCTCCATTCACGTCGATTCCACATCCCTATTCTCCCAATTCTCCTTATCTTGCCCGGTACCTTTTAATCACGAATCGCCCCGTGTAGCTCTGTCGCGATAAGCGCGCTTCTCCTCCATTCTATTTCTCTGCTGCCTTCGGTAGCTACTCCCCTTTCGCCTGTACTCCGAGCCATATCCTCTCCCTCGTTTCCCTATTTCCATTCCTAACCCAGCGTGCAGCGCGGGTGCCCTTAATGACGCTCCGTCTATTTCTCTTCCTCCCGCAACTCGCCGTATTTCTTCTTCATATACTTGTTTCTCTTTATCATCACCCGTTCTTCTCCGTTGGCTCGTCTTCCCTACTCCTTTGATAGACGTCGATAGCTTCGGTCTCTTTTCTTTTCGTCTCCGCGTCTCGCACTTCATCTTCCGCACCGCAGGGTCATTTCCCACTCCTCGCGTGCCTGTTCATACTCGATTTCTCTCGTCATCGCCCTAGGCACATTGCGAACACTCTTCCTTGCGTCTTCCATATATTATTCTCTGTGCGTGCGTGCGTGCGTGTGTGTGTGTGTGTGTGTGTGTGTGTGTGTGTGTGTGCGCGTGTGGGTGGGTGTGTGTGCGTGCGTGCGTGTGTGTGTGCGTGCGCGTGCCTGCGTGCGTGCGTGTGTGTGTGTGTGTGCGCGTGCGTGCGTGCGTGCGTGCGCGTGCGCTGTGTTTTGGCTATATCCGTTCGTCTACGAGCTGTCCGTTCGTCTCGTCATAGTATTTACGTACGCTCGCTGAGTTCTCTGGTTGCCGCTGCCATCCCGTTTGCTACGGGATGCTGTGCTTATCCACTGTGCTGCTTTCATTTTCTTGTGTACTTCTGCGAACTTTCGATAGTGCTCTCGTCCGACATTGGCGTCCTGAATATATTGTTTGCTTGTCAGGCTGTACGCTGTTGACGACCAGCGAAGATGTCTTTGTTCCTCGCTAAGCGTTTCGGCTGTCCCTTAACTGCAATGCTATACCAGCTACCACAGAAGCTTAATGATATGCACGTTGCTAACCGTTGTTACCCCTGTAATGCTTACACGCAGTTCTACGCAAAGAAATCTGAGAGCAACTTGTTTACCTTTATTGAGACCATTGCGCATAGGTGACGCGGACAATGAATAACTACAAGGATTATTAGCGCCCGTTCGTGTTGTTCATCCTTGTGCGCTTCACCGAAGCGCTATGATCCCAATAACTGTATCAAACCAACTCGCCCGAAGGTTTGCACCTGCTTACCTTTATTTCTGACCATTTGCAAAAGCTAACTATGAAATGTTATTTGAGTTAAATCTAATATTACATTATTATAGTAAAAGAAGCAGAACAATCATACACTGGCCTGTACAGTACTGAGAGCAGCCACGCCACCTTCATTTGAAGCAGTGAAGAAATAGATACAGAGGCTCCTTATATAACTAGCGATGAAGTTAGAATGGCTTTGCAAGAAATGTACCAGAGAAAAGCGGCAGGACA
The DNA here is from genome assembly GCF_023375885.2 of Dermacentor andersoni. Classification (NCBI taxonomy): domain Eukaryota; kingdom Metazoa; phylum Arthropoda; class Arachnida; order Ixodida; family Ixodidae; genus Dermacentor; species Dermacentor andersoni. Next base: position 124,417,535 of record NC_092820.1, read on the forward strand.
AGATGAAAGAATAACAGTTCATTGGATCAAATGTAGAAGAGATATTATGCTTGAAAAGCTTGCGGCCCTTTATACGCATGCCTCAGGAATTCAAGTGCACCAGAGAGCTAGAAGGCCCACATCATACTAATCCATAAGAAGGGAGAGGATAAAGAATTGAAAAATGATAGGCCCGTTAGCTTACTTTCAGTACTCTATAAAATATTCACCAAGATAACTTCCAATATAATGAGGGCAACATTTGACTTCAATCAACCAAACCTATAGGCTGGCTACAGAAAGAGCTATTCTACAATCGATCACGGTCATGTCATCAGTCAGGTAATTGAGAAAGCTGCGGAGTACAATCAAGCTCTGTATATAGATTTTAGAGATTATGAAAATGCATTTGATTTAGTAGACACCCGTGGTCGTCGAGGCATTGCGTAATCAAGGAGCACAAGAGTCATACGTCCACCAAAATATCAACAAAGATTCCGTAGCTACCTCGGTTCTCCTAAAGAAAGGTAGAAAATTACATATCAAGAAAGTTTTCAGGCAAGGAGACACAATCTCTCCAATGCAATTCATTGTATGCTTAGAAGTATTATTCAAGCTATTAGAGTGGGAAGGCTTAGGAGTGAGGATCAATGGCCTATATCTCAGCAACCTTTAGTTTGTAGATGGCATTGTCCTATTCTCAAACACTGGAGACGAACTGCAACACATAATTCGAGGACCTGAACCGACAAAGCGCAAGTTTAGGTTAATATGCAGAATAGAATATGTCCCATAGCATGGCAAGGAAACAAAAATTCGTGATCGCCAGTTGGCATCTAGAGTCTTTACAGGAGTACGTCTATCTAGGTCCATTACTTACAGAGTACCCGCATTATGTGAAGAAAATTTACAGAAGAATAAAGATATGTTGGATTAGCTTAGCTTCTCACTATTCGGCCATACGTCTGCGACGCGCAGGAGCATAAAGTTTTCCCATCCATTCCTCTTCTTCCACTTTCCGCCTCACGCTTTCACTGTAGCCTCCTCCTCCTTGTTCCTCCTCGCGCTCTCTTCGCTTTTCTTCTTCCGCTGCGGTCCGCGTTCGCTCTTTTATCCTGCCGATTGGTTACGCCGACGGCGCCGACAACGCCGATGACGCCGAGGCACGCCGATGCTCAACGCAGGAACGGGCCTTTCAGAGCTGCGCTGTAAAGAAGTGTACAGTCATTGGATTCTACCAGTACTGACATATTGGGCAGAAACCTGGAGGTTAGTAAACTTCGAGAACAAGTTAAAGACCACGCAAAGATCGAGCGAACGACAAATGTTAGGCATAAGGTTAAAAACCAGGAAGAGAGCGGTGTGAGTCATAGAGCAAACAGGGGACAGCAAATATGCTAGTTGGCATTAAGAGAAGAAAAAAAATGTAGCTGGGCAGGCCGTGTAATGCGTAGGGTCGATAACCGGCGGACCGTTAGAGTTACAGAATGGCTGCCAAAGTAAGGGAAGCGCGTTCGAGGACAGCAGAAAATTATGTAGAGTGATGAAATCAGGAAATTCGCAGGGGCAAGTTGGAATCAGTTAGCGCAAGAGTGGGGTAATTGGAGATCATTGGGAGATGCCGTCATCCTGCAGTGGGCATAAATATAGGCTGACGATGATGACGTCGTTATCATGATTATTATGATTACCCCCATCATCATTAGCAGCAGCAGTATCTTCAAAATAAAACGATAACATCATGTTCAGCTGCGGTCGGTCGAGAAAGAGAAAAAAAGCAAAGACAAGCCCTGGGCTATATTTCGACGGCCTTTGATGAAGCTTATTCAGCCGACGCTGACGGATCTGTCTGAAACGGTCCGCCTTACATTATGGGTGCGGATCATTTGACAGAGACAGAGAGGGGAGGGGGGGGAGAGATATGTCCCCTGGAGGTCCTAATAGAGCACGTCTTACCCCATCCGCCAAGTATCCTGCGAGAACGGCTGCCTTGTGTTGGGGATCTTAGTGGGGAAGCCGAACGCGGCTCCATCTCTTTCCTGCATTAGGCGAGGAAGACGTCTCACTGAGAGGGCCGGAACAAACTCCTAGGATGGCAACAGAAATTTTTGTCTGTTTCTCGACGTAGAACGACATTGTAGACACTAAAATACACTTTTCGTTTATTTTTTCGTACCCTCGGCTTGCTCCTAATTAAGTTAAATCTCTATCACCCATTTGTTTGGTAGGCTGGCCGGACACGTTACACATTTATGTGTATTTGCGCGCGTGTGCGTGTATGGACTATTGTATTATGGCCATCAAGAAGTTAATTCGACTGAGGGAGATATTTTTCTGAAGTGCATTACACAATGCTCGTCGTCAACCACATGAAAACATGGGCCTCTAGATTGCTGAGCATCTAACGCGATTATCGTTAAGTTACTAGCGTCAACCGTCTCGGGAATAATCATGGACCTATACACAAACATCCAAGATAGTGGGCGAGTGTGTTGCCGCTGCGGTAGCTTAGTTCGTAAAGCACAGCATGCGGAATGTACAGGAATGTTGGTTCGATTCCCACAAAAGGAAAGCTGCCGTATTTGCTCGAACATAGGTACAACACGATTAATGATTGACTCATATATAGTGAACTGTCTGACAAATAAAGAAATATTGTATTTTCAACATAAGTAGACGTATATATTTTTGGGGGGGAAAACGGTAAAGTTTGTCAATAACACACCGTCATTTACCGCAAGTTGTGTTACTAATACTGGCGTTACGCGGTCAATTTCGATCGCGATAGAACCCGATCTGGATCTAAATTCTCGTCCGCGGTTGGCTCGCTTTCGCAGATTGAGCGAAGTCAATCGCGACCTAGAAATTCGATCCGGATCGAGCTCGATCGCAATCAGAAGTGCGCCGTGTGACACTCGTGCAAATCTCGCCAGTGGATGCCACAAACTGCATCATCGTCGACACTGCCTGAGATGTTGTCCTCGTCGACATTTTCGCCGGCGCCCTCGGCACCCCAAACGGTGTCGTCACACAGTGCTGTCGAATGCGTCGTACGAGCTGTGTTCCTTAAAGCCAGTCTATAAAGCAAGCTTTACGGCCGGTGCGAAGCAGGGCCTCAATTAGCTCCGCACTTTTGCCAGCTTTGTTCGCGAATATAGGTTGATAGCTCATTTTTGGTAACATGTCTGAATATTATAGATCGACTTGTATTCGAATAAACACGGTATGTCATAGTGTAGTTTCATTTCCCTTTGCCTCGTTTTTTTTTTTGCGTTTCATTTAAACAATTGCCTTCCCCATCGTTTCTCTGCCTTCAGCGTCGGCTTCTTCGTATGATTGTCTGTATAGCGTAAACAGTGTATCCTTAAAGCATTCTGCAGTACCGCACTGGCTTCTTGCTGCTACCTAAGCCTTCCAGATGTTAATGCTGCTATAAAGATCTATAGGATATCATTTCCTCATTCGCACTCGTCACCCAGTGTGCTCTCTTATGCCTAATCTATTTGATTTTATGAGTACAACGCACAGGCCACTAACACCACGGATAACATACTGGACAGTGGCAGCCAACGAGGGGCGTCTGATAAGCGAAGCACTCAACAAAGATTTCTGTGCACATTCTTTCTCGGTTCATAGTCGCAGAAAGACGAGCGAGTTGGGTAGATTTTTTAAAATTTATTAATGTGTATTTAGCAGAGGTTGGCAACGCGGGTTACGCCAGCTACACCTCCTCGCTTAGCAAAACAATACATATCAAAGATAAGCCGGTGTGAACAAGCAGCCAAACATGCGAAAACAACAACAACAAAAAAAACAAGACAGAATAATTAAACCAAAAATGTAATAATTCGCAACGTCGTTGTCTATTAGCAAGTTAGCACAAATAGCAAGCTAGCTATTCGCACAGCAATTAGCTTACAAGTCTTAAAGAATATAATGAACCTAAAATTTTAACACATTCGCTTGCAGTTCACATCCAATTAAAGTAGACTCTACAATATGCTATATACGACAACAAGATCAAGAGCATTTTAGGCGCACATCCTGGAAACCTTAAGCTGCAGCACACAAGGATATTTTGGCAAAACATAATTAACGCAGACCATTATGTATGTTTACGCAAATTAATTAATTATGTTCGCGAAACGTAGCCATCCGCAATTCTCGAAGCTTCCAGAATGTTCTTATAGGGCGCTAATTGCAGTCGTTTGCATTCACTTGTTGAATATGATCCCAATATTGTTTTCTACGCCCTCCTTTCTACACCAACAATATTTTTCCTTCGTTTTCTTTTGTTTTTCATGTATGTATATGAAAGCTATACTACGACTGCTTCTTCATCCCGCTGGGACTCTTACATGAAAAAAGTACTCCTTTTGTACATTGCACCTAAATAATGAAACCACCCTTAACTTCAAGCTGCGGCGTACAGTTATTTTTATGCTAATCGAAGTTCCTCCTCCTTCCATAGCGTGATTTCTGTCGCAGCTGAGAAAACGTACGTAAAAGTCAGCAAAAGAAAGAAAGAAAAAAGTCATTAAACTGAGAAAAAATCGATGACCCCCTTGCTCGTTCCTCGCCTCCTGCCAAGGTGTGCGTGGGGCTTATGCGCCGATGCATTTCGTGACTTTTCCTCTCGCTCCAGTTCTAACTTTAACCGCGCACACTTTGCGTGTCACGTGGGCGGGATCCTCGGCAGATCCACCTCGGCAGCGCATAAAGCAAGCGCAAGAAACGAAGCAGCAGAAGAAGAACTCTGCCCTTTCAAAATAGACTGCGATCGATATATTTTTTCCCCTTTCTTTTTCGTGGAGAACCTTCACCACACTACACTCGAACCTTGCAGGGAGCACCAATACATTTCACGGATAAAGTTAAGGAAAAACTCTTTTCTGCGATTGTTAAGAGGAAATTAGTATGCGGACTACAATTTCGTTCTAGATTATCGCTAATGCTGTGTTCCATGCAGACTTATTTTCTTTCGTGTACACAAATAAGTAGACCGTTATTTAGGCTGCGCTCCCCGCAGGGGCGTCTGCGCAAGCAGGCGTTTGGTGCGTTGCGACACCACGTACCCGAGCACACGAGGGTTGGACCCTCCCGCGTGTAGCCGTGCGCGGCTTAGCCGTGTCTGGGGAAAAGGGGATCCTGGGGGTTGAGCCGATGCTGGGTGTTTGGACCTTTAAGGCCCCCCGGCGGAGGCAACACACCTCTTCGGCCTCGGCTTCACATAGACGGCACCTTCAGACTGACCCACCTGGAGGAAATCGGCAGTCGCCTTTTCCTGTCCTCTACTCCAATCTTCGTCTTTCTCTCCCACTTTTCCATCTTTTCTGTCTTCTCTTCACTTCTTATTACTTCCGTATTTCCTGGCGGCAAGGGTTAACCGTGTGTTATTTATCCTGCCTTGGGTATATATATATTAGGTTATAGCGGCGATGTATGGCTGGCGTCTGCAGGTATTCTTCCAACCTTGTAGCGTCCCCTTGTTGGGCTCGGTGGTGGGTGGCCACCATCGCCGCCGAACTTTCCTGCTCTATATGGCAAATAACTTTCCTCCGCTACCTGATCGCTCCCTGAAGAGGGGGCGCACCGATGAAACATTCCCTTTCTTCATGCAGCCAAAACAATCCTTTCCAAAGTACCACGTTGTACATAGTCAGCACGATAAGAAAACAGTCAGAATGATCTCACCATTTGTCGTAGCGAAATCTCTCACTGAAGCAATTGGCCCAGGCTATAAAGTAACTAAGATGGGAAGTGGTGATCTTCTTCTCGAACTTCGCGACAAAGCGCAATATGACAAACTCTCGAAACTTGTTGCATTTGGAGAAATTCCAGTCTCAGTGGGCCCACACAGATCCATGAACACAGTGCGCGGGGTCGTCTCAGAAGATGACCTTCTCGAACTGAGTGAAAGCGAACTACTAGAAGGATGGCAGGAACAGAACGTTGTCAAAGTGCAAAGGATTAAAATAAGACGAGATGACAAAGAAATACCAACTAGGCATATAATCATAACATTTGGAACCAGCATTCTCCCTGAATCAATAGAAACCGGCTACTGCAAGCTTCGTGTTAGACCGTACATCCCAAATCCGCGCCGATGCTTTAAGTGTCAACGTTTTGGGCATGGGTCGCAAACCTGCAGAGGACGTGCTACTTGTGCTAAGTGTAGTTCTGCTGAACACGCTTCTGACATCTGTACTTCACCAAACCACTGTGCCAACTGTGAAGGAGATCACCCCGCCTACTCGCGATCGTGCCCCTCGTGGAAAAAGGAGAAACAAATAATTGAACTGAAAGTCAAACTAAACCTATCTTTTCCAGAGGCACGTAAGCGTTTTTCACTCCAAAATCAGTCCAGTTCTTCCTACACCGATGTGGCGCGCCGGGGGGCAGCGCTACATTTTCAGGCGGCCGCGCAAGTCACACGGAGTGTGACGGCGGTTACGCCATCAGCCCCCCTGGCGGGAGCAGCCACGGCTCTTCCGCCCCCTACCACGAACGGCCAGCAGACCTCCGAGCCTGCTGGTCCCAGGGCCACTGCTTTTGCAGACAGGCCCGAAAAACCCCCGCGCGTGCCCGCTGAGCGGGCGTCATCCAGCGCCTCTGACGAGGCGATGGATGTAACAAAAACTTCTCCGGCGTCTCAGACGCCGAAGGGACGGCGTTGCTCCCTGGAGCGCGCCAAGAAAAAAGAAATACCCCGCATCAAGGGGCCTGGAAAGGACCCTTGAGCCAACCTAATTCATATCTCTTGACACACAGCACATAAACACAAACAATATGGATACACAAATATTACACTGGAACGTGAGAGGTCTGATCCACAACCTCGATGATATCAAAGAACTCTTACACAAATACAATCCAAAGGTGCTGTGTGTTCAGGAGACACACCTTAAATCTACGCAAACAAACTTTCTTAGGCAATATGCTATTTTCAGGAAGGACCGAGATGATGCTGTTGCATCGTCCGGCGGCGTAGCAATAATAGTAGACAGAGGCGTTGCTTGTCGGCAACTGCAACTCCGAACTCCCCTTGAGGCTGTTGCTATCCAAGCAGTACTATTCAATAAACTAGTTACTATCACGTCCGTATACATCCCCCCAAATTATCAACTCTCTAGCACAACATTTCAAAGCTTTATTGATGAGCTGCGTCACCCTTACATAGTCGTCGGTGATCTAAATGCGCATAGCACACTGTGGGGTGACTCACGCTGTGATGCGAGAGGACGGCTTATAGAAAACATCCTATTCACTTTGAGTTCCTGCTTGCTTAATAAGAAAAAGCCAACGTTTTACAGCTCTACACATAAAACATTTTCTTCGATAGACCTAAGCATAGCGTCTAGTACAATTGTGCCATATCTCCAGTGGGATGTCATTAATAACCCTTATGGCAGTGATCACTTCCCCATCGTCCTAAACCTTAAAAAACAAAGTGAGTATCCTGCACATGTTCCTCGATGGAAAGTTGATTCAGCCGACTGGACGAAGTTTCGCGAACTAACGCAGCTGCCCTGGAATGATATCTGTGAACTTAGCCTAGACGACGCAGTAGCATACATAACAGCGTTCATTATTGATGCTGCATCAGTATGTATCCCCCAAACAAAAGGGTCGCCCTCAAGACGACGTATTCCATGGTGGAATGAGGAGTGTAGAGAAGCCAGGAAAAAGCAAAACAAGGCTTGGAATCTCCTCCGTAACTCACCAACCGCAGAGAACCTCATTAATTTCAAGGCGATCAAGTCGCAAGGGAGAAGAACGCGCCGCCGCGCTAAACGCGAAAGTTGGAAAAACTACATAAGCAGCATCAATTCATATACAGACGAACGAAAAGCCTGGAACAGGGTTAACAAAATAAAAGGCCGCGAAACTCATCCCTTACCTTTATTAAATACACAAGGAGACACCCTGGAGGATCAGGCAGATTGTCTAGGAGCACATTTCGAGCACATTTCCAGTACATCACATTACACAGATACATTCCTAAAATACCAGCGACTAGCAGAGCAGATGAATTTGGATCGGAAAAGCACATCCAACGAAGCATACAACCGTCCATTTGGAATGGCTGAGTTCCAGGCCTCACTGAACTGTTGCAACAAGTCCGCTCCAGGAAGTGACAGGATAATGTATGAGATGATCAGACACTTGCACCCCGAAACACAAAAAACACTACTGTCACTCTTTAATTCCATGTTCTCTGCAGGCTACATTCCTTCTGTTTGGAAAGAAGCAATCGTAATCCCTATTCTCAAAGAGGGCAAGGACCCTTCCTCACCCAACAATTATAGGTCCATAGCTCTGACAAGTTGTATATGCAAATTATTTGAGAAAATGATTAACCGTCGCCTCATCCATTTTCTTGAAAGCAGCAAGATACTCGATACCTTACAGTGCGGTTTTAGAGATGGTAGATCCACAACAGATCACCTTGTCCGCATCGAGACAAATATCCGCGATGCCTTTGTCCACAAGCAGTTTTTCCTGTCTGTATTTTTAGATATGGAGAAGGCATACGACACAACCTGGCGCTTTGGAATCCTCCGTGATCTGTCTGAAATGGGAGTTCGAGGCAACTTGCTATACACCATTCAGAGTTACCTCTCCAATCGCACGTTCCGTGTAAGAATTGGTAACGTTCTGTCCCGTCCATTTACGCAGGAGGCTGGTGTTCCACAAGGAGGTGTGCTCAGCTGCACTCTTTTTATAGTCAAAATGAACTCGATCCAGACTGCCATACCACGTAGTATGTTTTATTCTGTATATGTAGATGACATCCAGATAGGTTTTAAATCATGTAATCTAAGTATCTGTGAGCGACATGTACAGCTTTGCATAAATAAATTGTCTAAGTGGGCGGACGAAAATGGTTTTAGGCTAAATCCGAGAAAAAGTACGTGCGTCCTGTTCTCTAATAAAAGAGGTATACAGGCGGAACCAGTAATCAATCTCAATGGAGAACGGTTATCTGTGAGCTGTGAACACAAATTCTTAGGGATCCTTCTAGACAGTAAGCTAACCTTTGTGCCACACATGAAGTATCTTAAGGCAAAGTGCCTCAAGACTATGAATCTTCTGAAGCTGTTGTCACGCACAGCTTGGGGAAGCGACAGGAGATGCCTAATAAAGTTGTACAAAAGCCTAATATTAACACGCCTTGACTATGGGGCCATAGTCTATAATTCTGCTGGACCTAGTACTCTAAGAATGCTAGATCCTGTCCACCACTTAGGCATCCGCCTTGCAACAGGCGCCTTTAGAACTAGTTCTGTGCAAAGCCTTTACGTCGAATCTAATGAATGGTCGCTGTACTACCAAAGGACATATTTGTGTCTTTCGTATGCCTTGAAGGTAAAATCAGCTGTGGATCATCCATGTCATTCAATTATTCACGACTCCTCCACGGCCAGGCTATTCCGTAACCGCCCAGGTGTCCGGCCTCCTCTGTCCCTCCGGTTGGAAGCACTCTCAGAAAAAACAGGAGTCTCTCTTTTAGAGAATGTCTTAATGGCCCCCTCTCGGCTTCCACCGCCTTGGGAGTGGCAAACTATCCAATGTGACATCTCCTTCTTAGAAATATCAAAACAAGCACCTGAGGCTCACATACAATCACATTTTCTTGAACTTAAAGAGAAGTATTCCTGTGACGAATACTACACAGATGCTTCGAAGTCTCCTGCTGGTGTTGCTTACGCAGCTCTCGGACCCTCATTTTCAACATCAGGGCCACTAAACCCACACACCAGTATCTTTACGGCAGAAGCATACGGTATACTTTCGGCTGTTAAACACATAAGGCGCAGAAATGTCGCTAAGGCTGTTGTCTTTACAGACTCACTAAGTGTCGTGAGAGCCCTGATTAGCTTACGAAAACATAAGAATCCCATTTTGAATGCGCTGTATAGTTTGTTGTGCTCCGCATATATCTGCAACCAAGCGATTATTATATGCTGGGTACCTGGCCATAAAGGTATAAAAGGCAACGTAGCTGCTGACGAAAACGCTACGTCAGTGAGTTTTAGCGACACAGATGGAAATATCCCCATTCCTGCCACAGACCTAAAGCCCTTTTTACGCCGTAAATTGAGGAAACATTGGCAATCAGAGTGGGATACACAAACATTGAATAAGTTACATATTATAAAACCAAGATTGCGGAGTTGGATAAGTGAGAAAACAGCACGGTACAAAGAAGTACTTCTTTGCCGATTAAGAATAGGACACACTTACAGTACTCACTCCTACCTATTGACTGGCGGGAATCCTCCTACTTGTAGTAGGTGCGGCGATGGCCTCACAGTCATCCATGCTCTTATCCAGTGCCCTGCAATAGAAACGGAGAGGAAAAAGTATTTCCCTTCTGCATATCGCGAAAATATACCTCTCCATCCTGCATTTTTTCTTAGTGACGAACCATTTTTCAAACTGCAAACAGTCTTAGATTTTTTAGAAGAAACCGACATCCTGAAAATCATTTGGCCAGGCAATTTTTAGCACGTGACTAACAGCCCTGCATTCAAGGGCTCTCTTAAAACTCTGGTGTCAGTGTTGTTTTATTGCACAGTGTTTTTACGACAGCCCATTGCCATAACCCACATCGCTGCCTAGTCACCGTCATTATTTTAGCAACTATATATTCTACTCCACTTACAGCTACAGATTTTAGGCCCTTTTACAGCCATGTGACATCTACCATAAGGAATTCATTGTGCACGCCATCCATAATACATCAACATTACCACTTGTCATGGCGCTCTTTGGCCAAAGCTGGCCCTTGCGCCACAAAACACCACACATCATCATTTAGGCTGCGCTGCACAGTTTCAGGATGCCAGCAATATACTTACGGTTATGCATTCCAACGCGTAAACGCCAAAAAATTTGCCACACTGGAGCACTATATTTACGATTGCGAAAATGATGCTCAAAAGACAACAAGAAAAGAAAACATTCCTCTCAACAGCATCTATAAACAAGAATCTAAAGCGGACCACATGGTTGTTATTTTACAGCTTGCATGCGATTATTTCGTCCAAATCTAAAGGAAAATACATTGTTTACAACTTGATTGATTTTATTCACATTTCACCGCAATATTGCAATTAGTTCGTTTGCCGCTTGATAATGCTGTGCGCCTAATTCACGCAGACTTTTTGTTGCCATTAGGAAGCTTCACTCACTGAGTTAACTGTAGCGTCTTGCTTCATGATGGTGACATGCGATTAGAATGGACGTTTCTTAGTTGCGTTTTTTTTTCTTTTTTGTAAGGCCACCCAAGCAAATATGCCAGGTGCTTGATCGAACGATGCGGAGTTTTTTTTTTTAAAGACGATTTAAGTGATCACAAGGCAGGAGCAAGTGCAGGAACTTCTTTTGAAATGTTTAGAGTAAATATCAGGACCCGTATTGACAAAAATGAACTTACGTTAATACTGTTTGTGAGAGCGCAAAGCCAACCAAACGTGCTGTTCGACATGTTGTTATGAAGGTGGCCTGTAGCAAATTTACGAACGAAAACGGTCGTGAATTCAGCCCCAGGGCACCAAAGCTCTGCGCAGGGTAGCCTGATTATATATATATATAGATTCCTTTCTTGCTGTGCATTTCTGTTTGCCTGCAATTTCCTTTTTGATGCAGTTCACGTTATGGTCATATCTGCTCCTGTCGTCCCTGCGGAATTGTAGTTCTCAAGTTTATCTTCTTTCTTTTTTTTCATTTTTCATGCGTTTGGAAGAACAAAAAGAAACATGTTTACTGCACGAATAAAAGTTTGCTGGAAACATTTCAAAAATGCAAACGTTACGCATTAAACAAAGTAAACGTCAATAAATATTTTCCCATGGCTGCCGATCAAATCTATCGCGCCTCCGTTACAACGTGTTTGGACAGGTAGCTCCCAAGGTAAAGGCAGCCTCTTCAAGGTAAGAAGGAGAGGAGGTCGAATGTATGGACGCAGCTGTACACCACACTTGTCTACGCGGTAATCTCTCGTCACTGTACGCTCTGCGCGTTCTTATTTACAGTGGGCGATCGCGCGCCGCCTCCTACGCTAAACAAAAGAAACCGCTCGTCCCAGCACCTCGATCTTCACCTTCTCGATGTGCGTGCCGCAATAATCCGGGTCACGTGATCGGCACTATATACCGGTGCCCCAAACAGAGGTCGGCACGCACATCGTCGTTTTTACGCCTTCCCTCACTCTCTCTCTCTCTCTCTTATTCCTATCCCCACTCTCCTCCATCGCGAGAGACGGGCATACGCCTTCACTCATCCTCCCTCCTTCTTCTATCTCCCTCTCTCACTTATTTCTCTCGCCACTCTCCTCCAGACAATCGCAAAAGACAGGCTTACGCCTTCCCTCATCCTCTCTCTCTCTAACTTATTCCTCTCGCCACTCTCCTTGAGACAATCGCGAGAGACGGGCAGGGCGGAAGGATTTGTTCGAGAAGGGTTCCGAAGAGCCGCCGGCGGAGTTGACGGAGGACTACGGACAGCTTGTTTAGCAGGCCGATCTCGGCGGGGAAGCTGTTTGTTTTGACGTTCGGCCGGCATCTGGCAGCAGCTGCCCCCGACCCGGAACGGATATTGGCTGGCCGCTCTCTATCATGCCGTAACGGGCTCGTCATTCGGGGCGAAATGCCCGGGGGCCTCTTCCTACTGCAGTACTCGCATTGTGATCACCGCATATCAGAAAAGAGGTCCAACGTGTGCCTTGCCTCACTCTTTCATTTTGGTTTGCTTAACAACAAGATTTTTGAGTAGAGGCGGGATATATATATATATATATATATATATATATATGACATCAGTGTTCTTTATATATATCGGATATATCTTCAGTGTTCCGTAGGAAGCTTATCGCGATGGCTTTTTTTTTTTAGTGCAACTGCGGTGGATGTTTTTCAAGCGCTGTATTCTCGTATATTGTTTTTTGTTTTTACCCCTCCTTGCATGTGTCCGCTGACGCCCCTGAAAAATAAATAAATTAATAAACAAATAAATAAATAAATTGCGATGAACTTTGACAAACTAGCCCGTCTTGCCAGTTTGTTGCAGTTGGAAGTCACATAATAAGAGAGAGCCAAGAAGCGGGAAGGGGGTGGCTACTGCTAATTAATTACTTAATTTCTGGAAGTGCCCGTGAACAGCCAAGCCCTTGGTTATGATGCACGGGAAGAAAAAGTTATCCATAACAACAACACCAGCAAGAGTTAGGGAACTGAAGCTTCAGCAGCGAAATGTAATTAAGAGTTCAAATAGCTCGAAAAAGAAAAGTGAGGGTGCAAGAAAAATGAAAAAAAAAAAAATGCGCCCGTGTACCTTGCATTGGGTGCCCGTTAAAGAAACCCAGGTGCTCGAAGTCAATCCCGAGTTGTCCACTATACATCGGGCCTCGTAATCATATCGTGGCTTTTGGCAAGTAAAACACCAGAATATTAAAATAAGGCCTCCTGTTACTGTCGTACGTTAAATCAAGTTCAACAATTATTAAAAAGTTATAAGGAAAAAAAAAAAGACTCACAGAATGCGACGCAAAGTGCCCGAACATGTAAATCAGCAATCACGATAGACACCGTGTAACTTTGTAAATTGAGCGTTAGTAACCAATGCTGGTTTTACTTAAATCGCATTAATTCACTCGAAAAGAACAGTTCAATAATAAAGTTTACAGAGAAACCGTACAGTTATCAGGCCGTGCAGAAATCAACGAATGGTTATCTCGTGTTCTGTCCATTCGCAATACTCCAGGCTTAAGCGCCGCCGCTTCACGCCAGCTGCAGCTCTGGGGTTTTTTTTTTTTTATTTTTTTTTTTGTTCTAGGAGCTCCCGTTTGATGTAAAGGAGGAGAAAAGGGGGTTCGGAAGGGTAGAGGGGGGAGCGGAAAGGCGTTATTTATGCGGCGGCGCTGTGTAAACAAACACGTATAAAGCGCGTCCGTCGGTGTTTTAAACACGGACGTTAAAACGGCTGTTCTGTCTTTAGCGTGAGACGGGCTCTCTTCTGTTTTGCTTTTACTGCAGAGTCCTTTTATTTTAAATTTTGTTTCAGTTTCTTTTATTCCGCTATTTCGGTCTCGCAGCTTGCAACAACAAATATCGCTCGACTCGTTTGCGAGCCGATTTGGCTACACGTCATACGCAAAAAAAAAAAAAAAAAAGGCGTTCAACGAGCGATGCTTACAACCTCCCTGCAGCTCATGTTCTAATTATTTCCTTTCGAGATTTTCATTTCTTTTTCTTTGTCGGTATGACTAACTACTTGTCCGGTACAACGCGTCAGGGCTCAATAATTTCGGAGAAGCATTACGATAGCACGCGTTCTTGTGCATTTTTAAGTTAGCCCTGGACGCAGCGCGAGCAAAGGTGCAAACCATTCAAAGGCGTCGGTTTTGCTTTCAAAGTGTATCGCATTACGGCCCGTTGCTTTGTACAGCGGAGCGTAGCTTGTGATATTTTATCAAGCGGCTGCTTGCGAGGGAATTGAATGCCGCGAAGGAAGTGCAGTTATCTCGCTATTAGCGCGTGCGGCAGCCGGCATTGTTGGAACGAGCAAAAGGGCAAAAAAAAAAAAAAAAAATATGGAAGAAAGAAAAGAACGAGAGAAAGAGAGAAAGAAATAACGCTAAAGTTAAGGCCTCGGATTTGCGAGAAAGGACAAAAAAGATTTGTTTTAATTTGCGGAATATCAGCAGATTGCGGCGCCGCGTTATTTTCTAAGCACACAAGGGAAAACTGGGGAAGCATTTCTTTTTTCCTGTCGTTTGTTTTTGCGGATGCTGCGCCACAGTACCGCGCTGTACGGATGGGGTGCGACTGCGCTGAGCGATAACAGTTTGCTGGGCGGAAGGCAGTTTCACCCGTATGAAAGAACGTGCCAATGAATAGAGTCACGTGGGTTGGAACTCGAGCCATATCGGCGTTATTTCACGTTTCGCCATAGAAGTGTCCATTCCCTCCCCTCCACCCCCCCCCCCCCCCCTTCTTAAGTGCAAAGAGCAGTTATGAGTTAGAAAACGAGCCGATACTGTTCGTTTCTTTGTTGGTTCATTCGTTTGTTCGTGCGTTCGTTCGTTCATTTATTCGTTTTCTCCATCGTTTATTCATTCGTTTCTTTCTTCATTCAGCCATTAATCAATTCATTTATTTGTTCATTCTTTCGTTTCTTCGTTTGTTTGCTCGGCCATTAATTAATTAATTCGTTCGTTCGTTCGTTCGTTCGTTCGCTGCTCACGTTTTGGTTAAAGCAGGGTACGCAAACAGGGCACGGACTTGAACGAAGCAAATAGCGGTAAGAGAACCAGAGCTGTCGTATGTCGAGGGCAGCACGACGACCGCAAGGACAATGACGTCAGCATGGGGACAAACATAATACTGCAGTGACGACGGCGGCATGATGTCGATAATGGCTCGACAGTGACGGCCGCGACAAAGATGATGACAGCCGCACGAACAACACGGCGATGATAGCACGGCAACGGCAGGACGTCATTAGTTCATTAGGTCAAATTTGTTAATTATCGGTCACGAAGGATCGATCTTTAAGATTATGTCAGAGTCTCAAATTGTGTCGAGAAATTGGTGGCTCGTAATTAGTGCCCGAAGTTTGCGTTAATGAGAACGATAGTTGCTGATGTCCTTTTTTTTTTTAATGGTAAGAGCCTTGAATATATCAGAATGGTGGCATTTAACGGTATTAGAAGCGATACTTGCAGCAGCGAGCGACAATATATGAATAATCTTGAGCTTGCGTTAATTTGAATCCTCTTAATTATCTCTCCACGTCTGACTGTATGTGCACCTTTGATGTCGGCAACACTGTTCCGGAAACACGTCTGTGAAAAGTGATTGTAACGACTATACCTAAGTGCAAGCGGGGGTATCAAACAAAAAAAAGACAGAAAAGAAGAAACTCGCAATGGACTGCCAGCGTTCGCCTTCGCCGGAAATATTGAATTGTATACACCAGCAACAGACGTGTAGTACTCAAAAATTCCATTTACTGCAGAAAGGTCAGTTATTCCAAGCTAGCGCGGTAGCCCAGCGCACTACTGTAACGCTCTGCTGCCGAGAAAAAGCGTCGCAGGTTCGATACCCTATAGTGGTGGCCACATTCTCATCACGCAGGAATTAAAAAAATAATGATAACAAGATATCTCGTGGCGCGTTTTCTGTGCACGTAAATAACCATGAGTGGTTAAAAATAGCATGTGCTCCCCGCTATGGCGTCTTTCGTGGACCGTATATTGTTTGAGGCGCTAAACCCAACCATGGAGAGAAGGGGTCAAGTTACTCTACGCATAATAAAGCTAGCGCTGCTGCAATGCTTTGGACTCACTCGTCCCAACGGCAGTCCCACCATCATCATCATCATCATCGCCGCCGCCGTCGTTCTCGTCGTTGTCGTCGTCATAATCATCATCATTATCACCATCATCTTTATGTCTACTGTACGACGAAACCCTTCTCCCAACAATCTCCAATTACCCCCTGTCTTGCGCCGACTGGCAAGCATCTTATGCCTGTCACTTCGCTCATTACATCACCTCACCTAATCGTCTACCGTCCTCGGCTGCGCTTCCTTTCCCTTGCCCCCCCCCCCCCCCCCCGCTCATGTAACCCTAATGGTCCACCGGGTATCTGCCCTATGCATTACGTGGTGCGCGCAGCTCCATTTTCCCCCTCTTAATGTCATCTCTAATATCGGCAACCCCCCGCTTGCTCTCGAGTCCACACCGCTTTCTTCCTGTCTCTCAATGTTACGCGTATCATTTCTTTTTTCGTTCCCTAACTCGTTGTACAGTGAACGTCACTGTACACTAGCGGCAGCGTACGCCAGTGCACGTCAAAACGGCAGCGTACGCTCCATCAAGTTTCTTTTGAAATCTTTCGTTGTCTTCTCCTCTCCACGTACTTCTCCTGTTCCGGCCTATTAACACCGCAAGGAAGCCCCAGGGCTGTATTCCCCTCTGACCGCGCCTCTTGCACGGGCAGTGCACGTTTTAGTCTCAAAAACGCGATACCTCTCGAATCTGCATGTTCTCCCCCCTCTCTCTCTCTCTTTCGCTCTCTCTCTCTCGTGTTGTTTCCGGAGTCGGCGAGACAGCTGACAGCCAGCTCCTTCGCAAACAGAAGCCCGTGGCGTGTCTCGCGCCGCTCTGTTTACTTCGCCGTCCTGCCGGCACGGAAGATCGAGTTAGGCGAGGCTTCCCGACATTGGATCCCCCGTCCCGGTTTCCTCTTTATGTGTACTAGCGTGTTTACACCCCTAACCCACACTGTCAGCCATTCACTCTTTGCTCCCTCTCGTAACCCTCTGTTTCCCGGACATGGGGCGTCCGACTGTCAATCGCTCCCACGTCCCGCCTTTAACGTGCTTTATTGATGTGGTGTCCTTTCGCTCGAGCCAATAGTACAGTTCGTGTGTATATTCTTGGGGTCATCCTTTTTCCTCCTTTTGTCCTGGATTTTTCGCTATGTCGGTTTCGGCTGGTGTCTAGCTCTGTCTGTCCTTTACCTTCTTGTTTTGCGAGAGCGCATATTTCCTCGCAGTGAGTAGTCTAACTTTTTTTGTGCACTTCCACCGCCCGACTGGCCGCGACCTCATTTATTATTCAGCACGACCGATGAATCTGTTTTTGTTTTCTCCCCATTGTTTGGACTGTAACGGTACTCCGAGGTGTCTGCTAGCAACAATCCATCACTGGAAAAAAATCGAGCTGTTCGATCTTTTCCGATGTCGTCTTTCTCACGTTCTTGTATTTCCTTTTTTTTTCTTTCCTTTGCGCCATTCCAACGAACTCCTCAAGCCACCGGTTGAGGTCAGACATCACGTGACTGATTCCTCGAGCACCTAGCGCGAGAGAATGGGAAACGTAACTAGTGTTCATACTCATAAAGACCTCACTCAGGTCTTTAATCTGCCTTATTACGGAGAGTGCTGGAGTCCAGGCATACGGAAGCGACATTGTTGATCGGTTCGTTTAATGCGCGATGGTTGCAATAACCGGGGGTTCTTTTTTTTTTCTTCTCAGCGTTGACATAATCTACTTGGAATAACAACAAAATTAGTTTAGATACTTAGCGTACGAAAATGGACACTCGATGCTAATGAAAGTGGTTGGGTGTCGTTGTATGGTTATTTGGGCCACGCGCGGCTATGTCAACAATCAATTGTAGCGTGACCGTTTGCGAGTTCCCGCATAGTTTCGCTTTTAGTGCCTTTTCTTTGTCTCACTGGCTTGTTTTTCGTCCCTCTACCTCAGTGCAAAAAAAAAAAAACTGTTGGTCGTATATGCGAGCGTTAAGTCGTCATGAAGGTATGTATTGATACCGTTTGATTGCAAAGCCCAGAGTGCCCTATGCTATTTCATGTGGGAGATTTCGGGACGCCAGAATATTTAGGTGGCGATATCAAACCAGCAATGTCCCGCAACGTCAGCCAGGAGTGCGACATGGCATGACGGACTGCTTCCATTTGCATCCATATTGTAGTGCATGAATCGGGACTAATCTAGGCACAGCGTCGCGCCGCATTTTTGACCATGCTTTGGCGATGTGGGTATATTCGTCAGCCGACCTTGGCCCAGAATCGGAAAGCGTTGGCCAAGCATATGTGCGAGTACAGCATGGAAAAATATACTAAGTATGATACACCTATCGACTGTTTGGTAGGACGTCACATACAGTGTGTAGCGCATGCGAAACACAAAACGGCAGAAGAACGTGTACCCCTCTTTGTGTCGTATGGCTTCTTCCGTTCGCGCTGAAACGTCCATAGAAATAAGAGATTGTTTCTGGTTTGCCCTCTGTACATGTAGAACCACAACTGCATTGTAACTGCAGCGCAGCTTTAACTTCTTCTAATTCCCAACCTTTTGCGTCAATCGCGGTGTCTGCTTGGGATGGTGTCGCGTTCGCAGAAGGCCCTGAAAGCTAACCGACCACTTCGCCCACTGCTAATACAGAAAAGAGGAGCAGATCACGGGACTTATGTGTTGCACACTCGAGGCACAAATTATCTTACGTCCTTTCTTGCGTTTAGGGAGGATGCCAGGAAACATGTATATGGGCACTTGGATAACGGTCAAGGTCGATGGCGTATATGCTGTTTTTTTCCCGGTAGGTGTCGATGGTGGCGACGACGACGTGGTGTTTGTCGATTCCACAGGAGTGCGGCGCGGGGCCAAAAGTAATCGCCTTGAGTGGCCCGCACCCTCGTTCGAGAGGCGGGCGACGCGGCCGAGCCGTCCTGAAACTGATTCGGCAGCAGCCCAACCCATTGTTTGCAATCCCGTCTCTCCTTGCGGCACGCTCGCTCTTCTCCGGGAGAAATAGGGGATCACGGCTTCGCCGGTGACAGCTTCACGACCACCGCCTCTGATTGCTGCCGCGCGGAAAGAAGTTTTGGGCCCGCGAGGGACAGTCGTCGGGGTGCGAGCTTAATTCTCTGGCACGCCGCATCGTCGTCGGCAAATCCCGTTCACGTCCGCTCCGAGTCCTGCAGTCTCTGCCGTCGGCAGTATAGCTCCGAATTCGACTTGTGTGTACGACAGTATCCGGAACCGAAGGTTACGCTTAAGAAGGTTTTTTTTTTACCTTTGGTATACCACGGAAAATTATTAAGCGAACAAGACAGAAGTTCGATGGAAGATGGAGACGAAGTGACCGACATTGTTCGAACAAGGAATGCAGCGGAGCATACGTTAAGACAAGGGGACTCGGTTTCCGTCGCAACAACAAGACAACTCTGTCAATAAATCAATCCATCCATATTTACTTCGCAAAACGTGCCCCGGTGTGAAGGCATGTCCTCTTGTCGGTACTTTGGCTCCAACATCGCTTTTCGGACCGTTGTTATGAACTATTGGGGCTCAGAGCAGTTTGCCGCTTGAAAACGAAATTGTATACGATCATTGCGTTTTACCGCTGCTAACGCATGCGACACATACTTGGAGGTCAACAATGAAGGTTGAGGTAAAGCTGAGGACGGCGCAACGAGTGATGGAACGAAAAATGATAGCGAAGAGGGAAGAAGACAATAGTGTACATCAGCTAGCAAAGAGGGGATAGCTAATATTCTAATTGACATCAAGAGTAAAATGTGGCTCTGGGAAGGCCGTATAATGAGTAGGCCAGATATAACCGGTGGTCTGTTAGAGTTGCAGAATGGGTACCGAGGGAAGGGAAGGGAAGCCGAGGATGACAGAGAACTAGGTGACATGATGAAATTAGTAAATTTGCAGGCATACGATATAATCAGCTGGTAGAAGAAAGGAATGACTAGCGATCACTGGCAGGTGCCTTAGCCCTGCAGTGGACATAATTAGGGTAATGATGCTCTTGCTGATGATGATGAGGGGCTCTTCACTTTTCTTCAGTTTCCCGGGGTGTAAGAGTTGGGGTCGGGCATGAAATAAGTGTAGCTGGCTCATCCCGTCGTCGGACTCATCCACGCTAAGGGAGGGATTTGTTCTCATCGAGAACGAGCAATATGGTATTTATTCACAATATCTGCATAAAGGGTGGAGAACGTTACATTTCATCCGTCTAGCATGACTGGAAAAGAAACCACACCGAACAGCCGGAAACGGCTGCTTAAAAACCCTCTGTCCTCCCTAGATCCCTAGGTGAGGGAAAACTGCCGTTCAACCTTCGTCCAATGGGAGCATCCAAAGTCATTGTAGTCGACCCGCCTTTGAGGAGGACGGTTCATACCCTCACTTCCGCACTTTGTTTCATGGAACACACCGAGGGGAGTGGGTCGTCGTAGACAGGGGTTGATTAGCTTGACCCAAGCAGGCGCCTCTTGATTTCCGAGCTGACCCCGCAGTTGACGCCGCGTCTGTCCATGGACCGTGACGATTTCTGGGGCCCGTGAGAAAGCACCCCAAGACACTCTTTTCCAGGAGTTCTCTTGCTCCAAGTAGATCGTGAAGGCGACAGCAAATCAACTAACAATACTCGGCCCGCCGAACGTGGCTAGCCTTTCCGGCGCCGCTGGGCTGTCCGAGGAGGCGCATTGTTGGCTTTACATAACGACTCGTCGCAGCGGGCGGGAAGGGTTCGAAGGTTGCTTCTCCGAAGATCGCCAACATCACAGGTCGATCGAAACAGCTGCATCGGGCTGGGAAATGCTTGTAGTTCAGTACCCCTGCACGCCGATCGTAACAGCGGGCACCCTCGCAGATCGTACAACGTCCAATACACGAAAGTATAAGTCAGGGGAATTCTCGATCAGTTGAAGGAAATTGGTCACATCAGTTCTTTGAATCGCCATGAGCAAAAAACATGCTTTGCGATATGCTGCGTTTCCGAGGGGCCTGTGAGAAGAAATAAAAAAAGAAACGCAGTGGATGCCAGACGACGCTGAGAACAAATAGACTGCGTGAACAGTTCATTCGTTGTTCTCCACATTGCTACTTGCGAGGAATTTCAGCCCGCCGATATACGAATATTGTGCACAAGTTTGTTGTGTCTGTCCTTCTTTTTCGGTATATTTTCTTTCTTTCGGGGGACGGGGCTTTCTAAGTCGTAACCTTTCTTTTTATTTGACTTTCATCACCTACTCTTAAACTACAGGTGTTCTTAAGCTTTCCATCATTTCTGGTCCAAAGACGGTAGCTTGCGAGTAATATACGACCGCAGCAAAACTCGGGTCAGATGTTCTGCACAACGCTTTCGTTTTCTTTTTCTTTTTTTCAACTTCTTTTACGTGAGCATGCCTTGAACACCACCTTCAAGGACCATGAACTAAAAGAATGTTCGGGTCCTGTGCCCTCTTCAGGAGGGAACGATTATATGCCATCCATAGATCCTAGGAGTCATGGCTGTAAATTGTTTTTACAAAATATACTAAAGCGAACTCTGGCGCTAGTATATACGGAAGATGCAAGCATGAAAATGGTGGGAACTGTGTACATGGATTTGCCTAAATGTTATCCCTCAGGCTTCGGTAACTTTGTGGCTTTCTAAATTGATCATCTTAACAATATGTATCGATGTAAATGGGACAATTCGCAATAGTTATGCGCAAGACCAGAAGTTTTAAGCTTTCAGAAACATAATTGCTGAAAAATTTAGAAAGAGGAAGCGTAGTAAATAACGCCACAAGAACGTCATGGGCTCTATGTACGAATGTTTCGGTCAAATTGATTATTAGTCGAATTGTCTTTGTACCACGGGTTGCCATTTGTCTTACTGTTAGACCAGTCAAGTATCCGTTTTTGGCGATGTTAAAATTAATGCCATAAGGAACGTTGTGTACTTTGTTTTGAAGAACAGTGTGATTGATTGATTGATTGATTGATTGATTGATTGATTGATTGATTGATTGATTGATTGATTGATTGATTGATTGATTGATTGATTGATTGATTGATTGATTGATTGATTGATTGATTGATTGATTGATTGATTGCACATAGCCTCCATAGCAGCTGAACAACCACAACCACGGCATCAAAGCACCCTCTAGTAATTTTCGTAGGAGACTCCACGGTATGAAAGCAAGCTGAGAGAACGTTCTTCAGAACTGAAAGTGCCAGAAGCGGCAACAAACATAACATCCGTGATGTCACACTGGCGTGAGGGCGCTGCGGATGAGGCGAAGAACAAGAACTTGAGGGAGAGGATATTGACTTTCGTTTCATTCGACCAACCATTTTCTACCAGCTGAAGGAAAAGAGAATCTGAGAAGACCACTTCATGGGGGACGGGGGGGGGGGGGGGGGGGCGCTTTAACCGATTTTACGGTGTTATTTCGATTTCACTTTAAGGTGGTTTGGTGAACATGTGCAAAAAAACTGTATCTTTTGACGAAACTCGCGCCTCTGTATCATGCAATGTTTTACATGCAGGGTACGCCAGTGAACCGTGGAGATATCTGGGAAAATAAAGAGCGACAACAAACGAACACTGAAGTATTTTAGGCGGGCAAAATGCTTCTTTTTGAAAACTCTACTTGCGTTAATGCTTTAGTACGCTGTCGATTGCTACAAAAAAAAAGGCCAAACTTATCTGTAGTGGTAGTGTTGTTTCGCCTTACTATCTGTATATTGCGCGATCTTATCCTACAGTCGGCACTTAATTGTGACGTCATAAATTTCAAGATATTTCTCCTTTGTGGTTGTTGTGGCGTCGTAAGAATTCCATAAACTTGCCAATGTCATACTTTGGCCCGTTTAGAATACCACGTAGTTTATCTTCGCCTACAGAGGATTATATATATACACCCAAGAAGACGCCTTCAAAATCTATGACGTCGCGCCTAGTTGGTGCGGCAACATACACATTGGTATTATTGGTATTGACATTTATTTCCCATAAATATGCGCAGATATTCTTGAAATTGCGACGAGAATGTAGGGGGGCTTCGCCGCCCTTCTGACGCTTAAATGTATGTTCTGACTTCTCAAGCCCGCTCTAACGATAAGGGTGGCTCTTCCGGTATTTCAGACGAGTTATTCACTAATACAGCTCAGCTTAGTCCTTTTCCTGTTTTAGCGTCCCTTTAAAGGCGGACCGCCGTCGCCGCACTATACCAGCGCGAGAAAGCCGTTGCATTAGCACGCAGGTTTCTCTGGCTTAAAAGGCTGCTTTCGGAAGGTCACTGCGCCACCACGCTCAGAGTACTGCCCCGCCTACCAAAGCCTTCGGAAAGCGCACTCAAGGCCCTCTTAAACCAGGCTCGTTCGTAGGATTCCGAGTGTGCAGATGGGAGGGGGAAGAGGGAAGAGAGATTATGTCCCAAGTCACACATGGCTGCTGCGAGCCCGTAAATGCGTGTTAACGCCGCCGAGCGCCGCTGTAATGTGGATTAGAAGGCGTCCCGGAGCAGAGATCAAATATGGGCACTTGGAAGTGACGACTGTTGGGTTTAGCGGAGTTGGCTAAAGGCAATAACTTACCCAGAAACTGCGTGTAAGTGGACGAGACGTACGTAAATGGGGTAGACGTAAATGGGAAGAGATGCCCGTAAGGAGAGTTATATTTTATGTTCTTCGTTGAATCACGGAGTAAGAAATATGCGTTTGTTCGACGAAGTGCGCAGACATTTAGACCGCCATCAGCGTAGAGGAGTTCCTTGCTTTCGTTTTTGAACACGCCAAAGCGGCTTCACCTTATTTAGGTATTCTTACTGCGTGTTTGCCCAGATTAAGAACTTTGTACTCTGAGGTTACGAAGCTTCTTGAGAGCGTTCGCGTGGTAATATAGCTCAAACTGGCGCTATGGTAGAGAAGAAAATATCAACAAATACGCACGATTTCTGTACACTGCTACCTTAGCCTATAAATGAGGGAGAGCTCTTTATATGCATGGTTCAAGGTTGACATGGCTACGGGTTTGTTTTGAACATGTTCGTGCTGTATGAGTGTGTCCATGTTGTGGGCTGTACTCAAGTCAGCCTACATTAACGGCTAAGAAGACAGCTTCGATCTGACGTATTGGAACGCGCATGTGAAAGGTATTCCTGTGACTTTGCGCCACACCATGCCGACACACACAAAGAATAAAAAGACAAATATTATAGCTATATTTTAACAATTTGCGTGTGTGAAACTAAATGAAACGCGACGTGGGATACTTTCAGTGCACAAGAAAGAGGGCTACATTTCTTGTTCGCGGGCGAACTTCCCGGTGAGCTAATCAGGAAAAGTTTCTTAGGCGTCGTCTTGTTTGGACCGCTAGGTATCCTGCATCGTTTTTGGCTTCGATGCTTGTCTTCGCAAAGCCGTTGGCCTAAACTGTATGGGAACAAGACCAAAAGGAACCGCCGTCCGATTCTCGGTCTCCTTGGCCTTCTTCCGCAAGTACTGAAGCACACAACGTGAGGTGCATTTGCCCTCCGAGATCGAGGCTCATTAGTCGTGGCTGTATCGACATGCACAGATTCGTATGAAGCTGATGATGTGACTACGGTGGTATCACCTTGCGCGATAGTTCCGAAAACTGCTTGCTCATTAAATGTGACATTCCCCAACCACTGCCTTGGCTAACAGCGCACTCTCTGGATACATTTATGTGGTTTTGCACTGCCATTATATAGCATTGGTTGTTAGCCTCGGCATCTTATTATTATGTCTGCTGTCTACAACTACGTTTTACTCCATTGGCTGCGCCATGAAGCGCGTTGCGGTGTTTATCTAGATCAAATGGCCACTGTCGCTGGCAAGTGCTTAAAGCTCGCTCGTTAGAAGTTGTTACGAGCGCGGTCGTCTTCCTATTCCTTCGAAGCAGTGGGAGGAAATAAATTCACATCGGCTTTACGGCGGCGCAATAATGAACAATACAGCTGTGGGAGTGCGCCAGCGCGAAAGCCTAAGAGAGCCTTCGCAAGGCCTGTATCGCGTTAAAGTTTCGCGGGCAGTTGTTTTACGCAGAAACGAGAAACCGATTTGTAATCAGCCGCAACTGAGCAGACAACCACGACAACGTTGAAAGATTACGGTTTACTTGAGCCGAAGCTACACAAGATATTGCAGATTTGTTCTAACCTAAAATTTTGGGGTCACTGGCTTTCTTGATTGTGCGACCGCGCAAATATGCTTCGTGGCAGATAAAATAAGAAAAGGAAACTACATGTGCTCCTCCAGCAGTGATTTTCAATATACCCAACTTTATTCTTCCGCGATACATTTGGACACATTCGGAGAGCGTCACTCTAATTTCCTACCTTTCTCTCTCTTTGTTGGTTCAGGTGGAATGCCCCTGAAAGGCACCTCGGGCCTGGGAAGCCTTTCCTAGCCTCGCGTGCAACCCCCGTGCTCGATTCTCCAGCAACTGCGCACCCCCTTATAACCGCGCGACCGTCCTCAGCGACCACAGTTCGAAATGGCGAGCCCAAGGTTCCGGTCGGGAAATGCGATGCTGGCGTCCCTGGCACTGCTCCTGCTGTCATCGCGCGCCTTCGGCACCGCCGGCGCCACCAGCGAGGTCAGCGACGACGGAGGCGGCGGCGGAAGCGGGAACGGCACGCAGGGCCCGCAGTGCAAGGACGGACTCATCCTTCCGGTCTGGATGCCCCAGGAAAACATAAGCACGGGCGACGTGGTCGCCCGCGGCCTAGTCTACTTCCTGGCGCTGGCCTACATGTTCATTGGCATCTCCATCATCGCCGACCGCTTCATGGCCGCCATCGAGGTGATCACGTCCAAGGAGAAGGAGGTGACCATCAAGAAGCCCAACGGCGAGACGCAGACCATCAGCGTGCGCGTCTGGAACGAGACCGTGTCCAACCTGACCCTCATGGCGCTCGGCTCGTCGGCGCCCGAGATCCTGCTGTCCGTGATTGAGATCTACGCGCAGAACTTCGAAGCCGGTGATCTGGGACCCGGCACCATCGTGGGCAGCGCCGCGTTCAACATGTTCGTCATCATCGCCATCTGCGTGTACTCGATCCCGCCCAACGAGGTGCGACGCATCAAGCACCTGCGCGTGTTCTTCGTCACCATGACGTGGAGCGTGTTCGCCTACATCTGGCTCTACATCATCATCACCTACTCGTCGTGGGGCGTCATCGAGGTGTGGGAGGGCGCCGTCACCTTCATGTTCTTTCCGGCCACGGTGCTCACCGCGTACATCGCCGACCGGAGGCTGCTGATCTACAAGTACCTCTCCAAGAAGTACAGGGTCACCAAGCGCGGCGTCATCGTCGGCAGTGAAGGGGAGGACGTCGAGATGGGTCCCAGCAAGGAGCGGCTGGCCGACGGCATTCTGGGCGCCGGCACAGTGCGCCTCTTCGGCGAGGAGCAGAGCGCCCAGGCCAAGGAGTTCGAGGAGCACCGCAAGGAGTACACCCAGATCCTGCGCGAGCTGCGTCACAAGAACCCGGACGCCTCCATGCACGAGCTCGAGAGCATGGCCAGAGACGAGATCATTGCCCGCTGTCCTAAGAGCAGGGCTTACTACAGGTGCGTAGGCTTGTGTTCTTTTTCTTTTTCCTTGTTGACTGAAAGCGGTTGAGTAGGGTGTAAGCTTGGGTGAATAGGTTTTAAGACGACTGCACGGCACAGCATGCAACAGGATGGTCGTGAGAAAATGAACTGAACATACGTCGTCTGTCCCGTTTACTTGCTTGTGTCCTTCTTACTGAGTGTTCTACTAGCGATGTTGTGAACTTTGAAACGGTTAGCTCTAACTTTTAATAATAATATACATAGTCAAGGCGAGTCAAATCCCTCTCATTTGACTGAAAAAGAAAAGCTGCCCTAGCAGGTCAGAAACCACACGTCGTTGTGCAGGAAACTTCAGGCAGGCTGTCAAACACATGTTGAGTCCTCTTAAACTATAATGTCGGCAGGAACCACGTACTCAAATCCACATACGACTTTCTTCCCATGTCTTAACGTTACGCTTATGATTTTGCATTCCATCGATCGTTGCGCGGTCCTTGGCTTGTCCACAAGCGTAATAAATATCTTCCGCATCGTAGGCATGGTACTGGCAGAATGCGATGTTAGAAGTACTCAGTACACTTTCTTCCAAGGGTGTCTCACTTGTCTCGCCCGTCGTCTCGATGCCCGTCCCCTTGTGCTTTGCGCGGAAGTCCACCGACTGATCCGCGCTCCTGCTGTCACGCGCTCGCAGGATCCAGGCGACCCGCAAACTCATGGGCGCCGGCAACTTGATTCGGCGCAAGGCGGACCTCCGCGGCGACGCCGGAGCCAAGGACGAAGGCAAGGAGGAGAAGGTCGAGGAGGAGTACGTGCGGCTGTTCTTCGACCCGGGTCACTACACGGTGTTCGAGAACGTCGGCGAGTTTGCCGTCACGGTGGCGCGCGAGGGCGGTGACCCGCAGAGCACCGTGTGCGTCGACTACAACACCGAGGACGGCACCGCCAACGCCGAATCCGACTACGTGCCCGTCGAAGGCACGCTCGTCTTCCGCCCTGGGGAGACCCAGAAGCAGATCATCATCAAGGTCGGTGGGGGTGGGGGGGCTAATGGGGGCGGCGTTGTTGCCTCAGGGGTCAGGTGTGTGCGTGCGTGTGCGTGTGTGCGTGTGTGTGTGTGAGAGAGAGAGAGAGAGAAAAAAATTGAAAGTTGAAAAATGTTGTTGTAGTCCTTTTCTTTTTTTTTTACTTGGCTGTCTTTGGCCACGTGCATTTGGCCATCTCCTCGACACCGTCATCCTCCGGCCCAAAGTAGCGGTCTCTGTACTGATCTGTGGCAATGCGTTTCCAAATGAAATAATAACTTCTTGTCTCGATTCACTTGTTTGCGTTTACCTTAGGCGGCAAATAGTGTTGCCCAGTAAGGTCCTTACGAAACTGAAATAAGTAAACCGATATAGGTAGGACATATATGTTAAAGCGAGAGGATGCTGAAAGCTTATAGATTCTCGCGAGAGCCGAAGAAACCCACGTGATTAAGGCTTTCAAAGACTTTTAGTATTACCGTCTTCTGCTTTGGGAAGCTGAAAAAAATGATCAGTTGTTCGCTCAAATGCCAAACTTTCATACACAGATTAGGATGCTCATGTGCAACCGCAAGACGAATGTTTCCTGTAGTTTTCTTACAAAACTAATTTCATTTACTATGAAACGAATTGAGATGCAACACCGTGTGGCGGGCTCATGAGTACGTTTCACCTCGAGTTTTGAGGCGAACAGTTAATATGTCAGCCGCTTGTTCCGTCTTCTTCGTCGTTTTTCTTTTCTTTTTGCTGAAATACTTGGATATTGCATGCATGTACGCCCTCCTTTCGTAATGCCCTCTGGGCCCTTAAGGCAGAAATAAATGAACGAAACGAAGTAGCGGCACGCGAAACCTACTTCGCGGGCACCCCGTTTTTGTCCTGAGTGACGATACGACGTTCTCCCACAAATGCACGTCAACCTTTATCCAAACGCGCTGCCGTCTACAGTGTCGTTCTAAATCACCGGCATTTATTTCTTCGCGCATATAGTTTCCCCAAATCGGAGTGATTTCTTTTTTATGTACAAAAGTGGTAGCTCGCGACAAATTCGAGCACGACAGCGTCATGTACAAAGCGTCTCACCAAGTCGTCAGTGTGTGGGCGTGCAAAAGCTGCCGGCCAACCCTGTCAGCCTATAGCCTCTTTAATCGTCCGTCTACAAAATGTATTCCCAAGGGTCGTAGTCGTCATTTTCTGTGTGTAAAAGCATTCGGCCAACCCTGTCAGTCTGTACAGCCTCTCCAACCGTCCCGGTCCAGGTGATCGACGACGACGTGTTCGAGGAGGACGAGCACTTCTACGTGCGCCTGTCCAACCCGCGGTACCTGGGCAGCGGCGGCAGCGGCGCCGCCATGAACGGCTCGCCCGGACAGCCGCAGCCTCCGGGACTCACGACGGGCGCAGGCAGGCCGCCAGTGAAGCTGGACACGCCCTCTGTCTGCACCGTCATGATCCTGGACGACGACCACAGCGGCGTCTTCAGCCTGCCCGAGAGCCAGGTGCGGTACCGGTACACGTCGAGGAGAGGTTAAAAAATGCGAGCTTCTTATTCCGAGTCGCCTATTTTATTTATTTATTTATTTATTTATTTATTTAGTCATACTGTTAACCCTCACTTGAGGGTCGTTACAGGGAGGGTCAGTAATTGAATTGTACATGGAACAAACATTGAAGATCATTTGTAGGAGAACATTTGTAATGCATAGAACATTTGTAGGAAAAAGACACACAGCTACATGCAAGGAACAAATATAAGCTATACAGTGTGAGCGAAATACTTATCAAGGCCAACCTCAAAATCACTCATAGCATTCTTTTGTACCACATCATTCGGTAATTCATTCCACATTTTAATAGCGTCAGGAAAGAAAGAAAAGCGGAATAAGTCTGTTCGAGCTATTATTGGTTGCACGAATGTACTGCGTGTTGTTCGTGGTAACCTTTTGTGAAAGAGCGTCAGATAATCATCCTTGTTTATTTTCACATCTGCGTGTAGTATTTGAAAAAGCAATTTCAATCGCTGCTTCTGTCTTCTTGATTCCAGTGGTTCCAAGTTACATATTTTTAACATTTCAGTTACCGAGTCACGTCGTCGATATTTAGAGCAGATAAAGTGAACTGACATTATTACAGAGATAGAGTAACAGTATTATTATTATTACAGCGGGAGGTCCCAAAGTTCCAGAACTGTCGGCGGGACCTCCTCACTCGAAGAAAGTAATAAAGTTATAAAAAGGGGGGGGGGGGGGGCAGCGATTGGCAGGATGCCTGGGCTTAGTATGGGAAAGGTACGTTATGCAGTAACTAGAGTAAACAGAGAACAAACAAGTGAAACAGCACTCAAGTTAATGTAAAGGCTTAGAAACACGTATTAAGATTATTAAATTATGACCGCAGGTATAGCACGTGTTACAGTCGTGTATTCAAGAACACGTACACGCAAGAACACGATCGAGTTAAAAACACTTTTATACCCGTGCGCTAATTGTTGACCACGAGGTGCTTGACATTTCCTTAGGGATTGCAAGTTATAGACCAGCCTTTTCGGCTTTTGTAGTTGGCTATCGTATTTTGCCGGGAACTTCTGAAACAAGTGGAACGAAAAGGCTTGTTCCCTTTCACGTGCTTGGGTTCCAGTGCTTCTCGCAATGGGTTTGTCGTGACCTGACACGTGATCACACCCGCAGTTCCCGCGCGTACCGCGCCGACAAACGGTGGCCGAGGACAAGATTAACCACGCTTGCTCTAAACGCGAGTGCGAGAGTTAAAAAAATACACAATTTTGATCTATACGTATGTTGCACTTGATCGTGATTCCGCTTGTCTGAAGCCTCCTCTGTGTCATAAGAGCCTCCGAGATGTACGCGTGTCTGTGTGACGTCTCGGCTGCCGTCTTACTTGCCAGAGTGAGTTATATTTCGGGCTTGAAGCGGTTCGTGTCGTCGCCTCTGACGCCTCTTGTGTGTCACGTTGTTGCATGCAGAATTTCGCGTTTAGTAAAGTAAAAGAAAAACAACAAGATAGCAAAGAAAACGCACATGTGTGCACCGAAATCTTCTAAACAACAACACGACAACGGGAATATTTGAGTAAAGCATGAAAAGAGCTTCTAAATTGGAAACCCGCCGTGGTTGCTCAGTGGCTATGGTGTTAGGCTGCTGAGCACGAGGTCGCGGGATCGAATCCCGGCCACGGCGGCCGCATATCGATGGGGGCGAAATGCGAAAACACCCGTGTACTTAGATTTAGGTGCATGTTAAAGAACCCCAGGTGGTCGAAATTTCCGGAGTCCCCCACTACGGCGTGCCTCATAATCAGAAAGTGGTTTTGGCACGTAAAACCCCACAATTTCAATTTTTTTTTTAAATTGGAAGAGGAGAAGGAGTCAAGCCCATGATATTTACAGATGGGACAGGGGCGATAACTGCAGGCATCTTTATAATTTGAAGCGAACATTTACTGTAGCTTTTCGAAAGGCCAATTTATGACAATTAGGAGAACAATTATTCCAATGCCTACCGCTGTTCCAAAGGGCCAGGGCACGGGACCTACATGGGCTATGTCACTGCGAAATCGTGTCCGTCGGGCTCTCGAAACAAGACCTTTGGCCGCACTACGCGAGTCATTCGAATATGTGTCGGAGCTGAAACAGCCTGAAAAAAAAGTGCGGACTCTGACGTGAATGCCACGCTGTAGCCCGCCTCGCGATACCCTCAGTGAAGTGTAATATATGGATTATCGGGCTATCCTAATCTCCCTATGTTTGAGTGCTGCGCGGCTTGGCCCTCTTGATAAGACGTGGCTCGTGTCTGCGTGCCTTGTTGCGCAGGTGGAGATAAGCGAGGCCGTGGGCGAGTACCACATCAAGGTGAACCGGTTCAGCGGAGCCCGCGGCCGCGTTTTTCTGCCGTACAAGGCCATCGAAGGCACGGCCAAAATGAACAAGGACTTCGAGCCCTGCGAGGGAACACTCGTCTTTGAGAACAACGAAACCAGGTGCGTGAATGCGCCCATGCATGCAGCCTGTATAGGCGACTGTTAAAAGCTGCCCTGCAGTCGGAATCCGGGGTTTACCAAATATGACTCTAGCGTACAAAAAAAAGGAATATGAGCCATTTTACTGCGTGAAGATGGGTGACCAGCGGAGCTGTTTATAGCACACGACACGGAGGTGACGCATAATTTTGAACAAAGGTACGGACTCATTTACCGTAATTTTTATAAACATTCGCGTGGACGACGCCAGCGCCGCCCCGAGGAGCCGAAGGAAACTAGACGGGCGTGACGTTTCGACGGGACCGCCACCACGGGAGAGTGGAAGGAAAGGAAAGGAGATACGCAAGCGCTTGGAATGCCGACAACGGGAGGGCGGTGCGAACCTAGATATGGCCGGCGCGGGTCAAAGTGTAGTATCTGTAAAAAAGCGCTGGCAAGCGCAGATATGGAAACATTTGTTAACAAAAATCCTCATGCCTGAGTCGTCCACTCTACCGGAGGCTCCACATTCGCTCCTCCTATCGTAGAAAGGTCAGTTGGTGGGCGGTAAAATACTTGTGGTACTCAAGGAGGTTTTACGAAAAACCTCCTTGGTGGTACTGCGATACACAGTGATAGACGCTGGAGGGTCTTATTTCGGCAAACTGTAACGAGGTTTTCCGTTTTGTTTCTAGCCAGTTAGATAAAGCACGCTGCTTTACCTGAAATGGTCGGGTCAGGGATGCGCCAGCGTCTATGTTTAAACACTAGAAGAGGCAATAGTGTGTCAGTGCTAGAGACTGTTATTGGTCACGGCCACAGTGAGCTTTTTACTCAATTCATTAGAGAAAGCCCTTTGGCATTCTAGTAAGCGCTGGAGCGGCGAGGAAACGACACGTTAGCTGAAGAATTAACTAGGCACAGTGTTCGTCGAAGCCTACACTGCCAACGAATACATAGATAATGCTGAAAAAATTGGCCATTCCTTTTGTTCGGTTTCGCATGTTTAAGACAGTCTATCTATTGTAATTTGTCGCAAATCTTAAATGCGCTCAGGTGGGGGGGAAGGGCAGAAGAATGTATATTCAACGGTCTGTGCAGCGAGCTTGCAATCATGACAACAGTTGTAGCCTAAAATTTCGTATTCGTACGGTTGTGCGGCTAATCAACTCGCTGTTGAAATCTGAAATCTGGGTAGTCTTCTTAACTAAGCGAATGGATTATTATGAACGGCGGGATGGTTTATGAAAGAGAATTATCGGTTGAGATCGGCTGGTTAATGTGGAAAGATATTTTTCCCTCTACTTAAAGTGGGAATAATCACCAAAATCTCGTTCCCATACTGGACCAGGTTCACCGTAAAACTCTGTTCATTGAAAGGCGCGCAACATCAGCAAAAGGCTGATTGAAAGTATCGCTCCGAATGTACGGCTAATTGAAATGAGACTCGAGAAGGAGTGTACCGAGCGCATAACTCGGATATCTGAGACATTTGCATGAACGCCTCTGCGCGGGCAGAGTCATTCGATTCCCTAACGTTCCTAAATGGTAATCTTCAGTGATCTGCGATGGCTCGGTGATATTTGAGCTCCTCGTTGGAGGCGAAACTCCCACAAGAAAAAGAAATGATTCGGCTCGTTTTCGGAACGCGACGGTTGAAATCGCGAACGCTCCTGCTGCCGCTCATAAAGATCCCGAAGCGCTGACGTCAGTTTCTCGCCTGATTTGCATAGAAGAACCACGATCTCGTTACTACACGATGCGGCACTTGCGTCTCGTAAACGAACCTTGCGTGAATCGACAAAAAACAAAAGCAAAAACAGTCTCTCTCTGCGATGGTGAAATTCGAGACCCAAAGCTCATCCCCGACTTTTCAAGAATATTTCCTGATGCGTACGTGTCTCGATATTTTTAGCAACGTATAGCGAATATACCGCAACCGTTTGCTGTAGCAGGAAATTTACAAACGTAAAGCTCAATTCACAAAAAGTATACATTAGACGCTACCAGAGGTCTCGCCTGTCAGGAATGGGCCAGCGTATAAAGGAGAGCGACGTTTACAATTCGAGTGAACTGAATAAAGATTGCAGTAGCTTCTAGTTCGTTCCGAGAAGGACATTTTCTTTGGAAAAGGGAAAAAAAAAACGGAATAAGAACCGTGCTCGTCGAACCATTTCGCAGGACATAGCAGAGCGTGCGCAAGGACGACGGGACGCATTTTTGATTTCGTTCGAGGCAAACAGCTCTTTTGACGATTGAGCCACGCGAAGCATCGCTTCTTCGTTTATCTTTTGCTTTTCTTCGCTTTCATTCTTGTACACCTCGTTGTACACCTCTTGGCAGCACGGCACCCATAGGGCGTAGCGCGGCGTTGACACAGTCCATAGTCGGGTGGTGACAAAGACGTTCCCCAACTCTGGCAAAACTGCCAACTTCGCATTTTTCTTTCGTTTCCTTGCTTTCTTGTTTCGACCGGAACGTGCCACGGCTTGTGTTGGCTATACGCCCCCAGACTCGCGCTATAACGCCAAGCGACACGACATCCTGTGGGCGGAGTGAGCATTGTCGGCGCATTTCCACAGACTGTAGCGACACGCGAATCCCCAATTCCAATTTGAATCTTTATACCGACTGCGAGTTCTGTCATTTTTTTTGTCACTCTGAAATCGCGTCGTGCGCCTGTGTTTCGAAATGTTCCGATCCCTAGCGATCTCTCTGGTTTTGTTTGTCCTGAACGCTTTGTTCGCGTGCTTCGCCTATACGCTCTTTCGCAAGCGTCACACCGTGATGTGTCGCAGCGTAAGAGGACGGCTTACTGAGAGGTGCCGTACCGGATTCTGTCGAGGGAGATTCGTTCGCTCGCGCTGGTTGTGCAGTACGTTCGATGAATTAATCGGCGTGAGAACCTCGGTATAATATTGCGGTTCAATCATGGGAAAGCCCGCTTACTTACATTGCGTTATCATAAACCATGATAAACCAATGGGCAACGGCTTTACGTGTGGATGTGAGTTGGTGAATACGCGGTTATTTGAATAATTATTTATGTAATATTATGTCAACGTTTGAATACTTACTGCGCAGTTTTTTTTTTATTGTGGCAATAAATCGTTTTGGTCTTCAAAGCGTGTTCACTCAGAACCCTGAGACAAGCATTCGTTTTGACATACTCGTCCTAAAAAATCTGTTATGAAGTATTTTTATATTCCACGTATACGTTGGACCTCGCGGCGCCAGAATAATTATTTATGGCGAAAATATTATATTCAGTGAGTGTGCGTTTGTCTCCATGTAGTTTATACGTAAATGTCATTCTGTTATGGAAGTGTCGTGCCTGTTCTCATAACGCCGCGAGAGACGTTGACAAGTTCACACGCTATCACTATACAAGTGGTCACTGTACCGCCAGGAACGTGCTTAAATTAGAGTTCTGGAGAAAAAAAAGCGTAACAATACGCCGTCTCACTCTATAAGACATCCATACTGCATTGTAGCATATATTGAGAATCCACAAAGCGGACGTTTGCCGGCTGAGTTATATATGTGCCCTGAACAGAACGTCACTCAAACTCAGCTCACACAACGGTCACACAACGGTCTCCCGCTCTAAATACCACATCCGCTACTGTTTATATATATATATATATATATATATATATATATATATATATATATACGGTTTGTTCCGTATATTAGGCTGCTTCAATATGTGGTTACACTTTTGCACGCGTTTCAACCACAAGCAATCGTGCACCGACCAAACACAGCTGCGACTCAGAGTGATGGGAATGCGTGCCTTCCTGTGTATGTGGGGACTTCGGGAAACCCATTTCCTCTCGCCACTCCCGATACTTGTGCCTCGCCTCACTCAGTGGGCGCTGTTTACCTCCGAATGCGGCGTTCCTCCGGAACTTTTCGTCCTCCGCAATCTCGCGGGCGTTGGTGTGTCTCTGTGTGTGTGTGCCACACATACGCGAGGAAACAAATAGGAAAAACAAAAGCGAGGACACTCGCGTTTTATATCCGCATCCCGATTTTCGTTTCCCGACACTTTTGGCGCGCCCCCCTCGCCCCTCCCCCATCCTTCTATAGCTTTGACAGTCGTAGGTCGGTACGAACGCCGCTGCCTCGAATCTCCGTCGCGAGGCCGGGGTATCCCGGGAAAAGAAGAGACGCTTGCAGATCCGCTAGCGCGATATGGAGACGGACAGGCAGGCACATGAGTGCAAACCTCCAAGGACGCAAAGCCACTTCTGTATACTTTCTTGCACTGAG
The DNA here is from genome assembly GCF_023375885.2 of Dermacentor andersoni. Lineage (NCBI taxonomy): Eukaryota > Metazoa > Arthropoda > Arachnida > Ixodida > Ixodidae > Dermacentor > Dermacentor andersoni. The sequence goes on from NC_092820.1 coordinate 124,453,697, forward strand.
TGGTGTGACTTTTTTTCTTTATGGCTGAGCTTCTAGTCGGTCGATTCCCGAGAGAAAAAAATAAAAGTAAGAATCGTCTGATATTTTTTTTTATTATTCGTCGTAGGCACAACTTATACGCTTCTTCCGGAGCTCTGCTTTCTCTGCAGCTACGAAGGAAAAACAGCAGCACCGTCGCACCTTATGCGGCAGCTAGTCGGGCGCGGGAGTTTTGGTGTAAAACAAGAAAAAAGTTCGCGACTTGCAGCAGCAAAAAACGAAACAGTATACTGAACTGTTTATGTGCGAAGATAGAGCCATTCACATAAAGCGAGATGCTATTTTTGTTGATACTTCATCATTCTTTCTTTCTTTCTTTCTTTCTTTCTTTCTTTCTTTCTTTCTTTCTTTCTCTCTCTCTACACTATTCTGTGGCTCAATGGCAGCTCGCAGCAGCGGATGCTACGGCGCGACGGCTTTTACTATCACCCCCCGTTCGGTCAGCAATGGAGAAAGCCCGTAGATCTGCTTTTCGTCTTTCCGTTGAAGAAACCGCTGAGTGCCTCAGTTAAGGCGACCGTGTCGCGGGCTTCTCTTCCTGAGCTAGACTGTGTACAGCAGCCGCAGACGTAAGGCCTCGAGTGCGCTATATATATAGACTAAAATATATGCGCTATGCCGGACTGGTCCTTTCCGGTGCTACAAAAAAAAAAAAGAATTTCGACTTCCGAAGTTCTGGTGCACAGAAAATATGGAGGAATGGCGTTGCGAAAAAGAAAGCACGGAGCACCGGCCAGCGGCAGAGATTTCGTTGGCACACAAATGGCACACAAATAGCGAGACGTACCATTCTTGTTTGCCGCTTTCCTAACGCTAAAATGCTCAAATTTTGATTAAATAGTACACCTTTGCAAATATTCGAGAGAGGGGAAACAGTTGATTAAAAAAAAAGCCTTCCGTTCTGGCACACAGGCGAGGCAACCTGAGTGTGAGACTGCAAACGCAAGCATGGGTGAAACATTTACAGGGTAATTATAAGCAGAGAACATCAGCAACAAAAAAAAGCTATTTCGCGCAGAATGAATCGAGCAACAAGCGATTCAATGCATCATGTATTTACACAAGCTTGAAGTTCGCGCTATAGGCCTAACCTAGGCGCAGTGGAGGTTGTAGGACAGAGTTTGTACGTTTCCTTTTTTTTTATTTTCGCAAGCCATACTTCTCACTTATTGCGAGCACAATGCAAAATACATAAAAGTGCTGGGAACCACAGAGTTATCGGTTCATGCGAAGCGCTCCCAATCGGTGACTGAACTCGTGGAGAAGGAGCGGTCCCACGACTTACGGTAGCGTGTTTTTCTTTTTTTCAGCGTTGTCAACGCGAAGCCCGGCTACACTGAAGTTCAGTTTCGTTTCCCTGTCGGGCTCGGATGTAGGCGTAGTGTCACAGATATAATTACCAGCCCTCAATATTATTAATGATACTTCTTGTTACTTTGCGTTTAAATGTGTATAACGCTCATTTGCAAAAAGCAAGAGTCCTTTAGACTTTTTGATTGATTGATTGATTGATTGATTGATTGATTGATTGATTGATTGGTTGATTGATTGATTGATTGATTGATTGATTGATTGATTGATTGATTGATTGATTGATTGATTGATTGATTGATTGATTGATTGATTGATTGATTGATTGATTGATTGATTGATTGATTGATTGATGTGTGCCCGTGGTCACGCACGGCTAGCACGGCTGCGCTTAGCAGATGTCGGAAACCCTCGCCATAGCAATGTTGACGTATATGTTCAAGCACCCTGTGATCAACTCATTGTAGCTAGAATGCCTACGCTTCGCGTACGGCACGTAGATGTGGCGCGGTTCTTGACGTCGCACGCTCCACATCAACATGGCGGTCGCCTCTGCTCTGAGGAGCTACCACCTCACATGTCTGTAGTTACCGATTTCGGATTAACTAAGGCTCGCAGAGCTGTGAGTCTTCTGGTTTATGTAGATCGGTACCTATGCGTTTCAGGACAACGTGAAATTCCTACACATCGCTCTACCATGGCACGATATTCTTCGTGTTCTTATTGAATTCTTTTGAAAGAAAATCAAGAGATAATCAGCTGACTGCACAATTTGCCTTAAAAAAAATTTAAGATGGCTAGCATGACAAAAGAAAGCTTTTCTTGATGGAGTATACTTAACGACGTATTTCGTTTCCCGACTCACTCCTTCGAACCAATCTCTCTTGACAAAAAAGAAAATAGATACATAACATAACACACTCCGAACTGAACTTGAGAAATCTGAGTACAACGGCGTGGTCTTCACCCGCTGTTTGACAAGACGCATTTCTTTACACCTTCGTTCTTCTTCCGACGCCGCCGCGACTCATTAAGTCCTCACGTACCGGAGGAATCACGATCCTTCCGAGCCGCCAACGGACAGGCAGGCGCTCTCGCGGGAACAGTCCGCCATGGCTCGCCCCACTTCTCTGCAAAAAAAGGAAGCGGGCACTTTTCTCCGGGGTGAGGCCGAGACAGTTCTTGGCGTGAAGCCCAGCCACCAGTGACAAGTGCATTCGCGGGCCTACGCCTTGCCTGCCTTCTCTCGTAACGCGGTAATGGAATAGCGTTATACGCGCCGTCACCCTCTGTGGCGCCCTCTCTCGTCACGAAGGATATCTCTTCCGACACCTGTCCGGCTCGAGCTACGCTTCCCGTAGCCAGAACCGAGACATCTTAACGGACAGACAAGCCACACTTATGTGTTGTCGTTACGTCTGTATGGATTCTTCATTCTTCTACAAATGGAAAGAATGGGGTGGGAATAGGGTGAGGTGGAGGGGGGTGGGGGGGTTGTGGGGGAGTCCCTTGTTTCTCTCGGTATTTCAGCGCACGCCTCGCACACCGAACGTGACAGTGTGGAAGAAGACAGGGCCACGTCTCGCCGTGCGGAGCGAGGCATATTTTCATTTTAGCAACTTTTAAGAGAGTTCGCAGCGGGATTGCATTTTCCTTTTCCTGCGTTGTTTGGTGTGAGACTTGGCATTTTTCTGTAACAAAAGAAGGAAAAAAGTGACGGGGAGAGGCCGACAGAGAAATCATCAATATATGCGAGTCTTGCCATCGAAGGAGCAAAGTGCTGTAAACACGTAGAACTGGTTCCGCCACCTGGGGGCAGGTTAAAAAAAGCCGGATAACGGAGCAAAAACGACCAAGGTGCTAAGGGCTTTGTTATGAAAAAAAGAAGAAATGCAATTCTTTTCGGAAATGCTAGCGAAAACAAAGCATTCTGTTACTGTTGTTAGAACAACAGCGCCGGTTATTCTATATAATTACTTACAGCGCTAATGAAACAACAAGCACGAGGAAGAAACATGTGAACAGCTCCGGGCTAGTCGGTAATCCATTACTCAAGCAATATTGCGCAACAAAAACGACACGGACGTAAGAGAAGACAAGAGCACTGACTTACGACTAAAAGTTTATTCCTTACAAACACAATATATATATATAAAATACACCATCCCTTCCCCTCAACCAAAAAAAAGCGAAACAATAGAGGCTTTTAGCGTGTCCGCTATTCCGGCAAACGCGGATGGTTTTGGCAGATTACCGGATGGTCCGGGCGTAAACGTGTGCGGCCGGAGCGGTGCAGCCGCCTGGTGGCGTAGAGCTCAACCAGACAAACACAGAGCTAAAATTGCAGTAACCTGCTGTATTCTGCTTCGGTGCTGGTGCAAATTTTTGGCAGCGACGTAAGTGTGAACACGATTACGCCGGTGTAGAAAATTGACACCAGCAGCTAAGAAGAATATAGTAATTGGCTCAGTGTTTATGTGCTTCAGCTCTGCACCACCATGTGGCGTCACCAATCTGACCGTTCACGCTTACGCCCCCGCTCATCCGGCAAAGCGCCCGTGCTTGCCGGAATACTGGACGCACTAAAATTCTCTAATAAGAAGGAAGACCGGTAACGGTTGCGTGACGGGAAGGGATGGTGTGCGGGTGTACGCATGCGCGAGTTTCCTATTCAAATTATGTTTGTAAGCAATAAACTGTTAGTCATGAGTCAGCGCTCGGATTACATCTTTCCTCTTTGTTCGTTCGCGCTGTAAGTAATAATTCAGATGTACAGACTCACCGAACCAGCTACCATGTTTCGGTTATTCTATATGACAATTTTTTCCGTTTTCTCAGTGACTTAAAACAAACGTAATATGAGAAAGCGAGCGAGCAGCGTCTAGCATCGGGTTTCGATTTCAAAAGGAGTGCCACTCTAGTTGAAAGCGTCAGGAAACAGCGGAGTTGGTTGGGTTCGGTAGGGGGTGGGGAGGGTACCGCCGATTATGTAACGTAATCGCAGACGATCACATAATTTGCAGCGCAAACACTGCGGAAGCCGAACAGGGGATGAGTGAATAAGGGGATTTGCCGAAATCTATTAAGGTGTCGCAAGTCTCCATTCTCGAATAATCAACGCTAATGTTGTCCAGGAGACAAAAACAGTGTTCGCATCCTCTCTGCATCGTTCACCGTAGAGTTATGTCTATGCGTGGTCTTCATGTCTATGCATGTCTATGCATGTCTATGCGTGGTCTTCAATATTAGAAGACAGTAGTGGTCTCGCATTACGAGCCGTAGCAGGAGTTAAACTCGCGCAATCGTTGTGAATGCAAATTTCCAAACGTGGGAAGTCGTAGTGCGCCATACTTTACGTACCCTTTCATGCGTCGAAGAATTAATACCCGTGTCCCAGCTGGAAAAAGCCTGCGGCTTCCATGAAAACACCACACATGAGACAGCACAACAATGTGCCAAGCATGTAGAGCAGTTCATCCGACTCACGGGCTATAGGCACACGAGCGCTGTCTCAGCAGGAACATAACTCGTGTGCCAACATAACTATACTCACGGGCTAAACGGAAATACGTGGAACATAATCTCTTTAGACTGGCGATGACTAATCACGCGTGTGCAATGTTTGCGGTTAATAGAAAGTTTTAGCGTGTCCGGTATTGCGGTAAACGCGAGCAGACTGCGCCTTTTACCGGATGAGCAGAAGCGTGAACGTGAACGGCCTGCATGGTGCAGCCGCCTGGTGGCGCAGATTTTAACCAGGCAAACACAGAGCTAACGTTACTGTGACCAAGTCCATTTTACTTCGCTGCTGGCGTAAATTTTCGGCACCAGCACGAATACGGCGCTGCGGAAAATTTACACCAGCAGGGAATTTGATTACGCTTGGTTACCGCAATATCAGCTCTGTTTGTCTGGTTGAGCTCTGCACCACCAGGTGGCTGCACCGTGCAGGTCGCTCACGTTTGCACCTCCACTCATCCGGTAAAACGGCCGTCCGCTTGCGTTTAGCGGAATGCCGGACACGCTAAAACTCTCTATTGAAAGTTTCTTCTGCATTGCCACTCATCATAGCACCAGGGAGTTCTCAGGACGCTGCTGTTTACGTGCAATGTCGTCTCAATTGTTTCTTCTTAAGAGGAAGCTGAAAAAGAACCTGAAACTTAGCTTTGAAGAAAGATGCTCTTAAGAGAAAGTAAAAGGCTTCCTCTTCAGGGGAAGCTTAAGACGCTCTTAAGAAAAAAAAGCTTGCTTGGAAGATGAAGCTTGAATAGATGCTGACCAAAAAAACGCAATAGCTTCCCCTTCAGAGGAACCTAAAGAAAACAAGCGATAACAGAAAGTACAAGCTTCACCTTAAAGGGCAGCTTAATTGGAAGTTTTAAGAGGAAGTAAAAGCTTGTTTTTAAGGAGAAGCTTAGAAGAAGCCTTCAAGAGCAAGTAAAGGCTTACGCTTAAGAGGGAGCTTATGAAGAAGCTTTTCAAAAAAGATCGAACGTTTTTCTTAAGAGTAAATTTAAGAGCACGCTTTTAAGAAAGTAGTGTTTCCTCTTAAAAACACGCAGAAGATAAAGATCCAAAACATAAGCTAATACTTTCATTTAAAACACATCTTAAAAGTAAACCTAAACAACGCTCTTCAGAAGACGTTAAGGCAAAGTTTAGAGCTTAATCTTAAGAAGGAGTTCTAACTTTCTTGCTTTAGCTTCCCGCTAAGCTTTCCGCTTTCTCTAAAAGGAGCCCTGAAACACTTTTTTTTACATAGTAAGAAAACGTTGCCGAGCTGGCGTGGAGGCTGTTGTGGACATGCGAGCCAAATATTACTGCACTACATGCAGCAGAGAATTTACAATCTCGTGTAAACAGAGCGAAAAAATCTCTTAGGTTTCGCTTCCGCAATGTCGTCGTGCAGCGTAATGACAAGCAGCTGGACCCGAAAACGCTATTGACTGATTTCATGATCGCGGGAGCATTCTCATCAATGCAGAATTTCTAATTTAAAATTGAATATATATAAATTGAATATATATATATATATATATATATATATATATATATATATATATATATATATATATATATATATATATATGTGGAAAAAATAACATGGCTTTACTGACGTTTCGTACAGGCTCTGGCCTTCATCAAGAGTGTCACTGCGAGCTCAGAGAGCTCAATTTATACATTTTCTCAGTAAGAAGAGAAAGAAGTGAGCGAGAGGAAACAAAAACGTGAATTTAGTCGCGTTGTTGTTGAAACACGAAGCTCTTGAGAGGAAGCTACAACTCCCCTTGATGGGGAAGCGTTAGTTCAAGGTCGAGTTTGATATTTTGGTTCCAATCCACGCAAAAGGCAAACAAGCAAACAAACAAAAAATCCCTCATCAGATAATTATAGAGTCGATTTATATTGAAGTTGTTGCATTTGAGAGGGACGGCAAGATTCTAGCAACTGTATAATGTATAACGTTGATATCAGGGCTTCACGCGTATCAGACTATTTATAGGAAATTGATTATTTTCTAAACAAAATTGAAGCACAATGCTTAAACTTCTGTAAATTCACACCAAGAAATGAAATAAGTTATTAAATTGTGTCTGTTAGATTGCCTAAAGCGGGCAAATCAATATAAATTATCAACGTGAGTTTTGTTAAAGTCATTTTGACACGCGAACTCGTTCATCTTTTACGGGAGAGCGCTTTTAACGTCTAAGAAATGTTATCGCTCAGCGCAGGACCCGTCTACATATATCGGAAGTTTCTAGAATGTTGTCGATGCTTCTATCCGCTGTCTGTTGTCGCCGAACCTTGTGTAATCTGATTGCATGTATGCGCGACGCGAATGGTGTAGAACTTTGTGGAAGGCACGCGGGTCCCAGCGGTTACTGTGGAACATTCGACGACTAATCTATAAGAGCCGACGCGCTTGACCCGCTGATCAGATTTTGGCGATCGCAGACTGTGTTCGCCGTTGTCGCCGTTCTTTAAGTGTAGCCTGTTTTTGTGGGCACAGGTTCGCCCAATAAAAGTTAGTTTCGTCTTTCACTGTATTGCTACTGTGTCCTTCATACGCCACTCCACGTGACAATATTTAGAAATTAGTGCTATAATATAAAGCGCGGTGCTTAATATATCAATTTTGTTAGGTTTAAATCTTCTTATGTGTGTTGTTGATAAAATTCTGGCGTCAATTTTTTAAGGCTGAGTTACACGTCGCAGACTTCATTTATTTCGTCTTTTTGTTGTTTTTCTTACAATTTCCACCAATTTCCGTCAAGAAGCCCTGTAACCCAATATAAAATTACCTTCATGCAATTTCCATACAAATTCGCTTCTTCTCTCAAATGCGTCACGAAATTCCTTGTGCCAGATGCCAATAGCCGTCTTTTGAAATAGGAAGCTTTGACGTAAAGCCACACATTCAGACATGTATCTTTCTGTCTGTGTGTGTGTGTTCATTGCGGCACTGTTAGTATTGCTTGTGTGCGCGCGCGCGAAATTGGGAAAAGCAGCGTCAGCGATCCCCTGTACTTCACTTCCTGCACACATCGTCGATAACGTAACAGTGGCGGTACACACTCAAGCGGCCACAGCACAGAAACCGCCGGCAGGTGCCACCAGACGGACGCGCGCGCAAACACACGCACGTACCTACGCGTACAGGCACGCGCGCACACAAACTGACAGAGAGAGAAGTCCACTCGCGTTTCCAAATCCACTTCTGTCACGTAAGGGGAAACCGCCTAGTTAATACCGGAGTTGCGACATTCCCGAGCTCTCGCAGAAAGAAGAAAGAAGGGGAGGACTCAGTCGCGTCGTCTGGTTCTCCAAGATAAACGCGACACCCCTCCTGTGCATCGTCTGTCAGTGCGCGCTCTTCGGGGTGGGTGAGTTGCACAATCTGTGTCAGGTTGCCGTGGACGAGTGCGGCGAAGGAAGACTGGGGCCGGTAGTGCCGCGTTCGGTTCCCGCTCCTACGTTCGTCCTGCCTTGTGTGTGTGTGTGTACAGGAGGACCGTTGCTTGCCCAATCCGAACACCTATTGCGTCAACACGGGACGCCAGTTTATCGTCGTGGCGTTAGAAGGGGGTGAGGAATAACCTCGAGAAACGTGTGACCACGGACAGCCGTCGTATGATTGCCGGGTGGTGTGCGCGTTTATATATGCACACATATGGCACAGTATGCTGGTGCTCGTTTAAAGCTGGGTCCACGCAGAGCCATCCAGCGTACTTTCCACTTACGTAGATAAGGTGACCATTCTGTGTATGACGAGGTTAACTGGCGCGTCAGAGATGCGATGAGCTTTGCGTGAAATTCAGGCGCTAAGCTGCAGAGGTCGTCGCGGGTTCTTCGCTGAACGGCAGCTGGGAGTCATACATATATTCGCTGCGGTATAGCTCGGTTGCTACGGCGCTGCTGCTGCCGAACTCGAAGTCGACGGTTCGATAGCCGGGCTCAGTGGTCGAATTTCCATGGTGACGCAATACGAAATCTCACGCCTTCCGGGCTTTAGATGCACGTAAAAACCAAGCGGAGGTCTCCGGATCGAAACTGATCCGCGGACCTATGCAGCGACTATCGGACGCGTCTATGCATTCGGAAATTGGTCGTATTCAATCAATCAATCAATCAGTCAATCAATCAATCAATCAATCAATCAATCAATCAATCAATCAATCAATCAATCAATCAATCAATCAATCAATCAATCAATCAATCAATCAATGGAATAGCTTTTGTAAGGTTTGCGCGCTTGACAAAATGATAGATACAATACAGGTAAGACGAAGGGCAATTTTAACCCCACAAAGCACAAACTCCATTCCCCACGATACAAATTAACACGGCTTCTTCACGTTTAGTTTGTCTGGCAATGGGTAGCACACCCGTATCACGGACACGGCCGTGAAATGTCGTTTCAGTTGGAAAAAAATTACTACAGCAATTAATTCAATATTGATTGATTTTCTGAAGTACACATGACTGGAATTCCGCTCCAGCATGTCAAAAACGTCATACTAGCTGCTGGGCTGGCGCAATTTTTTTTTCCGTGCTCAATTATTAATTTCGCAGTGTCATACTCCAGCGTACCAAAAAAGAAATAAAAACGATACGTTTGGCTTTGTACGAGACTCTGTGGCGCGAATAAGTTTCGACACGGTACAGTAAACGTTGTTCGTTATCTCAAGACCCGTCATTATTCAAGGAAGGGTGCGCCGCTCAGGGAGAGGTTTCCGAAATACCTTGCGTCATTATCAAGCGCGGATGTCACCGTCCTTGATGACGACCCGATCCGCCGCACAACGGCAGCGACCCCCCATAGCTTGGCCTTTCCCCACTGGTCAGCCAGAGGGCACTTTCTGTCTTTCTTTCTTTCTATCTTTCTTTTTCTTTCTTTCTTTCTTTCCTTCTTTCTTTCTTTCTTTCTTTAGGGCTATTATTCGGGATATCACCGCGAGATATCGATCATCCCTAAACTAGGTTTACCGCGCAGGTAGCCTCAATGTTTCATTTGGTCCCTGACACTCGTGGTCCTTCGGTAGCGCCCTTGACAAATTTTTCTTCTCTTTTAACATCATTTTGACATAGCGTCTTTGTGCACTTATAACATGTAACTCTTCTGTCGACACCCCGCCAACCAAGCACCTTCCTTCCTTAAGACCCGCACTATATATATATATATATATATATATATATATATATATATATATATATATCAGTGCCACACCTGCTTTCTTTTTTCGCAAGACACTAACACCTGCGTTTGGGTGATGAACGGTTTCGACTCGGGAAGCTCTGGTAAAGGGTTCTGAGAGCTTGCTGTCGACCCGCCAGAATTGTGGTGACACTGCCGACCTTTGGGGTTTCGGCGCACGCGATGGAAGTCGCGATTTTGTGCCACCTCCATCAACGGCTCCGTGAGCTTCTTGTTCTTGTTTCTGCTTCGCTTAGTTGCAGCAGTAAGATTAAGTGGTTTTGCGACGTACTTGTACCCGCGGCGCTTGCAGCGCTTGGTACGGCTGATGTGTGCGCCCAAATGGTTTTCTGGCGAAGGGTGAAAAATAGTTTGTCAGTCTGTACTGACTGCATTTTTTTGTTTAATTTCTCTTACTTATGCGGTGCCTTTTAGGGTAAACTGTCAGCAACCTTATGTTATTTTACCGCACGGTCCCAGCTGAGGTTAGCCGAGCTGTTCAAAAAAAGAGAGATAAAATACCACGTTGCAAGATACGATTGTAGGACTTAAAATGTTCGGCGTAGTCAGATGTCTGGCTACCGAGCACTGTAGGTATCAACACGGAACCTTGCACCGCGATTTTTCAATCTTTTGTTTCTTTCAACAGCTTGGCTAACCTTTAACTGGCACACCCTATATATACGAGGACATAGATAGCGACGTCACGTAATGCTGCCACCTTTGTAGCAAAAAAAAAAAAAAAGAAAGAAAGAAAGCAGCATGGCACCGAAAGGCAGGTGAGACATACATATTTTCTTTTTTTTAGTAAATATTATTGTAATCGAAAAATACACACAAAATGAGAACAGTACGAAGGAACGAAATTACGTGCAGGAACATTGAATGATTGAAATTGATTAGAAGACCTTATATAAAATTTGGCGATACTCGTCGATCACCTAGTCCCGGATTGCGTAACCAAAACAGAAGAACCAGTGTGCTTGTGTTCCACCGAGGTAGCTCACTTTTGATTGTCGTGCCAGACGACGCGATAAGCGCTCATTATGGGTGATCGCCGAGACGCCGTATCGAAGGAAAGCAGTGGATAGTCTTATACTTATCGGAGGAAGCTCAAAAGGATAAAAGTATGTAAAGTTAAATCACGAGTGGTTCGGTGTCGAAAAAGGCTGGTGAAGACTTCAAGTAATTCGGGAGAAACGTGACTGTGACAATTTAGTTACCCGGTATGCATGAAAACCGTTGGGGGTGCATGAAAACCGTTGGAAGACGTTGGGGGTGCCGCTTTTAAATGTTTCCGCTTAGAAAGAACCGGAAAACTCGACAATGACGTGCCGGGGCGGTGTTCGAACCGGCAACCAGCACTACGAGAGAAAACCATGGAAGGGGCGCCCACATATTTCTCTAACTAGGAAGCACCCCTATGGTAGGCACTGTCCCCTATCTACCTCCGTATATCTTTCACCTTGAGAAGAAAATGGCGCTTCTGTGCATGGTGCCAACTACGCTCTAGAAGCTGTTCTTCAGTATAAATCTGCGCGATCGGACAAACAAAGCACCAATTGGAAGCCGGCACTCCCCCGGAGCCTACGAACAATACTTGCATGAAGAGCCCCTAAAACTCACCAAGTCTCCGAACGCAATCATCTTCGATTATTCCTATTGCCGTCGGTTGCTCGGCTCGTGCGAATCACAAACAGCAGTGGAAATTTCTCTGGCTACATCTCAAGCAACAATTCGTCGTTTCGCACCAAAAAAAAAAAATCAGAACAAAAGAAATAAACCAAGGAAGGCGAGGAGAAAAGCAGAGAGTGCAACGTTTGGCGTTATAGCTCGGGAAAAGCCGCTGACATCATTACAATGCCAACAAGATGCGGGTGAAAGAAGAACCAGAAGGAGGAGGAGATGCATTGAAGAAAGGAGACGCGCAGCGCATTCGGTTGCAAAAAAAAAAAAATAAATAAATAAATAAATAACTAAATAAATAAATAAATAAAGTGAAACAACGAAGCCAAGTCAACTCCGTGGTGCTCTGTTCAATCGTTTTGCAGATACGCCAAGACAGCGCTATTTTAGAACACAAGCTGTAGCCTTCCCGCCGTGCTGCTGTGGTCACACAGGAACGTTGGCGAAACGCTAAACTTTGCCATCGATTGGAATGCTGCCCTTGGGGCGAAAAATTGCCGAAATTCTTTCAAACAACGGAACGCACCAGCACCTTGCCCACCGGTGTGCCAAACTGACGTGTCTGTACTCTTCCGATCGCACTTGTACGCTGATAATCAAGGTTTCTAACACCTGCCAGTGTGATCGACGCAGTACGACGCGCCGCGTGAGGGTTCTGTTCGCCCCCTTTTTACTGCCTCTCGTAAAGGCCACCAGCCAGCAAATAAGGACTGCAAAAGACTGGGCATTTCGAAGCTGAGATTTTGCTTGAGCTTGAATAAAATACGTGACGTCCGTGTTAAACGTTGCGCAAGCAGTCACTTTCCTTGCGGCGAAGACGATTGCTTGTTATACTTTCCCCGAGAATTGTAACCGCGCTGTTCAGGGCAATTACCAAAAACAAAATTTAACATGCTATAGCGTTTTTTGTTTTAGCCCTTTCAAGTAACGGAAACTGTGTGGGGTGAGTTATAGTGTTCGTACGCAGGCTGGGGGGTGCAGGACAAAACACAAGGCCTGCGTCATTAATAAATCCTAATGCTAACGCATCACTCGCTGATCCGTCATCTTCAACGGGCAAGGTGCAGGCAGATGTACTACAGCGCAGAGACGCAACAACGGAATTAGATGTACTTCCAGCGCGTTGGTCACTGTGACCTTCGGAAACAAGGCTCAGTACGTCTGCTGTCACGGTGTATTCAAGTTAGTGGCTGATGTCACAGACACCAGAGATGCATTAAGCGCTTGCCAGTGTGATCGACCATGTATACCGCCTTGTATACGTGCGTTAAATGAGGCATGTATCGGCTCTCCTCCCACAATTTGTGCTGCCTCTCATAAAGCCAGCAGCCGTGGGAACTGGAGGCTACAAATCTAGCTTGGCACTCCCTTGCTGAAATATTGGCGAAGGTAGCATGACAGACAAGAGGCGCGTGCCAAATTTCCTGCGAAAGGTTTCCTTCTTGACGGTAAACCTACTCTATGTTATATTTTTTCACAGAATTGTAACGGTGTGCATCAGGGCGACTACGAAGGCTCTGTCATTTGGGAACGGCTTGAAACGGCGGCTGTGATTGTGAAAGCACTATCGATGCACGTAACTGAACGTCACAAGCGAACCTGTCCTTCACTACCTCACCAGATTCTCACATGGTATGGCCGTCACGTCGCATATAGCACCATTTATGCGAGTGGCAGCGCACCTACTTCCTTCCGTCATCGCGCAGGGAGCGCTTTGAAACGCCGTAGGATGTTGCATCACCTTTGGGATCGGCCGAGTTTGTTTTTAAAGCGTATTTCGCTGTCCTACCACACACCAGGGTGCGTATGCAGTGGTCTGAGCGAAACGGACGGTACACTTGGAACTTCAAAAGCGCTGACAGTTTTCTGTCGTTCTCTACTCACCACTCAAGTGCGACTGAATAAACTGAGACCGAGAAGGCGACACCTCCTTAAATCTCGCAATCTTCACGACACCACAGAATGCCATCAGGGTGCCAAACTAACGCTAACCGCATAGCTAAGCGTCCGCGAATGAGTCGCTGCTGCGTAACAAGAGTTAGACGAATGCGGAAGGAGACGGTCATCTTCTGCGGGTAGCTTAATCTTCTTCCCCGTTCGAATTTTACTGCGGCCCAACGATAGCGCACGAAGGATAACTCGAAAACGCACCAGTCGTAAGATCGGCGTGATGTCCGCGTATTCGGTATGACTCGAACTTTCCTTCCCATCGATTTAACGACATCACCGAAAATGATTTTCGCTTGCCTTCGAACGTTTCTGTGTGTGGACCGTACTTGGAGTGGCGCATTGTTCGTGGTGTTCCACACAAAAAATAATAATAATAAACTAACGCACCACAGTCGCTTCAATAAGCGCTATAAAGAAGCTTCTTTGTAATACCGCTAGCATTTTACGCTGGGCGCGAATATATTTTTTTTTCCCGTGATTATATACTCGCGCTCAGCGCTTGATACTTTTTTGTGTGTGCGGTGGTGGGAGGTGGGGGAGCGGGAAAGGCTGCAACAATGGCTCTCGCACGATGCACATCGAAAGTTAGTTTCGTCCTTCGTCGACGCGGGACGCGCCGTAAATAAATGACGACAAAAAAAAAGGAAAAAAGAAAACGCCGGCGTCCGCGCGAAGTGCGAGCAGACGTCGAGCGAGCACTCTTTCTCGAAAGCTATCGAGATCCCTCCGTAGGCAGCGTCTAACTGGCGGCCGGCCCTTACACAGAGCGAAGTATAAGGCGAGCGGCCAAGTTTTCGCTCGTAAAAAGTGGTACTACGCCCAAAGCGGAACAGAAAACTGCCTTCCGGAAGTGCTCCTCCCAGAGAGCTATCCGTCTCTCTCGGGCCTTCGTGCTGCGCGCCGGCGCGAGATAACCATGCCGTCGAGAGGCTGATGGCGTCCCTGCCGGCCAGGCGTGCTGTAAGAAGGCTGTAGCGGTAGGGCTATGTGCGTCACAAATTCCTTGTTATCGTTTTTTTTTTTTTGCTTTCGTCTACCGTGCCTTGGCGTGCGGATTTCGTCTTGTCGTTTTGCCACCCTTGATGTCTTTGTCGCTCAATGGCTTTTGGAAAAGCTTCCTACATTTTTTTTTCTCCCCATTTCTACGAGCGGTCATGGCGAAGCAGTGATTCGGTGTAGGCGTACGCTTTTTGTCACCCTCCAGCCTTCAAACGATTGCCCGTAACGTAAGGTTCGATTACGAGCAAGCTGTGTGGCGCCTAACCAATAGGGGACGGCATAAGAGAGAGAGAGAGAGAGAGAGAGAGAGAAAGAGAAAATGTCCCCGCCAGTACACCCTGAATTGTCGTCCACGCATTGTCGCGTCAAGCACTCGGTCTGGAAAATTTTCCCGCCGTTGCTAAACTTCCGACGGACCTTACTACGGTGACGATGCGACGTTGCCACATTTTATCGCTTTTTGCGCGGGCTGTATGTACTACACCTCTCCACAAGCTTCGATGATTGTGGGACTTTTTCGTGCGAACGGCGACAACGCACATTCTGTTGCAGTGGGACGGGCGCTGATGGTGGAGCTAGACTGACCCCATCTTCTAACATACACTTCCACTAAGGGCGCTAGCTAAATGTCTGGAGATGCCTACGTCAAAACTGTGATGCCTCCGTTCCTGACGACTGGTAAGCTGGTTAGAAGTGTGTCACGCCTTCGAACGACCAACATGATGACGACTGTGGCAAAATATTTTTTTGTCCGAGTCTCGAAACACATTGCGATGAACAGAACACTTAATCCAGCTTAGACTTGCACGTCCCTGCAGAACCGCACTCTGAAGAACGCCAAATCTGCGAGGCGGCGTTGAAAGGAGTTCTATTACGGCGCGGGGGAGTGCGAGTTTACTCAGACAGTGGCAATTATTGCAATTATTCTGAAATTTGTGTCCGTAAAGACGGTTTTCACCATCATAGCAAAATTGCCGTTATAATTTTGTTGTTGCGCTTGATTTTAACCGAAATTAACGAGCAACATTCGGTTTGCAGCAATGCTGTTTTCCCTGCCTGCGACACCGCAAGCAACCGCTCTATCTGTTCTTGGGAAGTGCTTTACCGACCCCGCTTTCTTATCTGCAAAACAACCACGAACCCTGAACCTGTGGGCCCTGGACGCGCGCACACTGTTCAATAAGTTGTCAATAAAACACAGGTCGCCGACCACGGAACAGTACATAGTATATGAATACACTGCACATTGGTCGGCGCGGTGTATTTCACAGACAATGATCTTCCCCGACCAGGTGGGATTCCGCCAGACCCTCAATTTTGTAGTATAAGCCACACCCTTAAAAGCTGATAAAGGTGCGAATCGGTCTATGAGTCACGCCCTTGGTGCGAGTTATAGTTACGGGTGTAATTAATGAAGGGTCTGAGCTATGTACCAATTTACACCCTTACGCTTTCTTTTTTTTAGGGTGTAAATGCTCTTACAGTGCACTCCGTGAACCTCCCTTCCCTAATCCTCTCCCACATCGTCCCCTTTTCTTTTTCTTCCTCTAGCCATTCGTTTCATGAACGTGACGCGGATGCTTTAGCCACTGACGTCGTAGCTGTGGTTTAACGACCAGCAAATCGGTGGGGGGGGGGGGGCGAGGGGGAGGGGGGAGCTCTATTCAGGACGCGCATGGTGGTTACACGGCCACCATTATCCGCCTCTATTCCGCCATGTTGACTCTCTGATTGGCTGTCGAGAGGTTGCCTTTCCTGAGGTTCATGCCTGGGAACGGGAGCTTTGCACGCGCACACACACACACAAAAATACGTTTCTGTGATTTTGTTGAGTTTACGAAACACAATGTTGAGTTGTACACGCAAACCTTCCAGCCCTTGGGAGCCATATTACGGCGATAGCACTCAATTTTTTTTAAAGAAGTTAATGGTCGGTTTGGGAGCGTTGCAATTTATGTGCAATTTCACGAATACATAGCTACGCTACGAGGAGAGAAGTCACGTTAGCTCGTTGACTGGCTCAAGGAACGTCAGGCTAATAACGTCGCAAGTATTATGGCCTTTCCCTCAAAGTCATTTGGACGCTGCGTGACGTCGCGTTGAGCAGTCATTGCATATCTTTTTTTTTTCGTCGTAATGTGTAAAGCTGGTAAGCCCGAAGTCCATTCGATTCGGCCCCACATTTCCGAAATAGTCCAGGAGAAGCCGCATATCATCCCTCTCTTCGTTTCGCAAGTTCACCATGTCGGCGTCTGCACGTCGCCATTCGTTTCAAGAAGTGCAGCTGGGCTTCGGGCATGACGAGTTCGCAGCATTACCTGCACTCGTCGAAGAGATAATGCATAAGGCTTGCGCCGGTTGGTGCCATGGCGATTCTGCACGACCAAGAGTTGGGCAATGGATCGGTGAATATGCAGGGAGAATATAATGGACCTTTCTCCAAATGCCACCTATGGGTAGGGTTGACGGCTGAAAAGGAAACGTTGTTGTCGATGGAGATCGCGCTCCATTGCGGGCCTGGCGAGGCGCGAAAGTGACGCCATTCGATCGCCCGCGGCGTTGGTCGACCGTGGCTTTCGCTCGGATTCGAAGCCGTGACCATGAATACAGATTCGAGGACGCCGGATCAGCGAAACAACCTGACAGCATCATCGTTGGGAGACGCGTCGTTGTCGCGAAAGGCGCACTCAGCTACACCAATATTTTTTTAGTATTATTATTTTACTGTGTTCTGGACGTGATGCGTTTGTCGGCCGTGGCAAAGCCATGTAAATCTTTAGGAAGAAAGTGAATCCCGAATGACCGTCTGACGCTGAACAAGTAGCGACCGTAGGGGCTCGGTTATCAAAACAGTAACCGGAAACGCTTTCGTTGGCCAATGCCTTTTCACACGGAGCCTGCAATCAGGCAGTTCTGTTTACGAAGCAGATTTTATGCGCGTCCAACCGCGCATCACGCATTCCATTGGCTCTGTTTCTTGGAGGCAAACTTGTTGACCAGATGCTCGCGAAAGAATACACTTAGGAGCCCGTAAAAACAATGAGATCACTGCGGAGTGGAAGTGAATCGTGTCAACAAACCATGGGATACTGAGGATACCTCTTCACTACGTAGTTTATTTACAAAATTTTCTATACCACGCTCCTCTCTTCTTTCTCTTATTCCTCCAAGCGACGACCAACCTCGCCCTCGTCTTCTCCTATTCTATTCTCCTATTCTTCGGGGCTCTCATATTCATTTCACTTGAAGATATATATATATATATATATATATATATATATATATATATATATATATATATATATATATACATACACGGCACAATATTATCGACAGTCGCTATATCCGTACCGCGAGTGAGTCTCAAATAATGAATTACCTTCATGATTCCCTGTTTCTTAACTGTTTTAACCACTAGTGTATACGACACAGAAAACGCAGACTTCATACTCGCGTGCAACTTTCCGTGTCAACGAAGGGAACTCCGCGGGAGCGCGGAGGTTCTGCACATGTGTTACTGCGTCAAGTAGTCCGGCGGTGTTCGGCAGCGGTTTTTTTGTTTCTCGAAACAGACTCTTTGATCGACGAAGCTTCCGCGTGCAACGTTTTCGCGCTTGCGCAGACGCGGCAGGGAAAAAGCCCCAAAATTAGCCCACTTTAACACACTCAATGGTGTATTACTGTTTCATTTTGGTGTTTTAAATAAAGCATCCATGTTCTCACTTCCGCCAACTTAAACTAACCCGGGTGAAAAAAAAGGGGGGGGGGGGGGGACTATTTTCGGGAGCGCTCTCGCTTATGCGCGCTTTTGCCTCCCTAGCTTTCCCTTCGTTGCCACAGAAACTTGTCCGCGAGTGTAGTTCATCTCAATGCGGAATAGTGAGAGGAACCTCCTGCCTTAAGAAGGCAGTGTCTTTTCATTCCATGAATTGAATATTTCTTTTTACCCCATTGATTCCTGAATGCATGGAGGATGGGTGGATGGTACGAGCAACTCCCTTGAAACGGAATGGCGGTTGATGCTCCCAACTTCTCCTTGTTGAGCTTTCTTCAGCGTTTAATACCGGATCTTATGAGGTCCATGGTTCGTACTGATAATGCCGAACCCGGAAGAAATTTGTTTTACTAGAAAATAATGTTGAGGTTGAGGTTGAGTAATGGTTTAGGTAAGGTAGCACTTCCAACGACTTTATGAACCCGTCTACAGATACACCACTCGCATTTTGGAACGATACCATTCGCGAACGTTCAATGCAATCGCGAAAGGTCCAAGCACTCAGTGTGTTCTTCAGTGAAAAGAGCCACAAGGTGGAATGTCCATTCAGAGCCATTGTTACGGAGTGCCGAACATGGTAGGCTACTGTAAGTCGGTATCTGCAAAGGCAGCTCAAGTTGCTGGCACCTGAGGACCTATACAACATTGCTAGCAAAGACAGACTAGTAGAACTACTGAAACATACCTGCCACGTGCGAACTCGGGCTTCTCGGTTGACATGGAGGAGTTATTCTACTCGATTCCCCACGAGGACCTGTTCCAGGCCGTTCGCGATTGCATTGAACGTTCGGGAGTGGTATCGTTCCAAAACGCGAGTGGTGTCTCTGAAGGTGGGTTCCTAGAGTTGTTGGAATTGTGCCTTACCTCAACCATCGTGAGGGTTCGCGATAACTTTTATGTACAAAAACGAGGTATACGTATTGGATCAAGAGTAGCACCGGTACTCACTGAGATATCTTTAGCCGAATTTGATTTCTTGTTGTCACAGGTGCTTACTGATGAACGCACAGTTCGTGCCTTCAGATATGTGAACGAATTTTTAATCATGTTACGTACTATCTCTTACGATTACCTTGAAGAGGTAGCGAAATACATTCTTCAGTCTTTCAAATCCACAGCCACCAAGCTGAATTTCACCTTGAATTGCCCTAGAATACTTTGCAGTATTTAGACATATGGTTATTCTTTGATGATAAGGATCACCTTTGTTGGAGGTACTCGCCTCGTTCAATTAAGGCACTTCTGCCGTTAGATTCATGTCACACTAAGCTGGCCAAGAGGGGCATCGCGGTGTCACGCTTTAGGTCATCTCTCGCCAAGTCATCTCACCATAAGGTCCAAGCTAGTTTTTCCTCCCGGGTGAAGCGTCTCCGTTACGCAGGTTTTCCGCAGGCCCTACTCCAGGCCATAGCTGAGTCGCTGTTGAAGGACATATACCACCATACCACCGACACTGGGGTTGAGTTAGGAGAAGAGGAAGAGAGGCGAAAGTTTGAGGTAATGCCATATGTCCATAAGGTTTCGCATGCGATGAAATGGGTGGCCGAAAAATTCGGTGTTGATATCCTTTTCTTCAGCACCCTGCAAGATTTCGCGTTTATGCGCCTTTTCTACGTAGATAAACACAAGATTGATGGGTGTGGCATAAAACACAGACGCGCGTTTGTACCATGTACAACAGAGGTGGTGTACGAGTTTCCGCTGGCCTGTGGAATGTTCTATGTGGGGCAAACCGGAAGATGCCTTAACAATCGTTTAATGGAGCACTCTAACTCATTAAAAGATGGCAGCGGAAAGCACCTGCCATTTCATTGTAGGTCACGTGTGAAGGAGTGCAAGCGGATGTTTGACAAAACGAAAGCATTAGGGCGAGCAAAGGACCAAAGGGCACGTGAAATCTTGGAAGCTTCCTTGGTAGCAAGACATGGCCCAGATAGGTGCGTCAGCGAACCGTCAATGTGTCTTTACGAGAACGAGCTTGATTTTTTTGTGTAGATAGGGGCTTGGCGAGGGAGTGTTCCACGGACACGCGGTTATGATCTGGCTTGGGCATGCGCATAGTTCAACGAAGCAGCATTGTGTGATATCAATAGAGCAGTTGTTAGTTTGCGCTCGTCCTGTCTTCTTATACCTCAGTGTCTCGCCCCTAGCGCAGTTTAAGTTTACGAAATAATGTCTTAACAACTAGCCTCCGAACACTCTCTCCTCGAGTTAATGTTTACTAGTTTTTTTTTGTATTGCTTGGATTTACGGCACCAGTGGCCCAGCAATCCTATAATGTTCTCCAGATTGGTTTCATTTGTATTTCATCTACTACTTTTAAAGCACAAGGCATCGGAAAAGTAACTGGTGAAGGCAATTCAAGGTCGCACAGCCGGCGTTGTCACGGAGTGCGCAATTTCAGCCTGAATCCCTATAGAAAAATCGCGTAAGCCCCACATTCCCTGTTTCCATAATCCTACATGATCCTATGGGATCCCGTATGAAAACGATGTATGTTCCCACATAAACTCATATGATCATATAGGATTATGGTACGGCGCATCTGGGTCTTCCCCACTAGGGAGGGCATGAAATCTTTCAAGAATTCTTTCGTCCGGAATTATTTCTTCTGATGACGAGGTCTGCATACGTGAGTCTTTCTCGGTAATTGTGGGGTGAAAGCGCAACGCGGGAACAAAGCCTTAGCTGCAGGGCAAAGCCAGATGCGCGAAAATGAAGCTACTTCTCGAATAACGCTGGCTCACCAAGTACTAAAAAAAAAAACGTCGTAGCTGGACACAGGTGGAGGTCGAAACGTT